>NC_133647.1:96320960-96641355 GCF_009905375.1 Apium graveolens | reverse complement strand
ACCAACTTTTTCTTTGCCCTTGGATGTAATAACCCCAATTTTTGGAATTTTTGAAACCCTTATGAATAGTGATTTTGCTGATTATGCTGAATAAGAAAACTTTTCATGCCACACTATGTAGGGTTTCTGTTATTGATATTCTGAGATTTTATTAGTACTCTATATGGTATATAAGTGTATGTAAAGATCGTCAGAATCCAATTCCGAACACTTTGATTTTTCCCGGAAATCCACCAGATACAGAAAGAAGTGAGTATAAGGTAACAGGATAAATAGGATTTAAATTCAAGGATTTTAGAGGGGATCATAAAAGGAATATAAAATATTGAGGAAGGTTTAGGGGAACCCAAGTGATAAGATCCCGGATATGATTCCTCAAATGATAAACGAGAACGAAAGTTAAGCGAACCGTATAGCAGATCAGCGGTCATTAGGCAAGCAATTAGGAGTTAATCAAGGAGGTTAGGGATGATGATGTCATCAAACCAACAAGAAGAAGACAAGTGTAACAAGATGACCTAAGCTTGATGACCTAAGCATGACAAGTGGGAAGGATTGGTTGGTTGATTGTGAGCCACACACTTTTCACCATGGTAAAAATTTAATTTAATTGCAAGACAAAAGGAAGCAACCAACCAACAAATATCATAACAGAAATACAAACTGAAAGTTGACTTTCCCATTTCAAGAAGAAAGCTCTCGGCTAAAACAAACCCAGAAACTTCAAACTTCCATATCTCCTTCAATACTCACTCAAATGTTGTGTTCTATAGCTCGTTGGAAAGGTATTGAGATGGCCTACAACTCTTGTTCACAAGTCTCTTCCAAATAAGCATGGTAAGACCCTAATTTTTACAGTTCTTTAAATCGGACTTTTAGAAACTTCAAATCCTAACTTTGTGTTCTTGATTTTTTTGAAAAGATCAAGCTTGTAGGAGGATCCATAAGGCTTCTTAGTAACTTTCCACCCTCCAAGAAAGGTATAAATCTTCACACCCTGTAGTAATAAGTTTGAATGTTGAAGTTTGGAGATGGTTTGGATGGATGAGTAGTAATTTGAATGATAAGCATGATTCGAGCTTAATTGTTAAGTAGTTTAGTTGAATTTGGAGATGTTATAATATATGATTGGATTGAGATCCTTGAGCTTATTATGACTGAAATCAGTAGCATTGATGTGTATCTTGAGTTGTTGTTGATTGGTAGTTGGATTGATATGATTTGGAATGGTAAAAAATTTGAAAATCGCGTAAACATAGCCGTCGTAATGTCCGATTTACTTTAGAATGCTTTTGTTCATAACATTAGGACCCGACAACTCCCTGCTAGGTTTTGACCATTGCCATGTTTAGATAGTTCATGTTACGAGCTTCGTTTTGATATGTGGTTCATTTGATTCCGATGTACGGTTTAGGAGAAACGGCCGTTTTAAGTAACGACGTTTCGCGAACAAAACATTACGGCTCGCCTTACTTTGAAACATAGGTTAAAGACCTTAAATGACTAATTGGAGTATGAAACATTTATGTAAAATGTAATAGTCAGTTGTTAAGACACTCGCGAAGGAATCGGCTTAAAACTCGTAATGGTTAATTTACTAAATATGGTGGAGCCGAGGGTACTCGAGCGACTTAAGAGAATCAGTAAGCGCAAAGTGAGCGTTAGAGTCTAATTTGGTTAAAGTATAGATTTACAAGTGACTTCAGTTTAATTCCAACTTATATGTTGTTTATAGGTTACCAGACTCGTCCCGAGCCATTTGTAACCCCCAGTCGCTCAGGCAAGTTTTCTACCCGTTATACTGTTGTGATGTATATGTGTATATGCATGATCTTGTGATAAATGCATATTTGTTATTAGCAAATTCTTGCGATATATTGTAGCATGTGATATGGTATATATGCATGCCTATTTCGTATTCTTGATTTATATATCTGTTGGTTCAAATGCTTATTCGTTGCATAATACCTATGCTAGAGATAAGCGGTATTTGCGTATACCCTTAGTATAGGGGATCAAAAGGTGAACTTTTTCTAAAACCGGGAGGCGAGGCTCCCGAGTATAATATATATTTATATATATATATTGATATAATTTTTAAAACTATTAATCGAATAAGGTTTATTCGATAACTTTATTTTATTTAATGAATATTATTACGAATATTCATTCGAGGGCTTATGACTCCTTTATTTTATTTAATGAATATTATTACGAATATTCATTCGAGGGCTTATGACTTCTTTATTTTATTAAATGAATATTATTTTGAATATTCATTCGAGGACTTATGACTTTTTTATTTTATTAAATGAATATTATTTTGAATATTCATTCGAGGAGTTATGACTCCTTTTATTTTATTATTTGAATATTATTTAAATATTTATTTGAGGGCTTATGACTCTTTTATATTATTTATTGAATATTATTTGAATATTCATTCGAGGGCTTATGACTCAGTTTATATTATTTAATGAATATTATTTGAATATTCATTTGAGGATCTATGACTCCGATTATTTGCTGAGATATGTTCTTTATTTTATTAAAGAATAAGGTGTCGATAATCAAACTTATCTTTGATTATTCAAATAAAGATAGTACTTTCGTATAAGTATATCTTTGGTTATTTAATACTCAATTCAAGTATAAGTTTTAAAACTTCTACTTCAATTATTTTTATAAAGATTATTCTTTATGGGAATATTATTTAAATAATAATATTCAGATATTTTCTACTATATTGGGACTGATTTATTTCATTAAATCAGCATTACTCTAAACACTCTTTAAAGTGTTTTCGAGTCTTCAAAATGATTTTTAAAAGTTAGAGCGGATCCCAAAACTCATTTTTATATTTAAGATCTTCCTTTTAAAGGGGATTTAAATACTCATTCAAAACTTGAGGGATCCGGCTCAGTGGTGTATTTTACATTCGCAACGAGGTTGCTGTTTTGAGAAAACATCTTGATTACTTGCCCATCGTTCAGGAAGTAAGTTCATCTATTTGAGTCGGCATAAGCAACATGGGCTCAGTGGGCGTCCATGAAAGTGTAAGTGGCTCAGTGGGAGTCCATCAAATGCGTAAGTGGCTAAGTGGCAGTCCAGCATAAGGTCCTATTGCGGCCAGGGTGATGACCAGTGGGGAATTCGTCCATCTACTAGTAGAAAAAGTTACTTATTGGTATCTTTGCCTGATCAGCAAGATATCAGGTTTATGCCAAGGTTTTCTCCTTTCCAAATTCATTGGATATTGCAACTCTGTTTATAATTTTCATAACAGAGGTTTTCAAGGAGTGTATGAAATGTATATATATAGGTGTATATATATATCGGGATTTAATGAAGTATCTCGTAACTTCATTATTTATAATGATATTCAAAGATTGAATCTATTCAAATCTTGTCTTGTAGTCTCATCTACGTGATGAACTTTTGAACTGATTATAACTTGAACGGTGGTAGTTCAAGTAATATTTGGAAAATATATAAGTATATTGGGGTATCTTGTAACTTCATATTTTCAACTTATATCTAGTTAATGATTATCTTATGCATATCAAAGATTTTCAGAAAAACGTTGAGACAAGGGTAGATATATGAGATCACCTTGCAACGATATTTTTATACAGTTATAAACTGGAACTCTGTGTATATTATACATGGAAGAGGACTTCCAAGATTTTGAAAAGTATATATGTATATATACTGCATATTTTGCGACTTCATCGCATTAAGATATCAAACTTGGTTTATTTCTTTTGACCAAGACTTTCATGAGTACTATGAGAAGGCTCATATATTGTTAATCATTATACATATTATTTTGCTGGGCTTGCTGCTCACCCTTGCTTTCTTCTTTCATCACACAACAACAGATAGAAAAGATGAACATGACCAAGCTCCCGATTCGCAAGCGATTAGAAAACGTTCCGTAGTCTTCTGAAAGCGTTGATGTCGCCGTAGCTGAGGTAGGAGCTACCAATAGGCTAGGTTTTCAACTATTGATGAACCAGACTTATGTATAATATGAATTGTAATAATGGCAAGGAATATGTAAATTTATTCAGAACCTTTTTAAGGTGTAACGGTTTATAATTGTGGAATATAAGGACTTGTGTTATTTTTGAGTGTTCATCTCTGAGACTATAACTTGTGGTGTGTGTGTTTATTGTGGGGTCACAGTACAGAGTAGTTGATTATTTATTAAGATTGGGTGTTATTAAGGGAAATGGAACTCGTGACAACCCGGATCCCCGACCCCGGATTTGGGGGTGATACAGAAGTGGTATCAGAGCTAAGCGTTATAAACCTCAGAGATGATGTGACGTTAAGATAATAGGTTCACTAAGATAATAAGAACTCTTGCCAAGTTCCTAGTCGGGCTATCTAATATAGTACTGACAGTTAAAACCCTTATGGGAACCCTTATAAATATCGTGATAGAAGCGTAGTTCGTTATCGTATATGGTAGCGGGACTCCGAACCCTGAGGTTAAGGAGCCACAACGCGATGATGTTTTATTACTTATTGGAGATCAGATTATGGATCCGATAGAGCGTCCTAACGCGGGATCGGATGATGTTCATGTTGAGGATGTTGTCCTAGAAGGGATAGTTGCTGAGGAGGATCCTATGGAGGATCCTGACAAGAATGAATAAAGGACTACTGATAAATTGATGACCATGGTTAGGTCGACTACCAGAGGTAGAATTGGTCGGTCACTATCGGAGGTTCGTTCAAGTTTGTAAAGATAGTAGCCCCCTTTAACGCGGCTTACTCGTAAGACTGAGAAGTTTGAATGGACAGAGAAATACGAGAACAACTTTCAAGAACTGAAGCAAAGATTGGTGACGACCCCTATGATGGCGTTGCCGGATGGAAAAGGAGATTTTGTGATGTGTAGTGACGCTTCGCATAAGGAATTAGGGTGCTTCTTATACAACACAACAAGGTAATCGCGTACGCATCAAGACAATTAAGGGAATATAAAATTCGATATCCCCACCCATGAGCTTGGGCTCGTGGCAATAGTTTTACCCTAAATATTGGAGGCACTACTTGTATGGAGAGAAGTATGAGATATACACAAGCCAGAAGTGCTCTAGTGCATTTTCACGCAGAAAGAGCTCAACATGCGCCAAATGAGGTGGTTAGAGATAATCAAGGATTACGATTATAAGATTCTTTATCATTCGGGGAAAGCCAATGTGGTGGCTGATGCCCTTAGTAAAAAGGAGAGACTCAAAATGATAATGTCTTTGAGAGAGTTTATAAGAGATTTTGAGATAATGGAAATAGGAGTGAAGGTAACCGGAGCCGGTACCGAAAAGCTGTTTGAGATTGCAAGACAGACCGAATTATTGGAAAAGAACATATTGTGCCAGAAAAAGTGATGAATGAAGGCAGAGAGCCAAAAAATAGATATGAGATTAATACCGAGAAAGATGATAAGGGAATAATGAGGTATTCCTATAGAATTTGGGTTCCAAATGTTTAAGAGCTTAAAGATGAGATCCTAGATGAAAGTCATAGTTCAAGGAATA
Source organism: Apium graveolens (assembly GCF_009905375.1). Classification (NCBI taxonomy): domain Eukaryota; kingdom Viridiplantae; phylum Streptophyta; class Magnoliopsida; order Apiales; family Apiaceae; genus Apium; species Apium graveolens. The sequence continues at coordinate 96,635,806 of NC_133647.1, read as the reverse complement.
AGATTTAGGGCAAACCCTGAATATGATAGTCAGGGAGGACGCCATCAAGATAGAAGGAACCCTTAACATAATGAAGTGGAAAATGAGGATTTTAACGTATAAGATAACCCCAAGTATGGGAGAAGGATGAAACATTTCATACTGAGAAAATAGAAGTCGAGCAAGATAAGGAGACCCGAGACGGTACTCCTATATGGAAATTCATGGACCTGTCTAAACAGAACTTATACTTTTATTCCCAACCACCACCTTAAGGAAACAATGCGGTAGGAAATCCTTTCATGACCTTTAAGTCGCTAAGCTCTCTGAGTTCCAAGGAACAGTTTGACCTAGTCGAGGCAAGAGCCTGACTAAAGGAAATATAGGAATTATTTGAGATTCTAAATGATTGACGAAGCACAAAAGACTGTTTTTGTCACTTACCCCCGTAAGAGAGAGGCCACCCGTTGGTGAAAGGCCAAGAAAGGCACAGAGCCAGAGGTTATAATAAACTGATTAAAGTTCAGACAATTGTTTTCGGGAAAGTACTTCCCAAGGTTATGGAGGTAGTGTAAAAGCTTTAAAGCCAGAACAAAAGCGGACGAGTATGATGAATTATGAATCTAAGTTGTAAAAGTTGTCAAGATTCGTTCTGAGGACACGAATCCAGAATGACGGGATGTTTGAAATCAATGCTTATGTTGTGTTGGTTCATGTAATGGTTGTAATGGAAACGAAAATAAAAGACTGAAAAGGGAAGGAGTATAAAGGGATATAAAGGAAATAGAGTTGAGAAGTGATAAGGGAGTTAGGTATGGGAAACCCTAAGAAACCCTTGCAATAAATATAGAGAAGTGTGTCATCATCAGCGCGATGGTGACTGATTATGAGATAAATTCAAGGTTTGAAGGCGTAAGCGATATGTAAAGTTAATTCCCTTGAAGTTGACAGTATTCGATAAAAATTTGAGATAGATCGATTGATTAATAAGGAAACACGGATGGACTGAGGAGACAAGAAAGTAAGAAATTAGGAAAATTGGATGAAGGAAGTGACCTTCAAGAATGTGAAGTGTAAGGCCGGGGGCATGATACCCAGAAAAGGAGACGCCAGGTATGAAAGATATCCCAACATTGAGATGACTGTTGAGATAAATAAAAGACGTAAATGAGTAGTTAGAACTAAAAGGTTCACGTTGAACATGACAAACATCTTCTAGAACATCCCTGTTATCATTACTGAATCAGGCAAGAAAAGCGGATAACCGTTCTTATCTTTTGGAGGCCATATTGATTGACCTCATTTTGAATACAGATGTTATTATGAAATTAGGCATATACTATCGAGGTGGGAATGATTGAATAAGATACCCTTATCAGGGATATATGACTTGATTTATCCATGGAAGGATGCATGTACCTTTTAAAGGCGGAATTAAGGATAGAACATTGGTAACTTAAAATGAATCCTCGGGGAATGCATAAAGGTTGGAATTTCACCCTTAATAGGGATAATGTGAGTTTTGACAGTATGAATTGGAAAGGATTAAGGTAATAACAACCTTTAAGAATCAGTGGAGAAATTTTTCAGAAGTATATAGACAATAATTCTGGTATTAATAAATGGTATCTTGATATGCCCTGTATCTAGGGAATACAGGAGGAATGATTCGAGGATAACCTTAGAGGTTTTACAAGGAGAAAGGTAATATTCAAAATTCTCAAGAATAAAAATGTTGATAAAGGAAATATGACGTAATTATAATGATGCCAAGTGGGGCACGTGTTAAACCATGAGAAAGTATGGATCGAACCAGTAAAGATCGAAATTGTTCAGGGCAATTAGGGCCTAGGATAAAAGATGTTCTAAGTATGATTGAGAGTCAGTCGTGACAGTGATTAACCTCTAAAGACTGAGGCAATAACTTATGGAAAAATGGTGATATTTTTTTTTACTCATCAGATTTTAAGGAAAACATCTTCACACAAGCAGTGATTGGAAATGAGGTAGAAAATTTAGTGAAGGTGGTTGAAATGACATTGATTGTAAGGAAATATTACTATCAAGAAAGGCCAAAAAGGTGGCCGACACTTTAAGTGTAAGAGGGCAATTATAGGCGCTCGTGCCAGAGGAATATAGTGATAATGGTTAAGGCTGTGAAGGTTGTATTATGGTGTGGAAGATTGACATTCCTTCTGATGATTGTGCGATACTCAACCGTGATAGTAGTTAGGTAAAGATTAATTTTTGTAATCACCGTGAGCGGGATATCTATCTTAGAGGGTCATATCTTAAATAAGCCAGGACCATGTTACGAAAGGACTAAATGAACCTTTGAGCTTCATGTCTCCTAATAAAGACATATGGTTAATAATGGTATTAACCTGCTATCGTTGCTTTCATTGAAACTCTTCTGCAATTTTATCTGCTTCATGTCATATGTACGTCAAGTTCAGGAGTGTTCTTCATGAATCATAAACGGTGATCATGTTACCTCCTTAGAAGAATTCGATACGAGATGTATGGACTCCGTATGGTTAGCTATTAAGACTTCATGGAAAATGAATGACTACAGTAGGTCAACGATGGACCCTAGTAGTGCAGGAATGATTCTGCGGGTAATGAGCCAATTAATTACAACCGTAAGAGTTGTATTGGAATGGATGTTGAGATTAAGTACCACTAATCGGGTTGTGGTGATGTATAAGTTATCATTGATAGACTAATTAAGTCGATTATCTACCTATTGAATACTTATTCCTTCTTATCAATAGAGAGTCGTATTACTATACGAGGAAGGTTACAGTGCAAGCATAGAATTTTAGTAACGGTGATGTCTAGAATGAAAACCCAGATTCGATTTTCGATGTCGAGGGAGTTTCAAAGGTGATTGTGTATAAGCTCGAGCAAGAGCATAGGTCCATAGAATGATGGATGGAATAGTAAATATTTAAGCATGTAAAATGCGATACTATAATACTTGATGTTGATATAAATACACATATGTTTTGTTCTCCTATATCAAACCTCTATAGTTCAAAGGTAGGTTCCAAGCCAGATATTTGGTGGCAGTATATTTTTTTTCACATATACAATTCTCTTCAATTCGTTCTTTTCTCTTCTTTTCATTTCATATAAGCTGAGAAGAACAACCCTTCTAGAAGGGGAGGTATTGCCAAATGACTATCTATCTGTGTGATAGAAGCCGAGTAGGATACCATATATTGTTTAATTGCTTGTCAAGTACTAAAGGCTGGCCACCTTCTGTACTAACTATGCAATGTAACAAGTGTTCATGATCATAGTGATCTCTCAATAAATTCTTTTACTTCTATATGAAGGACTAAGCTTTCGAAGATAGAAGCAGCTGAAAAAGGAGTAGTAAAGTTGTGGTGGTATGCGGAATGGAAACACATTCGTGATACTAAGGTTTATGAGGTTATTAAAAGGTTATAGAACGCTAACGAGCAAAAGTATAACCAGTATAATATTACGAACAGAAGGTAGTAGCGATTACGAACTGGAAAAGAATGGGTATAGAGAAGCAAAAGCTCTAATGCTAAAAGCTATAATGAGAGTCTGTGCAATAGACTTGAAAGAAATTGGAATGATCACTTAACACGGATTGAGTTTTCTTACGATAATAGATCTTATATCATTATCGAGTTGTCGCCTTATGAGATCCTTGAGGGAAGACAATGTCGATCTCCCTTATGTTAGTATGAAGTTGTAGAGCGCAAGATGCTCGGACCCGCAGTAGTCCAAAGGACCAAGGATATAATAGATCTAATCAGTGGACGGCTGGTAGTAACCCAAGATGGACATAAGAAGTATGTTGATTTGACACGAAAGGACAAAGAATAGGAAGTAGGGGACCTAGTGTTGTTAAAGGTATCCCCTTGGAAACCCTTGGAAAGGATTGATGAGATTCGAAAAGAAAGGAAAGCTAAGTCCACAATTTGTCGGACCCTTGGATATATTAAGAAGTATTGGGAAGTTAGCATATGAGCTAGCCTTACCCCAGAACATGTAGCAAGTCATAACGTGTTTCACGTATCAATGTTAAGGAAGTGTAATTCGGATGCCAGATAAATAGGGGCATATGAGCGCATAGACATGCAACCAGACGTAACCTATATGGAGCAACCAGGAAGGGTTATAGAGTGAAAAGGAACAAGTACTTAGGAGAAGGGTTATCAAACTATTCAGAGTTTGATGGAAGAACCATAATGTGGGAAAATTTACTTGAGAGTTAGAAAGTGTAATGCTAAGAAAGTATCCCTATTCATTTTCAATCTGATTCCGGGACGGAATCCTTTTAAGGAGGGGAGACTGTAATAACCCCAATTTTTGGAATTTTTGAAACCCTTATGAATAGTGATTTTGCTGATTATGCTGAATAAGAAAACTTTTCATGCCACACTATGTAGGGGTTCTGTTATTGATATTCTGAGATTTTATTAGTACTCTATATGGTATATAAGTGTATGTAAAGATCGTCATAATCCAATTCCGAACACTTTGATTTTTTCCGGAAATCCACCAGATACAGAAAGAAGTGAGTATAAGGTAACAGGATAAATAGGATTTAAATTCAAGGATTTTAAGAGGGGATCATAAAAAGGAATATAAAATATTGAGGAAGGTTTAGGGGAACCCAAGTGATAAGATCCCAGATATGATTCCTCAAACGATAAACGAGAACGAAAGTTAAGCGAACCGTATAGCAGATCAGCGGTCATTAGGCAAGCAATTAGGAGTTAATCAAGGAGGTTAGGGATGATGATGTCATCAAACCAACAAGAAGAAGACAAGTGTAACAAGATGACCTAAGCTTGATGACCTAAGCATGACAAGTGGGAAGGATTGGTTGGTTGATTGTGAGCCACACATTTTTCACCATGGTAAAAATTTAATTTAATTCCAAGACAAAAGGAAGCAACCAACCAACAAATATCATAACACAAATACAAATTGAAAGTTGACTTTCCCATTTCAAGAAGAAAGCTCTCGGCTAAAACAAACCCAGCAACTTCAAACTGCCATATCTCCTTCAATACTCACTCAAATGTTGTGTTCTATAGCTCGTTGGAAAGGTATTGAGATGGCCTACAACTCTTGTTCACAAGTCTCTTCCAAATAAGCAAGGTAAGACCCTCATTTTTACAGTTCTTTAAATCGGACTTTTAGAAACTTCAAAGCCTAACTTTGTGTTCTTGATTTCTTTGGAAAGATCAAGCTTGTAGGAGGCTCCATAAGACTTCCTAGTAACTTTCCACCCTCCAAGAAAGGTATAAATCTTCACACCCTTTACTAATAAGTTTGAATGTTGAAGTTTGGAGATGGTTTGGATGGATGAGTAGTAATTTGAATGATAAGCATGATTCGAGCTTAATTGTTAAGTAGTTTAGTTGAATTTGGAGATGTTATAATATATGATTGGATTGAGATCCTTGAGCTTATTATGACTGAAATCAGTAGCATTGATGTGTATCTTGAGTTGTTGTTGATTGGTAGTTGGATTGATATGATTTGGAATGGTAAAAAAAATTGGAAATCGCGTAAACATAGCCGTCGTAATGTCCGATTTACTTTAGACTGCTTTTGTTCATAACATTAGGACCCGAGAACTTCCTGCTAGGTTTTTACCATTGCCATGTTTATATAGTTCATGTTACGAGCTTCGTTTTGATATATGGTTCGTTTGATTCCGATGTACGGTTTAGGAGAAACGGCCATTTTAAGTAACGACGTTTCGTGAACGAAACATTACCCCTCGCCTTACTTTGAAACATAGGTTAAAGACCTTAAATGACTAATTGGAGTATGAAACATTTATGTAAAGTTTAATAGTCAGTTGTTAAGACACTCGCGAAGGAATCGCCTTAAAACTCGTAATGGTTAATTTATTAAAAATGGTGGAGCCGAGGGTACTCGAGCGACTTAAGAGAATCAGTAAGCGCAAAGCGAGCGTTAGAGTCTAATTTGGTTAAAGTATAGATTTACAAGTGACTTCGGTTTAATTCCAACTTATATGTTGTTTATAGGTTACCAGACTCGTCCCGAGCCATTTGTAACCCCCAGTCGCTCAGGCAAGTTTTTTACCCGTTATACTGTTGTTATGATGTATATGTGTATATGCATGATCTTGTGATAAATGCATATTTGTTATTAGCAAATTCTTGCGATATATTGTAGCATGTGATATGGTATATATGCATGCCTATTTCGTATTCTTGATTTATATATCTGTTGGTTCAAATGCTTATTCGTTGCATAATACCTATGCTAGAGATAAGCGGTATTTGCGTATACCCTTAGTATAGGGGATCAAAAGGTGAACTTTTTCTAAAATTGGGAGGCGAGGCTCCCGAGTATAATATATATTTATATATATATATATATTGATATAGTTTTTAAAACTATTAATCGAATAAGGTTTATTCGATAACTTTATTTTATTTAATGAATATTATTACGAATATTCATTCGAGGGCTTATAACTCCTTTATTTTATTTAATGAATATTATTACGAATATTCATTCGAGGGTTTATGACTTCTTTAATTTATTAAATGAATATTATTTTGAATATTCATTCGAGGGCTTATGACTTCTTTATTTTATTAAATGAATATTATTTTGAATATTCATTCGAGGACTTATGACTCCTTTTATTTTATTATTTGAATATTATTTGAATATTCATTTGAGAGCTTATGACTCTTTTATAATATTTATTGAATATTATTTGAATATTCATTTGAGGGCTTATGACTCAGTTTATATTATTTAATGAATATTATTTGAATATTCATTTGAGGATCTATGACTCCGATTATTTGCTGAGATATGTTCTTTATTTTATTAAAGAATAAGGTGTCGATAATCAAACTTATCTTTGATTATTCAAATAAAGATAGTATTTTCGTATAAGTATATCTTTGGTTATTTAATACTCATTTCAAGTATAAGTTTTAAAACTTCTACTTCAATTATTTTTATAAAGATTATTCTTTATGGGAATATTATTTAAATAATAATATTCAGATATTTTCTAATATATTGGGACTGATTTATTTCATTAAATCAGCATTACTCTAAACACTCTTTAAAGTGTTTTCGAGTCTTCAAAATGATTTTTAAAAGTTAGAGCGGATCCCAAAACTCATTTTTATATTTAAGATCTTCCTTTTAAAGGGGATTTAAATACTCGTTCAAAACTTGAGGGATCCGGCTCAGTGGTGTATTTTACATTCGCAACGAGGTTGCTGTTTTGAGAAAACATCTTGATTACTTGCCCATCGTTCGGGAAGTAAGTTCATCTATTTGAGTCAGCATAAGCAACATGGGCTCAGTGGGCGTCCATGAAAGTGTAAGTGGCTCAGTGGGAGTCCATCAAATGCGTAAGTGGCTGAGTGGCAGTCCAGCATAAGGTCCTATTGCGGCCAGGGTGATGACCAGTGGGGAATTCGTCCATCTACTAGTAGAAAAAGTTACTTATTGGTATCTTTGCCTGATCAGCAAGATATCAGGTTTATGCCAAGGTTTTCTCCTTTCCAAATTCATTGGATATTGCAACTCTGTTTATAATTTTCATAACAGAGGTTTTCAAGGAGTGTATGAAATGTATATATATAGGTGTATATATATATCAGGATTTAATGAAGTATCTCGTAACTTCATTATTTATAATGATATTCAAAGATTGAATCTATTCAAATCTTGTCTTGTAGTCTCATCTATGTGATGAACTTTTGAACTGATTATAACTTGAACGGTGGTAGTTCAAGTAATATTTGGAAAAGATATAAGTATATTGGGGTATCTTGTAACTTCATATTTTCAACTTATATCTAGTTAATGATTATCTTATGCATATCAAAGATTTTCAGAAAAACGTTGAGACAAGGGTAGATATATGAGATCACCTTGCAACGATATTTTTATACAGTTATAAACTGGAACTCTGTGTATATTATGCATGGAAGAGGACTTCCAAGATTTTGAAAAGTATATATGTATATATACTGAATATTTTGCGACTTCATCGCATTAAGATATCAAACTTGGTTCATTTCTTTTGACCAAGACTTTCATGAGTACTATGAGAAGGCTCATATATTGTTAATCATTATATATATTATTTTGGTGGGCTTGCTGCTCACCCTTGCTTTCTTCTTTCATCACACAACAACAGATAGAAAAGATGAACAGGACCAAGCTCTCGATTCGCAAGCGGTTAGAAAACGTTTCGCAGTCTTCTGAAAGCGTTGATGCCGCCGTAGCTGAGGTAGGAGCTACCAGTAGGCTAGGTTTTCAACTATTGATGAACTAGACTTATGTATAATATGAATTGTAATAATGGCAAGGAATATGTAAATTTATTCAAAACCTTTTTAAGGTGTAACGGTTTATAATTGTGGAATATAAGGACTTGTGTTATTTTTTAGTGTTCATCTCTGAGACTATAACTTGTGGTGTGTGTGTTTATTGTGGGGTCACAGTACAGAGTAGTTGATTATTTATTAAGATTGGGTGTTATTAAGGGAAATGGAACTCGTGACAACCCGGATCCCCGACCCCGGATTTGGGGGTGTTACAAATAGTGGTCTTTGTGATTGCAGGGCAATAGGAAAAACATCCTAGTATTGGACAGTGGATATTCAGGACATATGACTGGAAATAAAGCCCTATTATCAGACTTTGTGGAGAAAGCTGGTCCAGGAGTTTCATATGGAGATGGCAACATGGGAAAAACTCTGGGATATGGTAATATCAATCTTGGGAATGTCATCATTGAATCAGTAGCTCTTGTCTCAGGACTTAAACACAATCTACTAAGTGTGAGTCAAATCTGTGATAGAGGTTATCATGTGGATTTATTTGAAGAACATTGTGAAGTTGTAAGCAATTCTACAGGCAAAATGGTTCTGAAAGGTTACAGGCATGGTAACATTTATGAAGCCGGACTTTCAACAAGTTCTTATGGTTCTGCAATCTGTCTGTTGAGTATAGCATCAATTGAAGAAAGCTGGAATTGGCATAAAAGACTTTCTCATTTAAATTTCAACAACATAAATGAGTTAGTAAAGAAAGATCTTGTGAGAGGACTACCAAAATCGAGATTTGCTCCTGGTGGTCTTTGTGATTCATGTCAAAAGGCAAAACAAAGAAAATCTTCCTTCAAGAGCAAAACTGAATCCTCAATTCTTGAGCCTTATCACCTACTCCATGTTGATCTATTTGGTCCAGTCAATGTCATGTCTATTGTAAAGAAGAAATATGCTATGGTTATAGTGGATGAGTTCACAAGGTACACTTGGGTGTATTTCTTGCACAAGAAGAATGAGACTGCATCTACTTTAACTGATCATGTCAAACAGCTGGATAAATTGGTCAAGGATTCCATGAAAATTATAAGAAGTGATAATGGCACTGAGTTCAAGAATTCAATCATGGAAGAGTTCTGTAAAGAGCATGGAATTAAGCAGGAATTTTCTGTACTGGAACTCCACATCAAAATGGAGTTGTAGAAAAAAAGAACAGGACTCTCATTGAAGTTGCAAAAACTATGCTTGATGAGGCAAAGCTGCCAACCTACTTTTGGGCTGAAGCTGTGCAGACTGCCTGTTTTACACAGAATGCTACACTCATCAATAAGCATGGAAAAACACCATATGAGATGATGAAGAAAAAGAAGCCAAATCTGAAATACTTTCATGTATTTGGATGCAAGTGTTTTGTTCTTAAGACTCATCCTGAACATCTGTCAAAATTTGATCTAAAAGTTGATGAAGGAATTTTTGTTGGATATCCACTTTCCACAAAAGCCTTCAGAGTCTACAATTTAAGAACAAGGGTTGTCATGGAATCTATCAATGTATCTTTTGATGAGATTACTGGACTTGAAGATTTCAATGATCGTGATTACTGGACTTGAATATAATAATTGAAATATATTTTTAATTTATTTTTAAAAGTTAATAATATTAGTTACGTGATTTATAAAACTTAACAAATGATTATATATATATGTATATTATATATCATTTTAAAATATTTATATATTATTTTTAATAATCTCGTAATTAAATATTTGAAATAATATTTATTAAAAAAAAGAGCAATTAATAATTTAAATTTGAGAAAAACCAAGTTGGGTTGGGCTGTGTTTTTATGAATAGTGAAATGGGGTTGGGCTGATAGTGAAATGGGCTGGGCTGTGATTAAAATTGTAGGCGGGAGTTCAATTTTTGGACAAGCGGGGAGTTGAAATTGGTTATAGGCGGTTTTCAGACAACTTTCACAAAACAGAAACTTCACAAATTTCACTTAGAAAAATCACACTCTCTCACAAATCGCACTCTCTCAAAAATCTCGCACTCTCTCACAAATCTCAAAAATCTCTCACAATTGGAGTTCATCTCTGGCTTTAATTGGAGTTCGATATTACGGCGTGGATTTGGGCTTTGTCGGGGTTTGATTACTAGGGTTCCAGTTTGGGGATTCTATAATTGGAGTTGAAGTTTGGGGGTTTCGATCGATTTGAACTACTGCATTCTTATTTCATCAGGTATTATTCATAAATCGAGCTTTTATTTTTATTTCAAATTAGGGTTTCGAGTTGTGTTTATTGAATCAGAAGTGTGTGTATTCAAGTATGTTTATGTGTATGTTATGTGTATTGAAGTATGCATGCTCCTCCCTCTCTCTCTCTCTCTCTCTCTCTCTCTCCTTCCCCTCTCTCTATATAAATGTCTACATTTATATTAGTTTGCGTGTATGAATAGTAAATACTCTTGTAAATGTCTGCATTTATATTAGTTTGCGTGTATGAATATTATTTATATTAGTGAGCTCCGAGGCTACGTTTTTAGTAAATACTCTTGTAATAATCACACAATCACATTTTGGTAAATGTCTTGAAGTATTGCACGTTATTGATGGACATTATTGAATATCAATATTAAAAAACCGTAGTGATGTAAGGCTGGATTGAACTTCCAAAGTTCAGCGAAGGATATATCAGAGGGGTAAGGTCTTTTTTACGGAATGCATTTTCTAGATACTCTATAGGTGATGAAATTACATGCCCCTGCAAAAACTGTGATAATCACAGGTGGCATCACGAGGATGTGATTTTTGATCATCTCGTCTACAGTGGTCCATCTCCACTATTAGTGAACTGGATTTGTGAGATTTCCAATACAGAAAATGTAAATATGGAGTTTGATGAGGGCGCATATTTCATAGATAATTTAGGTGAAATGTTGCACCGTACGCATAACTGTCAAGATAAGGGTTGGGTTTCTGGTAAACCAAATGAAATAGCTAGGAATTTTTATCGCCTTATTAAAGATGGAAAGCAGCCTCTGTATCAAGGTTGCACAAAATTCTCACGACTAGGTTTTATCATTAGGCTTTATACCTTGAAATGTGTACACGGGATTACCGAGTCTGCATTCACTGATTTATTAGAGCTGATTAAAGAGGCCTTTCCAGAAGCACACATCCCTCTTTCATTTAAGGCCGCGAAAAATGTCACTAAAGACTTAGGCCTAGATTACCAAAAAAATACACGTGTGTCCCAACAATTGCATGTTATTTTGGGGAGAAAATGAGAAGGAAGAAGTCTGCAAAGCTTGCAATGCCTCTAGGTGGATTATAGTGGAAAATAAAGATACAAGTGATGACATTCCGGAGCTGTTGATGCACAAAGTTTCGACAAAAGTAATGCGTTACTTTCCACTTAAGTCGAGGCTCCAAAGGCTGTTTATGTGCAAGGAATATGCAGAAATTATGACTTGGCATTCCTCGTGACGGAAAAAAGATGGCAAACTGAGGCATCCGGCAGATGTCGAGACCTGGAAGACGATGGATGCCAAATTCCCTCATTTTGCGGAAGACGATAGAAATGTCATATTAGGTCTAGCATCTGATGGGTTCAGTCCATATCGTACAATGAGTACAACTCATAGTACGTGGCCGATTGTGTTAGTAAATAATAATCTCCCACCTTGGTTATGCATGAAGCCAGAAAACTTGATACTCTCAACGATTATCACCGGTCCAGAATCTCCAAAAAACAGTATTGATGTTTTTATGCAGCCCCTGATCGATGAGTTAAAAGATTTATGGGATAAAGGCATAGAAACTTATGATGCTTTAGCTGGAGAAAATTTTAATCTACGTGTAAGTATTTTATGGACCATTAGCGATTTTCCGGGGTACGCAATGCTATTCGATTGGAGCACAAAGGGCTATTTGGGCTGTCCGGTATGCCACTACGAGACTTCTTCTTCGTATTTAAAACATAGTAAGAAATTGTGCTACATGAACCATAGGAAATTTTTAGAGCCGAACCACAAGTGGAGGTTTGATAAAAGAGGTTCAATGGTGAAATTGAAATGGGAACGAGTCCGTCAATTTTATCGGGGCTAGAGGTTGAAGAATTATTAACCGGTTTTCAGAACCAGTTCGGGGCTGCTAAACACAAGAAAAAGAGCAGGATGAAGAAAGGGGAAAAAACTGATTCTCCTTTTAAAAAAATTAATTCTTTTTGATTTACCATATTGGAGTCAGAACTTGCATCGACATAACCTTGATGTTATGCACATAGAAAAAAACCTATGTGATAGCATACTTAATACTTTGCTAAATATGGGTGGGAAATCGAAAGACCATTTAAATGCTCGGTTTGATCTTCAAGAAATGGGAATCAGGAAGGACCTACATCCAGTTTTAACAAATGATGGGAAAGCGTACGAGATAAGGGCTGCTATATTTGATATGACGAATAAGGAAAAAGAAACTTTTTGTGCAGTGTTGGAGAATGCTAAATTGCAGTATGGTTCTGCATCTAATATTAGACGGTATGTACATATGAAGGAGAGAAAAATCACGGGGTATAAAAGCCATGACACACATTTCATTCTTCACTACTTATTGCAATTTGCTGTAAAGAGAACACTGAAACTTGAGGTTGCGTTGCCTATGATAAGATTAAGTGCATTTTTAAGAAGCCTTTGGGCGAAAGTTATCGATTTAGCCGACTTAAAGAGACTACAACAGGAAATTGTAGAAATCCTGTGTAGTTTTGAGATGATATTTATACAAGCTTTCTTTGATATAATGGTGCACCTACCCGTACATTTATGCAAGGAAATTAAGTATGGTGGACCAGCGCATCTCCGGTGCATGTGGTCCATTGAGCGATATCTAGGTAAGTTAAAAATGTATGTGCGAAACAGGAGTAGACCAGAAGCTTCCATTGCTGAAGGTTATCTCGCAGAAGAATGCATAATTTTCTGTTCAAGATTCTTAAATAATGATGGAGCTGGGAAAATAGGCAAGTATTCTGCTAAATCTGAAATATGTCCATAAAATGTGGAATATCCAATCGGTTCAAGAAGGAATAAAGATGGGAAAGCCATTACTCTAAAAGATTCGCAATGGATGGAATGTCATCGCTATGTTCTTTTCAACTGTGCTAACAAGGAAATAGAAAGCTTACTTGAGTAAGTTTTTTAAGTTCTTTTTTTCCAATTAGTATTAAAGAATTAAGATCTTTCCGTTATGATTTTATTAACTAGGTCATTATTATAGGGAATATCGAGCTTTAATTGAAGGCCAAGCTATACCTAAAAGATTTAAAAGGGAGAGAGTTCATACTGATGATTTTTATAAGTGGCTGCAAGAACAAGTTGGAAAAAAGGAAGTTGTTTCGCCAGAATTACAAGTTCTTTCAATGGGCCCTAATCGAGTAGCTAAAAAATTTAGTGGATATGTCATTAATGGATTCAGATTTCATACCAAGTTTAGAGATGTTAGGTGTACAACAAAAAATAGTGGTGTATTCCTAAGTGCCTTGACAACTAGCTTTGCGAGTTCGAAAGATGAGAGTCCACTGGTTAGTGAAGCAATTACTATGGAAGAATTGAAGAAATACTGGAAATTGATTATTGGGTGGAAATTGATTATTGGAGAAAAATTTCAGTGGTTTCGTTTAAATGTTGTTGGTACCAAGAAGAGAGACTTGTATGGCCTTATTCGTGTTAATTTTAGTGAATTATGCCAAAAATCTGATCCATATGTTTTGGCATCACAAGTACAACAAGTCTACTACTTATAAGATCCTTTTGATAAATCATACCACAATGTCATCAAGAAACTTCCAAGAGACTGGTCTGAGGTTGAAAGCCCAGATGCAAATGAAAGCCCAGAGACTGTTCGTGCGGGCGTTGAAGTTAGTGATGTTCATTGGTGCAAAGATAATGCCCCAATAATAGAGATCCCAGTTACCGAAGAGGAAGAAAATGCTTCTTAGAATTAGACTCCATAATATTTAATTATCATGCTAGTATTTAGCTTATTTCTTTGTAACATCATGATTTGATCTTTGAACCTTCTATTTATGCTTAAATTATAATGATAGTACTTATGCTTCGGTGTTTTTGATTTTAGATAAAAATGGGTATTTTTGTCGAATTTTAATTTCAGTTAATTAGTTGAATTTTTCCATTAGTTAACTCGTGGTTGTTTAAGTTGCATTTTAGATAAAAATGGGTATTTTGTTGAATTTTAATTTCAGTTAATTAGTTGCATTTTTCCATTAGTTAATTAGTGGTTGTTTAAGCGTTTGATTTCTTATAAGTGGCAGAATATTAATATCACTGGACTTGCGTATCTAATATTTTCTATGATTTTTTTTCAGGATGGAAGATGATTCATTCCATGTCAAGATTTACCACAAGGGTCAATTTCAGAATAATAGCTATGTTGGAGGGGACCTGGCTATTTTTAAGTATGTTGAGCGTGATAGGTGGTCTTACACGGTACTAATGGAGTATATTAAGGATGACTTGGATACTCGGAAATCGGAGGAATATATACAAACAAAGAAGGGTGGAAATTATGTGGCAATGACGCAGACCTTAATGAATATGATAAAGAAGTAGAAAATCTGGGCTACCTGGATTTTTATGTTGACAATGTGGTCGATCATAAGATCCAGCCTTTGAAACAGATGCAGCCACATGTGGTGATGCGACCTAGGCCAAATCTATTTGCAGGTATTATAATTTCCATTTGCTCAATTTTCACTGCTCGAATCCACCATAGATATCACTTGCTTTTAGTTTTAATGACTACTTTATTACAGCTAAAAATGCAGGGAAACGGATGTTTGTGACCACTCACCAACTCCAACTGCAACAAAAAAAGAAACAAGCTGATGTGCGCAACAGTCCTCGGAAGTCAGCATGACTTAATAATCCACAAGATGTCAACAGTCCTCGTAGGTCTACACGGCTAATGAACAGCCCGAAAAAGTCAACACGGTTGAATAATCAAGAGGTTAACAGTCATCCAAAATCAGCTGGTCAAGTGGTTCATGATGCAACTGCCAAAATTACAAGTGTGAAGAGGAAATTGGATTTAAAAAATCCACAGAATGAAGATGAAAAATGGGGGAAAATGAAATTGAAGTAAGACTTCATTATGTTCAGTTTTTTTTGCTAAAGTAGAGTATATTGGCATGCAATTCTAAAATTTGAATCATGTTTTATCTGCAGGACCTACCTCCACCAACCCCCTTACAGAGTATGAAAAAGCGTGAGCCATTAATATCGTGAAAAATAATATGAGGTTGAAGCAGTTAGGCTTGCCTAAACTAGTGGAAGGTGTTAGAGCTGAGACGAAAGGAAAAGGTTCAGGAAAAGACGCTATTCAAGAGGAAGGCTCTGAATATGATCCTGGGGATCCTGGAGCAGAGGAAAGTAAAGAAGCTGAAAATGGGGAGAAAAAAAGAAAGGTGTGTCATTTCTATTACTGGTTCATTTTAATTGGATATTAATTATGCCTGCAAATTAAATTTTATTGCACTATTGTTTTTTACACTACAGAGAAGTAAAAAAGAGCTGAATAGGAATCCTCTTGGTGTTAGACCAACAACCCATTCACGGGTGAATGGTACAACTGCCACAGAGAAAGATGCATCAACCGAGGCACCACATGTTTCAGTTCCGGTGGAGCCTGCTACACAAGTTCAGTTTCCACGAATTGAGGGGGTAGGAACAATGGCGGCTTATTTAGCTATGCGGAAGCGTCAAGAGAAACAAAATGCTGAGAAACTATAGAAATTGGTAGTGGTAGTGGAACCGCAAATGAGCAAGTTGATGTAAATGATGCATTTCCTGATCTTGAAGAAGAATCCGAACAAGGTTGGCATCTTTAGTTTCGCAATTATCGTTCTTTCTAGTGTGTACTTGAATTATGTATGAAATGATTTGGTATTAATTGTCTATCTTTCATACGTATACTTGACAATTACAGTTGAAGTTCTTAAAAAGAAAAGAGGGCCAACAATTATGAATAAAGTTCATACAAGGCCCTTTGACAAAAGAATTGTCCTCGGCATGAATAAGGAATTTCAACATATATCTGACAGTGACAAAGTTGTGTCTGAATTTGGTCAATTTTTTGGGACATTGAAGAAGTGTGTGCCACTTACCTATATATCTTGGAAAGATGTTCCTGAAAATTTAAAGACCACTTTGCTGAATTATGTCAAGGTATTCTAAATTGCAATTTTTTCAATTTCCTTGCTTATATTAAAATGTTGATCATAGTAGGAATTTGCAAGTATAAAATGTTGGTCATAGTAGGAAAATTGTATTTAATTGATTTTTCTCAATTTCCTTGCTTCTGAACTGAAATTTAAATAATTAATTTATGATTTATATGTAAGCAACGATACATATTTCCTGATGAGTTGGAATCCTGGGTGTTGAAGTCAATTAATGCTGATTGGAAGGGGTACAAGAGTCGTACCGAGATGAAACATTTTACTACATATGACACCGATGTAAGAGAGATTAGCAAACAGGCCTGCTGAAATTCCCCTCGAGGAATTCAAACTGTTGTTGCAGTATTGGGGAGATCAAGAAATTCAGGTATACCTTTATATAGCCCAATATCGTCTCTTCTGTGTATTTAGTTACACTGAAATATTTTCATCATTTTTTCTGTAGACCATGGCCCAGAAAAATGCTAAGAATCGGCATACATATGTGGACACACACACTGCTGATACTAAATTATTTTCACAACTTCAACATAAGATGGTATGTTCTTGACCGTTCTCAAAGGAAAATTTGAATTATTTTTACTTGCCTTCTTTACTGTTCTGACAAGAGATATTTGATTTAATGGCATATATTGGATCATTATGTAATGAAAAAAACAGTGTTGAAATTTCTTTATCTAAAGAAATTTAGATAAAGGGTTTTTAGATAAATATTTTTTTATTTCATTTCTTTCTTTAAAAAGTAAATATTGGTTTGAGTAATTTTAATGGATTTAAATTTGCATCTAGGTCAACGATTCAGACGTAGCAGTTTTTGTTAAGACTCGAAAAAGAAAAGTCGGTCGCAAGTATAAAACTGATGGCAGAGTAACTAACTTCATAATTGTAAGTATTCTTAATTTTGTTCATCACCTGCTAGTCTTAATTATGGATTACAAATATTTGGATTGACTTGTTTCTGGCTTTATTTGGTAGGAAAAAATTGAAAATGTCTTGGGAAGTGATTTATCAGGACCAACTGATGGTGTGAATGAGCTTATGTTAATTGTAAAAGGACATGGTCCTTCTTGGCTTGTAGGGAGATCTGTCAGGCCTGTCAAAGGTTCTAGCCCGACGAAGTCGCAAATCAATGACTTGACAGAAAAGATTCGGGAAGAAGTTAATGCAGAAATGGAAGAAAAGATGAAGTAGCAAAAAGAAGAAGTTGACGCAAAGATGAACAAGATGCAGAAGAACTTCAACTGGGCGATGAGAAAACTAGGTGAAGCAAACCCTAGCCTCAATGTCAATATGGCAGAGCTATGCGCCACAATTTCAAGTGACCATGATGATGGCACTCCTGTTACCATGGTCACTCCTATTACTGGAGGTGGTTCTACCCAGTCAGAGGCGTTCTAGCAACATTCTCGTTCTACTTTGATTTTCTCAGTACTACTATGTTTAGATTTTGAATTGTAACTTAAACTTGTTTAAACTTCCGCTTTTATTTTGATGGTGAAGGTTGTGGTAGTATGGGGAAACTGATGGTAGTATGGTGAAGGTAGTGGTAGTATGGTGATGGTTGGTGGACTGATATTTATGGTTTGTGTTGGTTTAAGATGATGGTCTTATTTATGGGCATGTTAATTTACAAAGAGTTTCTCGCATTTTTTTTATAAAAGCGTTGCAATAGGTCCTTATAGTGTTGCTAATAATCACTAAAAACGTTGCTAAAAACACTAAAAGCGTTGTAAAAAACACTAAAAAGCGTTGCAAAAAGGTTGCAACGATACCCCACATGTGGGCTCCATTGTGGGGCCCACAAATATTGTACTAGTAGCCCAAACCCTACTGTAACACTTTTCAAGACCTATTGCTACCCCATTGGTGTTGCAATAGCACGTTTCTGTAACGGATAAACAAGGGTTGCAATAGGGTGTCAGCGGGGTTGCAAAAAACTCTACGACAACGCCTAAAATTGCAACCCCGAAAAAGAGTCGCCATAGCCTTTTTTGGCCTTTAGCAACGCTTTTTTGGCCTTTAGTGACGGTTTCTTGGGGTTGCGGAATCCAGTTTATGGCGTTGTGATGCTAATTGGGTGCAAGCAATGCAAGAAGAGTTAAATGATTTTGAAAGAAATAAAGTCTGGACCCTAGTGCCAAGACCAAAGAACAGATCCATTGTTGGCACAAAATGGGTGTTCAGAAACAAAACTGATAGTGATGGCATAATTACAAGAAACAAAGGAAGGTCGGTTGCTAAAGGCTACTCTCAACAGGAGGGTATTGATTATGATGAAACATTTGCACCAGTTGCTAGATGGGAAGCCATAAGAATCTTTTTGGCTTATGCTGCTCACAAAAAGTTTAAAGTCTTTCAAATGGATGTGAAAAGTGCTTTTCTCAATGGAGAATTAGAGGAAGTGGTATATGTTGAACAACCTCCAGAATTTGAAGATTCAAAATTTCCAAATCATGTCTACAGATTAGACAAAGCACTTTATGGCCTTAAGCAAGCTCCAAGAGCATGGTATGAGACTTTAGCTCAATTCCTTCTGGAAAGTGGATTTCACAGATGCACAATTGATAAAACACTATTCTACCTCAACCATGGAAAAGACTTACTTTTGGTACAGATATATGTTGATGATATCATATTTGGTTCTACTAATGCCAAACTCTGTGAAAGGTTTGCACAACTAATGCTGTCAAGATATCAAATGAGTATGATAGGAGAACTTAGCTATTTTCTGGGACTTCAAGTCAAGCAAAATGAAGAAGGTACTTTCATAAATCAATCCAAGTACACCAGAAATTTACTGAAGAAATTTGGAATACAAGATTGTTCAACTGCATCCACTCCCATGGTCACTGCAACCAAGTTAGATAAAAATAATGGCTCATCAGTAGATATTACTAACTACAGAGGTATGATTGGCTCTTTACTCTATTTAACTGCAAGTAGACCTAATATCATGTATGCTACCTGTCTTTGTGCAAGATTTCAGGCTGATCCAAGAGAACCTCATTTAATAGCTATGAAAAGAATTTTTAGGTACCTCAAGGGTACAGCTGATCTAGGATTGTGGTATCCTAAAGAATCAGATTTTAAGCTAATAGGTTACTCAGATGCAGATTTTACAGGATGCAAAATAGACAGGAAAAGCACTAGTGGAAGCTTCCAATTTCTTGGAGGCAGATTGGTTTCTTGGTTTAGCAAGAAACTATAATCAATTTCCACATCAACTGCAGAAGCAGAATACATTGCTGTAAGAAGCTGTTGTGCACATATTCTTTGGATGAAGAATCAGTTACTGGATTATGGGTTAGAATTTTCTAAAATACCTATTTACCGTGATAATCAAAGTGCTATTGCTATGATAGGAAATACAGTTCAACACTCAATGACAAAGCACATCAGCATTAGGTACCATTTCATAAGGGAACATGTGATGGAAGGTATAATGGAATTGCATTTTGTTCCAACAGATTAACAACTAGCATATATCTTCACAAAACCACTATGTGAAGCTACTTTTACAAGACTGGTAAATGAACTTGGAATGGTGTTAGGTTCTTTCTCAAAATCTGCTTAGTTTTTTGTTCTCATGCATCAGACTTTATGATCAGTGTTTACAGATTGTCTTAACTTCATGTAATCTGTGGTTAAATTATTATTCATTGAATACTGATTGTTATCTGATGTGGATCTTTATACTCTGATAGTGTTTTGAATGTTCTGTTACTATTCAATCTAATGAGGATAACTGTGCTAGATGCTGATCTAGTAGTCTTTAACATACTAGAAATCCCCTGTTTGAATTAGTTGTTTATGTGGAAATTCAGTAATACAAGCAAATTCTGATTTTGAGCTTAGTCAAATTTATTTTGTGTATCTTATTACTAAGTCACAAACTAGATTCTTACTTCTTATCTGTCAAATTTTGATGTCAGTAAATCTTAAGAATGAACCACATGCTTGATAAGCCTCACTTATCTGAAGAAAAGAAAAGAAAAGAAAATTAAAGTCAGGTACTCCTTTGAGATCTAGAGTAAAGATGTGAAAATGAAGACCTAAGTGCATTGCTAGTATTAAGTAATATGCATTAGAAAAGTAAATAAATTTTTCTTGATGACTTTTCACATTCTCTGATTACTGGAGAAATACTCTGATAATAGCTTAAATTCTGATAGCAGTTGTGACTCACTTACACTGAGAAACCACTGTAAAAAGGAATTTTAAAAGATGCATAAAATGAGCACAAACAGTTGTGGTGAATTCTTGCACAAATTTATTCTATAGTAGACTTCATTATTAATGACAGATTTTAAGCACTTTTCTTAGTTATGCCTTATTTATAAGATGTACTGAAGTTTTTATCAGACTTTAATCTTTATCTGATATTTTGCTAATGCACACACTATCACTCCATATGAATGATGAGAATTACTGTGGTGATTAAGTTGTTTTAGATAAACAGTTAAGTGTCATTTGAATAAATTCTGAGGACAAGTTCTGATGGAAGTTCTGGTGATTAAACTCTGAAGAAACAAGTCAGTATTTGTATGAAGAATCACTGAAACAGACATTCACTTTTTGAGTATAGAATCCATGTTCTGATGACCGTTCAAATCTGATAATAGTCAAGTTCTGATATTAAATCCTGATGGAAACTCTGATGCTTACGTGGCATTATTTATTAATTTGACTTATTTGTGGTAAATACTGTACAGTTATATTTTATCAGAATATAGTTAGGTGAGATAAAAACAGTCATAATCATTTAGTAAGTGGGAAGCGTGTTTTCCTTTAAACACTGCATGTGCACATTTATTTCTGCTTAATACATGTGCCCACTAATAATGTTTTGACTAATGATATGCTGCCAGGTGTCTAAAGTCTGTTCTGCTTCAATCATAACAGTTGTCAAAAAGAGAGTATATATATGGGAGTTAAAAGATTTTATAATCTTTTACCTACTTTTCTTTCTCTAATCTCTCTTATTCTCTCTCTCTCTAATATTCTCTGAAGCTTTTTCTTACAGGACTTTTATCAAACACCTTGTTTACACTCTATTTTCTCACTTATTTCTTACAGAAATGGCACAAAAGACATTATTTTCAATAGAGCTAAGTTTGTTCCTAATAATTACTCAGCTATTTTCTCTAAGGATGAAGCTCCATCAGAACTTCACTTCATCCAAGACTTTTTGTCTCAAAGTGAAATAGGTTATGCACTGACTCAACCAGACACAATCTCAGGAACTTAAGTGCTAGAGTTTTGGAGGAGTGGTATGTATGATGATGGTGGAGCAAATGGGTCCCCTAGTCTTATTTTCATAACAGGGGAGGATGAACATGTGGTGACTGTGTCTACAGTGCGCCAAGCTCTACATTTTCCAGAAAACTGCACTTATTCAATAGTTGAGGAGCCAACTCTTCAACAACTAATGACCAATCTGGGATATGAGAAAACTTTGGCAAAGCTTGGACAGTTGAAGAGACCCAACATAAGGAGGGAATGGAGTTTCTTCTCTGACTGCATCACCAGAACTTTTGCAAACAATTGTTCAAACTTTGATGCAATTCCTATCCTCAGTCAACAAATTGGGTATGCTCTGATTACTCAATTTCATTTTGATTATGCTACTGCTGTACTAGGATTCATAGGGGATAGGATGACAGAAGATAGAAATACTGTATACTTTGCTAGATTTTATCAACTTATTTACAACTTTTGTAACTCTGATGCACCCCAACTAGCAAGTGAATTAATTTCACCATTTAAACTTGCTAAGAGAGCATTACTGACTTATTATCTACTGATAATAAGAAAACTGTTTTAAGACCCCTCCAAATTCCCATATCAGTCAAACAGTTTTTGGTAAATTCTGATCCAGCCACCTACACTGCCTTATATCATGATGTCCAACCAACCCAACCTCCATCAGCACCTCCAACCACTACACAACCAACCACCTCTCAACCACAACCAACTCAACCTACCATCAGAACATACTTCCAGGCAGCTCAATCCTCACAACATCAACCATCAGCACCTACCATCAGACCTTCATCTTCCAGGCCAAAAAGGGCAAAGTCTGTTCCTCAACCTCAACCAAAAAGAAGAAAGATGATTCTCAGGGATGAATCTGATAGTGAAAATGAGGAAGCACAGGTTCCTGCATCAGAACCTGTGACTATTGAAGCTGAAAATGTGATTTTTCAGAAAGAAGTAGAAGCTGAAGGGTCAACCCATCAGATAAATGCTGAAGTTCAAAGTTTTGATACTTTGAAAAGGAAAAGAACTGTAAGTTCTGATGATAAAACAACTCCTTCACTGTCAAGGAGATTAAAGAAAATGAGTGCAAAAAGGCACATGGTTAAGCCTCCATCTGAGGATACTACTAAAGCTGAGGAATGGGATCAGGAATCTCTAATCTCATCATAACCTGTTGTAATTGAAGCTCTGCCATCCCCCACTCAAGCTCAAAATACTGTGCTAACACCTCATGTCTCTCCTATTAAAGCTACAGATAATGCTGAAGAACAAGGCACAAATTCTGAAATAGATATTTACAAGCTGAATATACCAACTGTTCTTTATCTGGAAGCTCCTACAGCAGCTCAGACATCTCAAACTCATTCTCCAATCTTAAATGCTGAGATACCATCCACACCAATTCTTAATCAGGAACCTGAAGATCAGAATTTAGATGAGGATGTTCCAGAATCTCCAGTTACCTCACACACTCTAGTGTTGTCAGAACATAATGAGTCTACTTCAAGTTCTGAAGACAGTGTTTCTGTTGATACTCCAGCTCCCATTCTAGGAAAGGAGGCACTAATTGAGAAGTTTGTTGAGCAAGCTGTTCCTATTCCTTGGGAAGATACTCACAGAGGTGTGGAGTGGACCAAGAAGTGGAATGAAATTGATTTCATTCCAAGCTTCAAAGTACTGACAGACCATATTGGTAAAGCTGATGAGTTGCTCTCCAATTCTGATTTCAAGACACAACTCAAATTCACAGCTCTGTCTACCAAACATCTTCAAGGTCTACATTCTGCTACTCAAGAAAAGGTTGATAAACTTCTAGAAAAAGCTAAAAAGCTGGATATGGAGACCAAGCTTGATAAAAAGAGGTTTATCAGACCTATTTCTGAAAAGGTTGAAGCAATTGAGAAAGTTCAAGAGAAGCAACAAGCCCAAATTACTGAGGTTCTGCAAAATCAAGCTTCTCAAAAAGCTCAATTGGATGAAATCCAATCTTCAGTTGAACTTCTTCTCTCTCTCCTACTACCCGATGATGCCAAAAAGGGGGAGAAGATAGTTAAGTCCAAATGCTCTAATGATCAAATACTGAAGAAGAAAGATGATGAAGCTGATGACCAGGGAAACCCTAGAAAGGGTAGGTAAAGGGCAGAGCAGCAAGGTTTCTTCTAGGAAACTAATTACTGATGCAAGCAAATCTTCTATTCAAAAGAAGACAAGTTTTAAAGCTGCTCAAACTTGAAATCTGATAGCAAGTACTGATAATCAAAATCTGATATCAAGTTCTGATGAGCAAAGTCTAATGACAAAGTCTGATGTTCTGATTCAAGGTGGAAGTCAAGACTCTCAAAAGTTCATGCAAACTCTGAAGCTTAAGGGAAAGCAGACTACAGTCTACTACAAGGATCCCAAGATTCAGACACTTGATGAAGAAATTGCTAGAAGATTATTTCTGAAACATAATATTAGAATGAATTTAGAAAATCTCAAGGAGGAAGAAGCTAGATTTAAAGCTGAAAAGACAAATCTAAAGCGAAAAGCTTCTGTTTCAAAGAAACCTTTAAGGCCTAAGGAAAAAGGCATTGTGATCAAGGAAAAATCAAATACTGAGGCATCAAAGCCCAAAACTAGATCACAGATTGAAATTGATCCCAAAGACAAAGGAAAGGGAAAATTTGATGAATCAACCAAGCCACGGGAGATGAAAATTCCTCAAATCCTGATAAAACCTGTGTGCAAAATGGTTCAAGTTACTAATGATACTCTTTTTGAAGATGAAGATGTTCAAACTCTGAAAAGATGGAAGATTTCTGAAGAATCCGAGACAACCTCTGACAGTGCTCAAGTTGTTCAGAGTGAAGAATTTCAAGCTACAACAGAAACAACAAGTTTTGATAAAGTCATCAAGACATCAACCTCTGACAGTGCTCAAGTTGATTTAGACAAGATGGAAGTAGCTGATAAAAAGAAACTTCTGTGGAAATATGTCAAACCATCAGATCCAAAGAAAATCCAATTGCTGTCTACTTTTATGACTATTGGGTTAAATAATAGAGAACCAAGAGACAGGGCTGGGCTAGGTTCTGATGAAGCTAAGATCAAGACAGGAGTTGAAGTTGTTACTAGAGATCCATTTATGTTGACTGACAGACCTCTTGAAGATGTTACACAGAAACACCTTGATAAGTTTATCTCTGTTCAAGTGGTACTGGATGTTCATGATAAGCACAATGTTAAAGAAAATATGATTCTATTTCTTGAAGATGGAAGGACATATCAAATGTCAGAATTAGATGTGCTAAACAAATCACTGAAATAACTTCAATTCTTTCATTACCTTTTAGAGGTAAAGTCTGATATTACCAGGAGATGGTCAAATTTCATATTGAAGACCATTAGAGATAAAGCAAGAATTTCTGGTTCAAGAGTTACAGAATTCATTCCTAATATTGTTGAAGATGATGGAAGTGAAACTCTAATGAAGAAGGATTCTGCTAAGCTTAAAGTGTTACTGAATGAGAAATGTCTGTGCTATAATGAAGATTCTTCTCATCCAAAGGTAATAAGACTGGGTGATGGTTTAGAAAGAACCATATATCTGCTTTAAGGACTGCAATCTACCAAATTGGAAGTTAGAATAAAGAGATAAAGCAAGTCAAGACTACAATGGCTCAAGTCTTGAGGAGTAAAGAAGAAAAGCTGATATCAAGCTTTGTCAAGAATCATTTTGGATTCAGATTGAATCAGTGAGATTGGTAAAAGCTACAAGGATTATAAGTTGTAGTTAGTTATCTAGTTAAACTCTTATTGTATTTGTACTAAATGTTTTTGACATCATCAAATCTATTAACTTGTATAGTTTGCATAATTTATAAGTTGGGGGAGATTGTTAGATATATTTGAGATGTCCTGTCTAATATGATTTGTGCTTAGTTTTCAGAACTTAACAACAGGAAAAATCATGACTTATTAGAAGTCACAACTTAATATCAGAACTTAAGGTCATATCAGAACTTAAGTGTGGGAATACTTTCAGTTAAGGAAAGAAGCTGATTTACAGGAGAAGATCGAGACTAAAACAAAAGAAGATATGCATGGAAAGATTTAGAAGACTGGAAGACTTGTAGAAGATATCTGATTGATATATTTTAGGAGACAGAATTGTATTCCATATCAATTAGAATATATCTTGTAACTGTGTAGTATATAAACACAGACTTAGGGTTTACACTATATGTGTTATCATCATCGAGAAGATTATACATTGTAACCTAGCAGCTCTTAGTGATATTTGTTCATAACTGAGAGAGAATAGCAGTTCATATTATAATAGAGTTTATTCAATATACTTGATCTTTGTTACATACTTGTGTTAAATCGATTAGATTGTATAAACACTGTATTCAACCCCCTTCTACAGTGTTGTGTGACCTAACACAAACAAAAAAAAGTAAAATAAAATAACCAAACAAACCTTGCAACCATTTAAGTTCGCGGATTTTTTTTAATAAGGTAAAAAAACAGGCAACCAAACTAGTTAGTCGCAGGTTGTAGTTGGTGTTTTATTAGTCGCATGTTAAATCCCCCTCCTGAGTCGCATGTTACAAATACTAGTCGCAGGATGCAAAAGAATATTCCTAATTTCAGCTCTCTCCTCAGCCACACATTATTGATATAAAGTCTACACAGCAGCAGAAGCATTCAGCAATTTGAATTAGTTCTGTTCATCTTCTTCTCTCCCAAAAGAGTTAAAGATTGCAGCAAAGATTTTCAGAGAAGCTCAGTCTTTTTGTTTATCCGTTTAACTTCTCACCGGAGTAACGTTATAATGACCAATTTAACTCTTGTATATTCTTAGGGGCATTATAAATGTTACCCGGTAATTAAATCCTAGTACAAAACAAAAGCTAGATCATTGTATAGGATTTGATTTGTAAATCTTTGTAGAAGCTAGGAACTTTGTTGTTTTTAGATTGTAGCCGGTTAATTTATTTACCGGAGTGTAGCAACACCCCTTAGGGATTTATATACGAATATATATTTCCCCGAATATCTTGTGTTCCTCGTTTTATTGTTCCAAACACTATTCTCCTCAAGAACACGAAACCACTAACCAAGCACTAAATTTTATATCTACAATAGATTCGAAAGAATTTTTTAATTTAGTGATTATCGTATTCAACCCCCCCCCCCCCTTCTACGATAATTCGGGACCTAATAAGATTACCCCATACAATGACCTTATGAGAATCTCCGTATATGTACGTTCAAGATTATGAAATAATACAATAGCCAGGATAAAAATAGAGTTTGATCAACAATAAATATTAGTCAATGAGAAGTCCATTATAAACCTTCTGTTAGTAATCCTAAACTTGCAAATATCCTTCAGACCATACATAGTTTTGATTTTCCATACATGCTGAAAATCCACTAAAACACCAATCACATCTACATACCAAGATTTATTTATATATAGGATTAATAAGTGTATAAGATGAAATAATTTGTGAGACTAATATAAAAACTTAATTTGTTTGACTTATTTATAAATAAGTACTTGAAAAAATATTGTAACCTGTTGAATACTTGGGAGAATCAGGTTTCTCATATGCATTTTCAACAACAAACAAATCGCTCAAATCAACAAATTCAAACTTGTACCTGGCTATCATGAAGTCGTCTTCAACTCTTTTAACATTAGTAGATGGCAAGAAATTGATGTGAAATTTAGAGCTCACTGGTCTGAGAGAGCCAACAACTTTTATTGTGTAAAAATTAGAGAAAACAAAGACTCCACCTTCGACTATTTTGTCAGCATGATATTTCCAGTTATCAGCATAAATAAAAGCATGAACATAATAGTCCTGATCATATAATAAAATAAATAAAATAATGTTGTATAAATTAGTTAATATGAGTCTAATTTATCATAAAATGTAAGAAAATAATTTATGAATTTAGATGCTTACATCGTCATCCAGTAAAACTAAATTGTATCCTTTCATTGTTTCAGTCCCATTATCTGTGACAGAAACAGAAGGCCATATTCTGGTAACTCTTGCCTTTATCTTCCATGTGGTTTCAGAGGCGTCAATAGAAGAGAGCTGATCAAACATTGTGAATAGTTATCTATATCAAAAAACAAAAACATTAAGATAGAAGAAAAGGACGGTAGGATGTGGTTGATTACCTGTATGAAGTCGAATTGTATGCTGTAGAAACCAAATATGGTCTGCGAAAAAAGAAGAAGTAGTTTATAGAAGAAAGTGATGGACGAAAAATTAGGAGTAACTATCTCTAAGCATAAAATTAGGAGTAGTAATCACTTTATGTATGTTACAAATCATAAGATATGATAGTCAAACTGATTTATTGTAAAGTTGTTTTAATGATATACATGATATACCTATATCAATCTAGAGACGTAAAATTAGGAGGCAAACTAATCATGATCTCTGTATAAAATAAAAAGATATAACATGTTTTACAAAGATGAAAAGTAACAATATTTATATAGTGCAACATTGTATTACTAAAAATACCATTTAAATATGCAACTCATGTATACGTTATTGATTTAATCAATAGTGCACTGAAAGATTCTAATTATATTGAAAAATCGTAGTTGTATCGATATCATGAATTCATATTATAAAAATCTAAAGTTATATTAGACAAATATGTTTGGTGCTTTATTTAAATATATTATATATTGTAAAATATCACATCTACGGGATTTTTTTCATATATACGACTTTGCAGTTAATTGACATGCGGGAAAAACTTAATAATCTATTCAATATTTCAGAACTAATAGAAGATTTATCATTAATAATATTATAATTGGACAAGACTAATACGCTTTCGTTAAAATAATTAAGTAAAACCATTTCATATGGATTTATTGTCTTTGTAAATTAATTTCAAGCATGTTTACTGAATGGCTGTTAAAGAAAAACTGTTGCATTGGATATATTCGAACCAGACAATTAATTTTAAGCATGTTTCCAGAATGGTAGTGAATTCGTTATATATTTTAGAGTCATGGAAAGGCAATCTTGTTTAAAATAAAATTCTTTATGTATTTTAGAGTCAAATGGTCATCTTGTAAAGGTTGGTTCGATCTCTATCCTCGAAAAAATAGGTTTTAAAAAACTGGCTTGTCTCTAAAATTATTGTTCTACGCCTAGCAATTGGATGTTTTCGCTTTATAATTCACCAACATTATTGTCGTGTTAATACATTTTTTATGGAGATATATTTATCATTGCTGCTATATAAGACACCAATAATCGCACAAATGTTGCTATTTATATGAGAGCCATATTAA
Source organism: Apium graveolens (assembly GCF_009905375.1). NCBI lineage: Eukaryota > Viridiplantae > Streptophyta > Magnoliopsida > Apiales > Apiaceae > Apium > Apium graveolens. Next base: position 96,606,656 of record NC_133647.1, on the reverse strand, counting down.
AACTAATGACAAATTAAAGTTAAGAGGACACATAAAATATTTAAGAAAACATATAAAGATAATAATGATAATAAGTTCATAGATAGAATTTAATCTTCGTTCCAATATCGAAGAGTGGATGTCCTAACATTGAGCGAAAATTCAGAATTAAATAATAAAACAGATAAAATAGTGTCTTATTGATAAATAGAATAGTAAGTTCCAGCAGCCATGTCTTTCTTCGAGATATTTCATCAATAAGGTGTGTGGGCAGAAAGATAACCCATATTCTCTAACTTACATGATATTCTCAAATAATTCAGAAAAAAATCATTGATAAAATATTTGAGTTGTCTTATTGTCTTGCTTAACTACATTAAGTATCGTTCAAAGTTTAATGTACCTTTGTCGCATGAGGAAAACTTGTGCATGATCAATGTTGATATAAATCTTGGTAGACGGCAGATTACCAATTACACATGTATCTAAAATATTCCAAATAATAGTTAACTCATGAATAGAATAATGCATGTGAACTTTTCAAAACATTGAAAATAGGTATAGAATGCAAGAAATCCCAAAATAATTTACTTTGAAATGCTGAAACTCTGGTTGATGCCAGTATAACAATAATAGGATTCTCCAACTGAGTTTCACACAATGCTTCATAATGTTCAGGAAATGGAGAATAAAAGGATACACGTTGCATACTCCTGTGAATTGTGTAAAGTATAAGGAGTTATAACATTGAATTTAAGAAATTAAGACATATTGAAGTAAATCACACTTACAGTCCGTCAACAATATTGAAGCGCATAAGATCCCTTGAACCAGGTCTAGTCTGCACAGTCCTCATGGCTTCCAGATTCTCAACAACTCTAACGACATCTGTTAATTTAGACATTTAGCCATAAGTTCAATACATAATATACAACCAGTTGGTCTTGCTAAATCATATAAGTTACCTGTAGAGTACACAGGCTTGTGTTCAGATCCATAAAAATAGAAAGAATCGCGAAGCCCATTCAATGGTGTAATATGAAACTTATGCATCGGGATGAAGAGATCATTGTTCAGGTCCAATACAACAGTAGTGGAGGCAGTAAAATGGATCATATTCTTCGAATGTACAGGCCTAAACAAACCAGTAGATGGGGAAACATTCATGTTCCTGATGCAATAGATGCTACCTACAGTAATAATACCAGCAAAGAGATTCCAAAGCTCTGGAGCAACGACCGCGTGCATATGGTTTTTCTGGAAATTGAATAACATAAATGGGTAATGTATTTTTATAAAACTAAATGCCACATTTAGAAAATATGATAGTTTATGCAATGCTGATAGAAAAATAACTAACCTCACAATCCAATAAAATCATATTGTAACGAATCAAAATGCCAGAGCTAGTAGTATTTTTCCAAATCCTGGTGACACGAACTCTCAGGAACCAATCGTTCCTAGTCTCATTTAAAGCATACAAATGACTGTGCATCTCCATATCTACAAAAAGTTCAACAAATAATGAGTATAAATGGCTCCATAACAAAACACTAATGTGTTTATAATGGCTGTTATTACCGGTTGTAGAGTTATTACTATTGATCAGTGGTATATAACCAACTCTGCGTGATGTTTTATTTTCATATAAATGATGTAATCGTGTCCTATTTAACTACCATCTTCCGACATATCATGGTTCACAATTGATTGTTAGGATATTGATTGATCCTGTAATCCTGTATTATTTTGATTTATCTAAACAAATTAACAGCTAAACATTCCTTATCAAATTCACTGATAAGGGGCAATCAAATATCTTTGTATATATTTCAAAATAAAGTTGTTCCCACCATATTTTGTCTTCCATTTTTTTTACCTTAAACCAAGTAATTAGGTACATTTGCATTGTTTGTCTTATATATGCAAATCGTTATAAATATTTGAGATTGCTAATTACATGGAAATTAAGAAATTACCATATATGACCTAACTTGATTAGGTGATAAGAATGTAACTTGATTTTGTTAAAGTCCAAAATGTATTGTTTATCAATAATAAATAAGTAATAATAAAGTTAAATCATGTGATCTATGGGATCTATATCGGAGAGAGCTCTATATATATAATATAACTTCATTAGGGTTCTTGATAAAATCGCTTTACACATTAAATATTAAATAAAAATATAGAATATTATTAAGTGATTAATAAAATATATTTAAAAAATGCTATTAAGGCATATTGTTTAAGATTATGATTTGAACCTAATCGAACAATTTTAAAATTAGTATTTTATATGTCAACAAATACTTGGTTCTACAAATACCATATCATATTTATGGTTGTATTATAATAGTTGCATTTACATCGAATTCTAATGTTGATTAGCGACTCATATTAAAGAGGACACATAGCAGCATAGACCATGTTGTTCCTGATTATTATATCTATTTTATTTAATTTATTTAATTTCTTGAAATATTAGTTATATTATACACATTAAAAATGTTTTGTGATTTACCATATTATATATTTCATATTTCTATTACAATTTTTGATATATTATATCATCCAAAACTTAATAAGATAACACTTATTTTATAGCTGAACATACTGCTAGACATGAACGGAGCAATGGTAGAACGTGCGAACAAACATATTGGATAACTTCATATGTGACATAAAGTCGTTGATGCAAAGTCCAGGATTTACTGCATTGTTATAATAAGAATAAATTTAAGTCGAGGATTTAAATTATAAATTTCTTATATATCAATACATACTTGGTTCCGGTGATAGTATATCATATTTCCAGTTATTAATATAATATAATAGTTGCATTTATATCGTCTAATATGGAGAAAACACAAAAAATGGATAGGATAAAAAGAAATAGTCACCATGTCGTTTATGATTATTATTCCGGACTCCGGTTAATTCATTTTATTATTTTAAATTTTTGAGACATTAGTAATATCATATTGTCTGTTGGGATATAATAGTTGCATTTAAATTATTTAAAGGTAGAAAACATGAAAAATGGAGAGGATAAATAGCAGTAGCCACCACGTTGTTTCGGATTATCAAATCTATTTTATTTTATTAATTTAATTTATTGAAATATTAGTAAAGATAATAAGATTTAGAATTGTATCGTACTTTATTTTATTGAATTTTAATTCTTTTATAAGTCTAGCTGTGACTGAAATGTGACTTGTGTTATAGACATGGGTATTAATTAAATATTCGACAATAAAGGATTTAGATTACGTTATTTCGTAAAATTTAATTAGTTTTATAATTTTCCATCTGATATATTTCACTTACTTCATAACTAAACATCTTGCTACTTATGATATTTTACAATTAGTATTCGACATGAACGGAGTAATGGTAGAATGTGCGAACAAACATATTGGATAAGTATTGTTGTGACAAAAAGCCGCTCATATTTTAATACAGGATATAATTTGTGAAATTGGATTTTTTTTTCAAATTTCTAAGTTTGTTACATGTCAATAGATACTTGGTTCTGCAAATAACTTATCATATTGCCAGTTGTAATATAATAGTTGCATTTAAATCGTCTAATATGGAGAAACCACAAAAAATGGATACGAACCAACAACAGAAACCAATTGGAATAATGATTATTATGGACTCCAATAAATTTATTCTAATTTATTTGATTTATTTTTATTAATTTAAATTTCTGAGACATTAATAATATCATATTGTCGGTTGTATTATAATAGTTGCATTTACATTATACAAACATGTGGAAACCGTGAAATTTGGAGAGGATACAAAGAAGCAGACACCTAATTATTTCTGATTATTTCATCTATTTTATTTTATTTCAGCTCAATTTTTAATCATAGAAAATTTTTTAGCACTCTTTGTTCTATTAAGTTACAGTTCAACATTTTTTGTTCATTTGAGTTAATAATGATGAAAATATTAATCATCGTAGCGTAACACCGCTGGACTGGAAATTGAACTTTTTTGAACTCAAATGGCCATTAAGTATCTGAAAGTTCCATTTCTATCTGTGGGATAATGTGAGTTGTTCCAACTTGAGAACCAGTAAGTATATCACATACTATACTATTGGGAAAACACCTTTTGATAATCATTCTTGTTCCATTACATAGTCCCATTATCTGATTGAGGTTTCTCATGAGCATAATAACAGATCCTTCTTTAATTTTCAAATAATGTTTTGGCAGGCAAGGTATATTAATGGAATTCAAGTATTCAATGGGAAAAGCAGAACCAAAATCATTGTTATCACATTCACTGTCTACCAAGGAATCTTGACTAAAATATGAGTGCTCCTTTCCTGGAACCTGATCAAGAATGTATGAATTTATATCACCCACAATGGAATTCGTTGGAGTAAGAATTGAGCTTTCCCTCAAGTAGTCAGCATTCTTTATGTTTTTTGCAAGATCGGGATAAACTACGTCAACAACAGCCTTTAGTGGGTTCTCTCTTGCTCTAATCAGAAATTTATCCGGAATCACTACTTCCGGATCACTGATTATATCATCTGGATGAACACTAGGAAGCATACCATTACCCATATTAAGGACCCACTTCCTAAATTCTGCAATTTCATGTTTTTCTTGTTCTGTTTTCCCATAGCACAGACGCATATTTTTTTCTAGTAAGAATACCCCACAATGATCCCATATCTTTGAACTATTTAAAGAAGCACTCACAACCTATGCTCTTGAAGCTTTTGGTATCACGGGGAGGATTTGCCGAAAGTCTCCTTCAAAAATAATAGTTATACCGCCAAATGGTGGGCTGGCTCTTTCAGGATCCAATAACGTTATAATATCTCGTAAATTGCGATCCACACTTTTGGTAGCATGTTGGTGCTGCATCGGAGCTTCATCCTTTATAATCAAACTGGTATGCTTCAATAATTCACCAAGTTCATTACCATGCTTGATTCCGGAAACCAAGTACTCATCAACCTTCAACGGAATGTGAAACCTTGAATGAGCTGTTCTTCCCCCGGGAAGCAGCGTAGCTGCGATGTCGGAAGAGGCAACAGGAAGAACGACCTTTCCAACACTACGGAGTTTACAGCAAAGAGTATTCCACATGAAAGTTTTTCCACATCCTTCACTGTCGTATACAAAGAAAACACCTCCTTTTCCATTTTCAATGTTATCAATAATAGAAGCGTAGTCATGAAGCTGCTCTTTATTAAGTGTGCGGTAAAGTTTGTCATGTTCGTCATGCTCTTGTTCCTTGATGTAAGAAAGTTCATCAGACAATAATCTGTTATCAAGTCCATGCATAAAGTTGTCATCAGGAAAAGGCATCGAGTTGTAATCTTTAAGACTTTTGCCAACATCGTTAAAGTATTTTTCAATTTCTGCAATGTATTTATAAATCAGAATTAATGAAAAAATTAACAGGTTAACTGTATGGTATACCTTTAAAAATGAAGTTTGTTCAACTTTTAACAATTTAGAAAATACCTACCCAAGAATAATTCAGAATATCTGATTGATTAAGATGCAGTTCATTGTTGTTGGTTATCCGTCTTCTGATCAACAGAATATCCTCAGACATGGATTCCCAATGTTTCTCCCATAGTTTTAAAGTGTCAACAACCTGATTGTTTGATAATATATGCATAAATAACTGCCTACATTGACGTGGCATTGCATGAACTGCATTTTCTGACATAGCAACATCCCATTGTCTATCATCCTTTAGAAGTTCAAGTGCGTCACACGCTTCTCGAAAAGAATTATAAACAATTCCATTGACGGTCTTGAGATCTTGGTATGATGTGGCACCTTTGATGTGCATGAGTAACATCCTCAAAAAAAGGTTTCACCGTAATGCGAGTGAACGTCTGATAATCGACCAAACACCTGACCATGTTGCCGAAATTTCCATTTACATAAGTCCGCCTTCCAAGTAAAATATGTTGGAAATTCAGTATAAATGTATTGTCTCGCCTTTGGGAAAGTTTCATTTGCTTCAAACCAGCCTTCAAGTTTGTTAAATCGAATTTTGGCTCTTTCAAAAACATCTCAAAGATCATGGTGTGGCTTAAACGAAACATTTTTGTCATCTTCCATGTGTACCGGTAAGAGCTCAACAGAAGGGAAATGATGGTGTATGTCAAAACCTAGTAATCTCCAAGCTGCTTCTGACGCACATATATAACGACCATCAAGGAAATTTATGATCTCATCTATTGACTTTTCTTTGGTAGTGGATTTTTCCGGTATATCTTTTATTTTCTTTTTGAAGAATCATTATGGCAGTATCATGACCTTTCAAGCAGTATTTAAAAAGATATTGCAAAGATCGCGAGGAGTTACAAACCTCGAGATTTATATGACAATGAAAGCGCAACAACAAATCTCTATTGTACGATACAATATACTGGTTTTCAAGAAGAACTCCTTTTTTCAAAACACTTTCTTCTGTCCGCCTTCTACGATACACAGGAAATCCACAATCATCGAAGAAAGTGTTTGCATTATACCTTTAAGCAGAGAAAAAAAGTCTAAATTAAGCAATGCATGTTTCTACTTAAATGATAAATTGCATTATTCAATTAAAAATTAAATCCATGCTTGGATTACCAAATTTTTAACACACACTTACTTTTTAGGAAAATGACGTCCATGGTTTCCTTTCACCATACACGGAGAATATGAAAAATCTTTACCACATGTTTCATGTATCATATACGCTTGAACTACATTGTAGCCGATATGATCCATATTTTTGTCTAGTATTTCGGAAGATATCAATTCATCAATCTGTTGCATATTTTGTGGCCTGCTTTGCAGGTGCAACCATATTAACATATGGCGATGAGGAAGTCCATGCTTTTGGAACTCAATAACATGCAAGACTGATATTAAAAATAAAAAAAATTAAAAATAATTGTGTTAAATGTGTAAAAGTCTACTTTTAAATTTATATTGTTTAGACATAATTAGTGTTGTCATGCAAATTTAAAAAATTGTGCCTAACCTCCAATGCATTTGCCGAAATAGTTCTTTTTCTTTATAAGGTCTAGGAGTTGATCAAGTTTCAGCTTAAATACTATAGCTATCACATCTGGTTTGTTAGCTACATCCACTCCGAGAAGATATTCCATCATTTGTTTAATTTCCGGCCATTGAGTATTACATTTCATTGTCAAGAATAATGATGGATGTCCAATCGTACGACAAATAGCCAAAAAATCTTTAAAATACTGGTTCATGTACCGTTGAGAACCTGTATGGGTTGCTGGTAATATGACATTCTTACCAATTTTTCTAGGATTTGTATCACCTTTTGCAAGGGAATCATGAATAAACCTGTAAAAATCTGAACGAATGTTGCTTTGGTGGTTTCTAATACAGTCCAATCTGTAATGTTCTACTGCAGCAAATGCGTCGACAACAAATTTTTTCCAAAGACGACCACCAATATATAGATTCATTCCTAAAACAACATAAATAGTATAATGTATGAAATAAAAAAATAAGATTTAACATTAAATAAAGTGTAACGGATAATACCTTTATCGGGATGTATTATAAGCTTATAGGCATAGTATTCCCTCATTGTGACTGTAATTCTATGTCTGGTTTCATCAGGATGCTGATCATTAACCGGTTCAGCAGGCATATTCTGCTTCTTACTTTTCAACGGTATATTGAGATGGAATCCATCATCACTATACGGAAAAAGTAACGGATACTGCAGAGACATGAAATGCTTGCATATTTCATAAACTCTATTAAGATATTTTTGCTTTGTGTGAACTACAATGTCTCTGAATGGACATGTATCATCACTGTCACCAATAATAACACAGTTACTTCATTGGATGGTCCAACCTGATTTTTTTCTGCCGGATGCAGCCTGTGAAGACACCAAAATCAAACTGAAATCATCTGTTTCTGGAATAATGATCACGTGCATAACGGAATCCTTCAGAGAGCTTATTATTCTCATCCAACATCTTTAAGAAGCCTTCGACTATCTCTGGATCAAGACCATCAAATCCAGGGACCGCGTCCATCCGATTCTGGATTTCATTGTCAGTGTCATACACATAGAGTTGAGCAAACTTTGGTGATTGTCCATCCTTTGGTTTAAGACTTCCAATCAAATGATAATTTTGTCCATTCAGCTTAAAACATTACGGACCTCCTCCATTGTTGATTTTACGATCTATTTTACCTCCAAGTGAGGTAAATTGAAATAAGGAGTTGTACGTCCTTATTTTTTCAGGAAATGAGCAGTCTTTTTACCTTCAGAAAGCAAATAATAGACCAAGGAGGAGGAGGACGTTCTTTGGAAAGTTCAAGCTGACCATTCTTGCATCAAATTGAGAATGTAGGTTGAAAGGCATATGTCATAGCCTACTCGTTTATTCGAGTATTTAACTCAACTCAAATAAGAATGTAATAAGTAAATAGTGGATCAAGCATCAGAGAGATCTCACAAAGTAACATCTGTCAAAGAATAAAGAAACATTGTTCATCTGCAGACTTGAAGATTCACTGGAAGAAGTTCAAGAATTTGATCATGCCTCAGTGATATAAATCAAGATCGTGGATTTAATCAAGTGACAGAGATCTCGTCAAGGTATCATTTATTACAAGGATTCAATCAGAACAACAAAGTCAAGACATGAAGAAACGTCACGAAAGTTAGTCACTCATGAACCAGACAGTACATCGAGTGTCAGCATTGAAGTGACGGAATTGATTCATAAGTCTCAGTGACTTTCAGAAGATTGTCAGAAGAATGGTTGCTGCTCAGGGTTAGTATTAATTCTCCATTAATTAATTAAGTCATATAATTTAATTAAGAAAATAAATTATATCTGCAAGGATTAATTTATTAATTAATTGAATTAAATTGATTAATTAATTTAGAATTAATATTAAGGAATTACAGAATTTTAATTGGTTTAAAATCTATTTAAATTGGAACAAGGCAAACTGATTGTATTAGTATGACAATCGGTATGACAATCAATAGTCATACCGAAAGTCATGCTAATTCATTTGATTGTCTTGTTAGAATTTTTATTAGTTTAAAAAATCTGTTATTAATCTTTGCAAGACAATCTGAATTGTACTTATGTAACAATCGGTATGACAATCAATTGTCATACCGAAAGTCATGCTGGTTCAAAGGATTGTCATTGCAGTTCATTTGCATTCGGCTGTTTACTTCAAAAGAGAAAAAGAAGCAGAAGATCATATCATCCAAAAATAGAGCAGCAACATACAGAACAAGATAAAAGCAGAGAACAAAAGAAAAATATTTCATCATCCATCTGCTTATTCAAGATCAAATATTCTAGTTTGTTAATGTTAAATCCAAACCACTAGAATTACTTATCTTGTTCCTGTATATCAATCTAGCGGATTAAAATCCCTAGAACTTAATCTCAAATCGCTTTTAGCATTTGATCTTTTAATTACAAAAATAGAAAAAGTTCATGTCGAATTTATTCTAAATTTGTAATAATTGATTTGAGATTAATCCCTTGTAATCGATACCGTAGTTGTAACACCTTTCAAGTTTAATAAAAGTTTTATTTAACTTGAATTTTGTTTCACAATTTTATTCCGCATTTTATTAGACGAAACGGTATTGTTTGCATTCAACCCCCCCTTCTACAAACAAATTGGGACCTAACAATTGGTATCAGAGCCTTCTGATTAACGTACAAATCAAGATCCTAGACTTTTGTGTTTCTTTCACTTCTTGAATTTTTATTCACTCAAAAATTCATTATGACTACACAAAAAGTTGGAACCGTTAAAATTCCACTTTTCGATAAAGAAAATTATGTGATGTGGAAGAAGAAGATGCTACTGTTTTTACAGGTTGCTAATCCCAAATATTTGCAAGTGTTGAAGAAGGGTCCAAAAATTCCTATGGTTATTGAACCAGAGGTAATAGAGAATGATGTGGTGATCACCCAAGCGAGAACTTATGTGAAGGATCCTGAGGACTTCTCTCCTGCTGAAATAGAAGAAGCTTCCCTGGATGCTAGCCTTCAATTAATCTTAGTAGATTCCCTTAATCCCCTAATGAATAGACATGTGATGAATTGTAAAGATTCCAAACATATCTGGGAAACTATTGAGATTATTAATGAAGGCACAGAGGAAGTTAGGGAGAACAAACTAGAAATCCTAACCTCTGAGTATGAATACTTTAAATCCAATCCAGGAGAAGGAATCACTGAAGTGTTTGAGAGGTACAATGCATTGATCAATAACCTGAACATTAATGGTAAATACTATTCCATCAGGGAGGTCAACAAAAAGTTCCTTTTGACACTGCCAACTCATCTCGAACATAGAATCACTGCCATAAGAGAAGCAAGAGATCTGAGTGAGATTTCTTTGGAAAGGCTCTATGGTGTGTTAAAGACTTATGAGTTGGAGCAGATTCAGCAGAAGGAGGTTTACGGGAAAGGAAGGGTGGTCAGCACGTCTACTGCTCTGGTAGCTGATGAACAACAACAACAACAACCACTATATCAACAACAATCTCAACAGTCAGACAGAATGGTACAGTCTTCCAAGGTTGAAGACAATGTTATAGTAGCAGAATTTGATTCTCCTACTACCAATCAATCAGGAGATGATTATTATTCCTTGGAAGAACTGGAGCAATTGGAGGATGAGTCAATGGCCCTGATTGTCAAGAGATTCTCAAATGTCAGATTCAAAAGGAATCCCAAGTTCAAGTACAAGTCCAACTACAACAGATTCCAGAAAGGTGGATCTTCATCCTCTAACACCAGCAGTGGTGGGTATAAAACAGGGATGGTTGATCGAAGCACCATCCGATGCTTCAACTGTAATGAGTTGGGACACTTTGCCACAGAATGCAGAAAGCCAAAACAGGCAAGGAAGAACTCTTATGATTCTAATCAGAAGAGTAAATCTGAAAGGGCGTACCTGGCAAAGGGAAGAAGTTGGGATGATACTGACAGTGAAGATGAAGAAGTTGGGAATCTTGCTCTCATGGCTAGTGATGCAAGCACCTCATCGTCAAGAAAAGAGGTAAAACTTTCTGATGCTGAAATGGTTTATCATCTAAGAGGTAACTTAGATTGTGCTCGTCGTGATAATGAATTGTTAAATCAACAAATCAAAGACCTTGAGAAAGAGGTCAATGAATTAAGACTTGTGCACATTAATCAAGATAAACTTAAAGACCAAGTATCTTTTCTAGAGAATAGAGTTGACTGTTATAGACAACTCGAAACTATTCTCAAAGACAAGATCACCGGTCTTGAGGCTAAGGTTAAAGCTTACTTTAATTCTTGTTCGAAGTCCAAAGAGTTTTACAATAAGCAAGCTGTTAATCAAACACATGGAATAGGTTATGATTACAATGCTGCTATTGGAAAATTAGGCATAAACTCCCCTCCTCATGTATGTGCTAAAGGCAGGGAAGTACCACATGTGCTTAAGGGTGTTGATGAACCCCTCTATAAGGAATCAATTGCTGAACCATTTGATGAGACTTCTTTTATTATTCAAGAAGAAATTCGTGCTGAAGATAATGCTAATGGGAAAACTGTCTCCAAGTCAAGTGTGTCAAAAGTTCCAGTCAAGGTTGTGAAAGCAACTGAGACTAACTCAGACACACATGAGTTGGATAGCACAAATGCCATGTCTACCATGCATAAGTTGCCTATTGTTAATCCTTCTCATAAAGCATGTGGTGTTCCTGATTGTATGTCTTGTGCTTTTAATCTGTTGTTTGCTTATTTTAATGGTAAGCATGCTTCTAATGATAAGACTACTCCTCGTCAGCATGTGAATAATAGAAAGCATGATAGGTCTAAGACTGCTAGTCCTCCTAAAGTTAGAAAGGAGACATTTGTGCCTAAGCCTAAACATAAATCTGATAAGGCTGTTTTAAAGGTCAAATGTTCAGTCATTGAGAATGTTGAGAATAGTGAAATTAAGAATGTTGTTTTGCCTGATAAAGGCCAATTTTACAAGTATGCCGGACCCAGCCAAGCTTGGGTTCCGAAGAAGTTCTAATCCATTTGTATTGCAGGGCATTAAACAGGTACAACCGGTAGTGTGGATTCTTGACAGTGGATCGTCAAGACATATGACCGGAGATAGAGCCCTGCTATCAAATGTGGTTGAGAAAGCTGGCCCAGTGGTTACCTTTGGAGATAACAGCAAAGGTTTAACGGAGGGATATGGCTGTTTGCAAGCTGGAAATGTTATCATTGAAAATGTATATCTTGTGCAAGGACTTGAACACAATCTGCTTAGCATTAGTCAGTTCTGTGACAACGGCTACAATGTTTTATTCGACAAGCTGAAGTGTCAGATTCTGCACAAGAAAAGTGAAAAACCCTCCTTAATGGGAATACGGAAAGGAAATCTGTTCGTAGCTGACATGAACTCTGGAAGCAATCTTGAAGTCAATTGTTTCTATGCAAAAGCATCGTCAAATGAGAGTTGGCTATGGCACAAGAGACTTTCCCATCTCAATTTCAAGACAATGAATTCTCTTGTCAAAAGAGAATTGGTAAGAGGTCTGCCTCAGCTGGAATTCTCTCCAGAAGGACTATGTGAGGCTTGCCAGAAAGGAAAGTCAAAGAAAGCAAGTCACAAAGGCACTGACACATCTTCCATAACTGGTGTTCTGCAATTATTGCACATGGATTTATTTGGTCCAGTTAATATCCTTTCTATGTCAAAGAAGTGTTACTGTCTTGTGATAGTTGATGACTATTCCAAGTATACGTGGGTTTTATTTCTTCACTCTAAGGATGAAACACCACAAGTTGTGATTGATCATATCAAGATGATTGAGTTAGATTCTAACGTCCCTGTTAGAGCAATAAGGTCAGATAATGGAACAGAATTTAAGAATGCACTTCTAAATGGATTCTGTACAGACAAAGGGATTACCAGACAATTTTCAGCTCCTAGAACCCCTCAGCAAAATGGAGTGGTAGAAAGGAAGAATCGTACATTGATTGAAGCTGCAAGAACGATGTTAAATGAATCAGGTCTTCCAATGTACTTTTGGGCTGAAGCTGTCAATACTGCATGTTATACTCAGAATCGAACTCTAATCAACAAAGACTTCATGAAAACTCCTTATGAGATTTTGAATGAACAGAAACCTTCTATCAAATACTTTCATGTATTTGGTGCCAGATGCTTCGTGCTCAAGGATGGAGATGATCGTCGTGGTAAGTTCGAGGCAAAGGCATATGAGGGTATTTTTGTTGGATATGGAAGAAGATCATATAGAGTGTATATCATTGATCAACACAAAGTAACTGAAAGTGTCAATGTTACTTTTGATGACACTAAACTCCCTAGTATCCAAACTGAAGATCCTTCTGAGAAACTGAAGTTTGATGATATGTCAGATTCAGAGTCAGAACATGGTCAAGAACCTGAGGTTGTTGCTGTTGAAGAACCTGTTAATCCTGATAATACTCAAGGTAATAGTGATGGAAACTCTGGAAACAATGGAGATACCACTGCTACTGACGGAGAATCTTCAAGTCAACATGGCAACAACTCAGGGGGAGATGCTGAAGGATCATCTAGTAGGACACAACATCACAATGAATTTCAAGGCGAATCATCAAGATCAAATCTTCCAAGACAGACAGTCTGGAATAAAGCTCACCCTTTTGAGTTGATTATTGGTGATCCAGATGTTGGAGTCAGAACTAGACGTGCTACTCAAAATGAGTGTCTGTTCTCAGGATTTCTTTCTGAGATAGAACCTAAGAAAATTGAAGAAGCACTAACTGATCCAGATTGGGTGATTGCTATGCAAGATGAACTCAATCAGTTTGAAAGTCAACAAGTCTGGAAACTGGTACCTAGGCCTGTACACAAGAAAGCTGTTGGTACAAGGTGGGTCTTCAGGAATAAACTGGATGAAGATGGTGTGGTTACAAGGAACAAGGCAAGACTGGTAGCTAAAGGGTATTCTCAAGCTGAAGGTATTGATTATGATGAAACCTATGCTCCAGTGGCTAGACTTGAGGCCATCAGGATATTTCTGGCATTCGCAGCATTTTCAAACTTTAAAGTTTATCAAATGGATGTCAAGAGCGCCTTTCTGAATGGAAAGCTGGATGAAGAGGTATATGTAGAGCAACCTCCTGGTTTTGAAGATCCAGATCATATGGATTTTGTCTTCTTTCTTTTCAAGGCTATCTATGGGCTAAAACAGTCACCAAGAAAATGGTATGACACTCTCTCTGAATTTCTTATTGAAAATAGCTTTATTAGAGGTGTCATAGACAAAACTCTCTTTTCTAAAAAACATAAGAATGATACTATATTAGTCCAAGTCTATGTGGATGATATAATATTTGGGTCTACTAATGATAATCTCTGTAAGAGATTTGCTAAGTTAATGCACAGCAAGTTTGAAATGAGCATGATGGGAGAGCTGAAGTTCTTTCTTGGATTACAAGTAAATCAAAGGTTAGATGGAACATTTATTTGTCAATCCAAGTATCTCAAGGAACTCCTCAAAAAGTACAATCTAGAGGATTCTGCATCAGCAAGGACTCCATCAACTACAGCTGTCAAGCTTGGACCATGTGAAAACTCCATTAAGGTAGATGTCACAAGCTACAGAGGTATGATTGGCTCGTTACTCTATCTTACTGCAAGTAGACCAGATATTATGTATGCTACATGTTTATGTGCAAGGTTCCAAGCGGATCCTAGAGATATTCATCTCGTTGCTGTTAAACGAATCTTAAGATATCTTAAGGGAACACCAAATCTAGGTATTTGGTACCCTAAAGAATCTGGTTTTAACCTTGTCGGATATACAGATTCAGATTATGCAGGAAGTGTTGTTGATAGGAAAAGCACCTCAGGAAGTTGTCAATTCTTAGGAAGCAGGCTAGTCTCATGGTACAGCAAGAAACAGCAAACAGTTTCCAACTCAACGGCCGAGGCTGAATATATTGCTGCTGGAAGCTGCTGTGCTCAGATCTTGTGGATTAGGAACCAACTACGAGACTATGGCTCTGTATTGAACAAGATTCCTATTTTATGTGACAATACAAGTGCAATAGCCATCACCAACAACCCTGTGCAGCACTCGAGGACAAAGCACATTGACATCAGGTATCATTTTATTAGAGAGCACGTCATGAATGGTACTGTTGAACTATTTTTTGTTCCAACAGAAGAACAAATAGCAGATATTTTCACTAAACCACTTGACGAATCCACATTTACCAGATTAGTTGGTAAATTGGGCATGTTAAATAGTTTTAGTGATTAACTTAATTAATATCTGGAATCTGTTCTTGAATGAATTTACAAATAAATTTTTTTCATAAATGAAAAATTCATTTGCAAATTTATTTTATCATTTTATCATATTTCTTGCTTATTTCTATGTAATATATATTATCTTTGTTTCTGTAAAAATTATAAGTTTTACTATTTCAGTTTTACTATTTTTGAAATGAAGGTTCAGTATTTAATTAGATGTCTGTACATATTCATTGTATTTTAATACTGCAAAGACTATCGGCAAGACAATTAAAATTGTCTTGCTGAAAATCATTTTAGTATATAATGATTGCTTATTTTAAAATATCAGATTAATTTTATAACTGGCAAGACAATCGGTAGGACTATTGATTGTCATGCCAGTAATAAAATTAATATCAGAATTATTTTGTACTGGTATGACAATCGGTATGACTATCAGATTGTCATACCAGTTATATTTTTAATACTCTTTTTATTTGTTTTATTTTCCTTCTTTTTGCCTGGTATGACAATCGGTATGACAATCCCGGATTGTCATACCAGCTGTTATATAAGGCTTGTACTGCTTTGTTTTCAACCATTTTCAATATAGCAGTTCATTTCTTTAAAAATTTCTAACAGTTTACTCTCTTTTACTCTCTTCTCTCTCCTCGAACAAGATCAAAACCAAACCAAAAATCTGATTCATTTCTTTGCTCGAGTTTTTACTCAGCACACTTAATCATCACTTTGTGATATATACATACAAGTATATACATAAAGAAGTGCTGCTGAAATTTTCTTAAATTAATAAAAATTATTATAAATCAAGTTGCCCCTTCAAATTCCATTTTAATTTTAATTTCTTACTTGTGTCTTTTGGTGTATCAAAATTGTGCTTGTGAGTTAAGAATTTTAACGAGATACATTTCTGTCTAAATTTTTCGATTATAATTAATTTAATTCGAATTATTAAATTAATTTAATTAATTCGAATTTTCTTAATATTATTCTTAAAATTCTGATAAGCTTGTGTCTTATTATTATTCTTTAAAAAAATGGCTCTCAATTTCCAAATTGTCGCGCATAATCAAGTTGGTTATTTCAATCCGGAAAGATGTGATGTTGAAAAATTTAAGCCTTGGATTAGATTTTTAAATGATCATTCGATTGTTAGCTCTGCTATTAAATCAAATGTGATTTTAAACGTCGATCTACTTAGACTAATTTGCACAACTTCTACTGTGGCTGTTGATTCAAAATCTTTTTCATTCACCATCGCAAACACACAGTATGTAGTTGATGAAACAGTCGTCAATCGTGCTTTAAATTTTCCACTAGACAATTTCTGTAATTTACCCTCTGAAAATGATATCACAAATTTTTTCAATGCCATTCACTATCAGGGGGTGATCAATTTAACCAAACTTTCTAAATCAAATTTGGTGTCTGAATGGGATATATTCTTCGATACCCTTTCCAAAGTGTTTGCCAACTGCACAAAATCTAATTTTCATAACATTACTTCCACCCTGCAGTATATTGGTCTTGCGGTTGTTTTCAATCAAAGGATCAATTTTGGCAAACTACTTTTTCCCATTCTCCTGAGACGTCTAACTTCTGCTTTACGTGATCATTCTACAAATCGTAGGGTATCATGTTACTATGCTCGTTTTCTTATGCTCATAGCAGATCATCTACTCACCCCTGAACACAAAGCACTTTTTGCTAACTCTGCTGTAACTGAACCCCCACCAGTTAGCAAAAAGATTTACACTCGCCAAGACACAACCTTCAAATTTATGCAAGTACCAGTACTTGTATCTGCTTTCATGGCCAATTATATTCCCTTGCCTATTTTTAATCTTCCCGGCCATGAACAGCAACCTCAACCTCCAGTGGTTCAAGCCACCCAGGCTCTTCCATTACAGGTAGTAACTTCTCACTCTCACTCTCACTCTCTTCCTACTTCTGTTAACAGACCCTCAGTGGTTGATAGGGCTGACCATGAAGTTGTAGAACCACAGCTTCAATCCCAGGTCATAGAGCCAAACACAGAGTCTCATTCTATCTCACCCTCTCCCCCACTGTCTAAAATGTTACCCAGAAGATTACTAGGAAGTAGTACAATGTTAAATATGAGTGAACCCTCAGCTCTGCCTCCTCCTAAGAAAAGAAAAACCTATTCTGAGGCATCTGAAAGCCCATCCTTGTCCTCCCAACAGGACATGGACTTTGAAATGGCCAATGAACAGTTACTAGAGGCATTCTCTCAACAGGATGCATCTATTGAAATTCGCCATCGGGCCATGGCATCTTGTACTGAGTCAAGCACAATTCCATTACTCACAATGGAACCATACACTTCCCCAGATAAAACTCAGGACACCCAGCGAGGAGTGCACGTCGAGTCGGTTACAGTGCCTGCCATAGTTACGGCAGAAGAGCATTCACATGCTTCAGAGGGAAAATCTGACTCTCCGCCATCTTTAATAGAGTCATTTTCTCCCCTCCCAGATCCAACAACTCTGGCTCCCTTATGGGATTCTCCACTCGCAGATTTATCTGGAGAAAGTGGAGGGCAACTCGGTCAATCTATCCCTGAAGCAATTCAGACATCTATTCCAAAAGATTTGATAGCATTGACTGAGGATCGGGACTCGCGAATTCCCATTGCACCACCACTGACCTCTCTTGAAGAGGCTAGGGTGATTTTTAATGCAGGTACCCAAGGACAGCAATTGGAAGACTCCTCACGAGCAATCATATTGAGAGAAACACATGCACGTGAGATGAGTGAACCAAATATGAGTGAACTTCAGGTGAGAGCACACACAAACACTGATACTGTCAACCTGTTAGCTCAGATTGCTGCCCTGAAAGAAGAACTTGCCAAAAGTCAAGCTGAAGCTCAAGCATTCAAAGCACAAGTGGTTGAACGGTCTTCTTCTTCCACCTCTGTCGACAATCAGCTTGCGATCATAAGGAATGACATCTCAGATTTAAAGACTGCTGTAATACCAAAGCTCAATTCTATTCAGGACACTCCAAACTTATCAACTGATGACATATCCAACTTCTGCTCCCTACATACAAGAATGACTTCTCTTGAAGACCTCGTTGAGATGAATCATTCACTGGACAACTCAAGATTTGTAAAGATAGAGACGGGCATGGAACATCTAAATGAAGGCATGAAGCACTTATATTACATGATCAAGAATTCTCATTGCCCTAATGAAGAACAAAGAGCTCATTTTGAAGGACCGTCTGGTGGAGGATCAGGCTCTGGAAGTGGTGGAGGTTTCAAAGGAAAGTCTGTAGAGGATCCCTCAACTAAGGGGGAGAAGAAAGGAGGGAGTAGTTCCAAAGGGAAAGAAAAAGATACTTCTGCTGGAGATAAAGGAAAGGCTGATGATGCCTGCTACAGTGGAGAACAGGATGACTTCGATATTTTTGACATTCCCACTGAACCAGCTCAGGAAGATAAAGATGGGTTATTTGAAGCTGAAGAAGAAAGTGATTTTGAAGATTGGGAAGAAGAAGATACAGTGGATCCTAGGTTTGAGAAAGAATTTCAGAAAGAACAGTCAGAAATGCAAAGAAAAGAAGCTGAACTCAAGAAGGTCTCACAGATCATTGATAGGAGAAAAGACATACAAAGGACAGAAACTCTTCAGAAGCAACATCTTCATGACATTAAAGCTCAAGAAAGGAGAAGAGATGTCAGACTGAAGATGGGTGTAAAGTGGGATGAAGCTAGGAGAGTACTCGATATGCCTCAGCTATGCACTAACAATGATAGGCAGTTCTTACATCTTCTTGACAAGCTGGAAATATCAAATCCTAACAATGACATGTACATGAATGCTATCAAGACTGAAGTCTCAAGGATCACAGCTGCTTTTGATAGATCCCTAAATGAGATGAGCATTTTTGTATATTGTCAGAGTGAAGGATCATTCAAGGTGTCACTTCATCTATTCGAGAATCGTTCGTTGTCAGAGATTTGGGTTCTTTTAAACAAAGTGAAAAGAAGCTCTGAGTTGAATGAAGTTCTTCGGGAAAGGCTTAAAGAGTTTGCCAGCAGGGCTAGTCCTCAAGTGGTCAACAATCCTCATCAAGTGAGATTCTTTAAGTCTGATTGTCTTCAAATCTGTCAGCTGGATGTACAATCTCTTAAAGACTACTCAGCTAAGCATCTGGTCTGGATGGAACATCATTTGAGAACTGCTGGATATTCATCCATGTTGAAGACTCAAGCTGCTGACTTGATTCAAGCTTATTGTGAGAAGAATGTTAAAAGGTACAATCAACTCAAGAATAAGTTGAAGACAGTTGGAGTTCAACCAGTCAGACCTGCAAGCTTCACTTCAGAAAAGGATCGTGTTTTTGACAAGGAATTGCTTCAAGATTTAGAAGAAGGTGAAGTCAGAAGAGAAGACAACTAAAGTCAATTAGCTCAAAACTCAATGTAATATGATTAGAGCGTTATGAATCAAGATAGTCTAATGTAGTTATATGTTCAGGCTAGAGGAACATCTATCTTGTATTCACTTGTAAATTTCATTTGGAATCTGGAAAATGTTAAATATAATCCAGAACTTTTCTGCTATTTACTTTACATTACTGTTCATATCTTTTTCTTATTTGATTAGTTGAGTTATCCTCTAGGTATTTGTTGTTATTGTCTAACAAGCAAATAGGGGGAGATTGAAAGGCATATGTCATAGCCTACTCGTTTATTCGAGTATTTAACTCAACTCAAATAAGAATGTAATAAGTAAATAGTGGATCAAGCATCAGAGAGATCTCACAAAGTAACATCTGTCAAAGAATAAAGAAACATTGTTCATCTGCAGACTTGAAGATTCACTGGAAGAAGTTCAAGAATTTGATCATGCCTCAGTGATATAAATCAAGATCGTGGATTTAATCAAGTGACAGAGATCTCGTCAAGGTATCATTTATTACAAGGATTCAATCAGAACAACAAAGTCAAGACATGAAGAAACGTCACGAAAGTTAGTCACTCATGAACCAGACAGTACATCGAGTGTCAGCATTGAAGTGACGGAATTGATTCATAAGTCTCAGTGACTTTCAGAAGATTGTCAGAAGAATGGTTGCTGCTCAGGGTTAGTATTAATTCTCCATTAATTAATTAAGTCATATAATTTAATTAAGAAAATAAATTATATCTGCAAGGATTAATTTATTAATTAATTGAATTAAATTGATTAATTAATTTAGAATTAATATTAAGGAATTACAGAATTTTAATTGGTTTAAAATCTATTTAAATTGGAACAAGGCAAACTGATTGTATTAGTATGACAATCGGTATGACAATCAATAGTCATACCGAAAGTCATGCTAATTCATTTGATTGTCTTGTTAGAATTTTTATTAGTTTAAAAAATCTGTTATTAATCTTTGCAAGACAATCTGAATTGTACTTATGTAACAATCGGTATGACAATCAATTGTCATACCGAAAGTCATGCTGGTTCAAAGGATTGTCATTGCAGTTCATTTGCATTCGGCTGTTTACTTCAAAAGAGAAAAAGAAGCAGAAGATCATATCATCCAAAAATAGAGCAGCAACATACAGAACAAGATAAAAGCAGAGAACAAAAGAAAAATATTTCATCATCCATCTGCTTATTCAAGATCAAATATTCTAGTTTGTTAATGTTAAATCCAAACCACTAGAATTACTTATCTTGTTCCTGTATATCAATCTAGCGGATTAAAATCCCTAGAACTTAATCTCAAATCGCTTTTAGCATTTGATCTTTTAATTACAAAAATAGAAAAAGTTCATGTCGAATTTATTCTAAATTTGTAATAATTGATTTGAGATTAATCCCTTGTAATCGATACCGTAGTTGTAACACCTTTCAAGTTTAATAAAAGTTTTATTTAACTTGAATTTTGTTTCACAATTTTATTCCGCATTTTATTAGACGAAACGGTATTGTTTGCATTCAACCCCCCCTTCTACAAACAAATTGGGACCTAACATAGGTGGACTATTTATATTTGATTTGTTGTTCCTCTCTTCATTCCACATCCTTGCTTTACATTTTCCACATATTTTTGATGGTGGTCGAAGATTCATGTATCCTTTCCAAAAATCTGGAAAAATATTTAAAATTGTTATGATATGTTTTCATCAATTTCTTTATATAAAGTGCATAGGTGTAAGTGATTTGACATATATCTAAATCCTCATCTATATAATCATCGTTACAATCTGATAAATCTTCAACTTGGCGCTCACTTGCATCAAGTTCATCATCTGTAAACATATTCAGTATGTAAAATTATCAAGGAAACATATTTCATGGATGTTTCCCAAACTATCCGAAGAATAAACTCTATATGTATGTGACATGACCAGTTACATATTGCTCATATTCCGACATATCGTCCAATGGTACATCACTTGCATCATTGAAAGCATCCATCAAATTTCCTCTGCTTGTAGAGGTTCCTTCTGAATTTTATACTCATTTAATAAAAATTTGCCGAAACAACAAAAAATATGCTAAAAGAAATGCCTTTAAAAATAAAATAAAAAATCGGACATAACTAACCTTCATTACGGGGAAACCAGTCTGCAGAAAATTTTTAAATGGTATAATATCCATATAAAAACAATGAGAGAACTACAAATAAAATAAGTAATATAGTAAGATTGAAACGATCTGGCAGTGGAACACCAATATCCTCAGTCTCTGGAATTATAACTGATACTGTATTTCGTCGTTCTCTTTTCTTAGCCATGGTAGAATTTTCAGTTTTGCGAGTATCAATCTGCGCCTTTTTATCTTTAGTGTGTAACTTTGACAGGGATCGTAAATTCGCACAACAATGAACTGGATCGTTCATACTTAAGTTTGGATTATTGTTTGGTACTATTCTAGATGCAGGGAGCTCAAACATACTATGTTTCTTTGCCAATGTTGGCCTATTCTGTAATATTTGAGCTATTGGACTTTGCTGCAAAACTTGAAAAACATGGATTGAAATGCTTAAATGTACTACTACTAACTATCCGAAAGTTATAAAGTTATTGAATAGTGTTAGATAATGAATCACACACAGAGGAGGGGTGAATGTGTTTTTGTGTTTTTGTGCTTTTCTTAAATTGTTTATGGTGATGAATAAAGTAAATTAAAATCTTGTAGTTAAATATGTTGTTAGGCCTCAATGATACTATAGAAGGGGGTTGAATAGAGTATCTACAATCAATTCGATTATAAACACAAGTATGTAACAGAAAACAAGTTTATTCAATATATCAAACTCTGTTACAGTAGGTTTAATCTACTATATCAGTGATGTATGATATCACTAAGAGCTGCTAGGGTTACAATGAATAATATTCTCGTGAATGATAACACATATAGTGTAAACCCTAATCTGTGTTTATATATTACATAGTTACAAGATATCTCCTAATTGATATGATATGTTCTGTTTCCTAAAATACATCAATCAGAGATTATCTACTGTAGTCCTTTAGATGTACAACTCTCCAAGCATATCTTCTTTTGTTTAATCCAGATCATCTCCTGTAAATTAGCCGCTTTTCATTCCTGAAGTGTATAAGCACTTAAGTTCTGATGTAAGTCCTGATGGCTTAAGTTCTGATAACTTCCTGTCTTCAGTAAGTTCTGATTTTCAGTTAAGTTCTGATAGTAAGTTTTGAAACTAAAAAATCATATTAGACATGACATCAAAAATATATCTAAAAATCTCCCTCAACTTGTAAATTATAAAAATATACAAGTTTACAGATTTGATGATGTCAAAAATATTTAAGTACAAATACAATGAGAGTTTATATGCACAATTAAATACAACTTATAGTCCATGCATCTTTTACCAAATTCACTGAATCAGCCTGAATCTATAATGATTCCTTACAAAGTCTGATACAAGCTTGGTCTCTGCATTTCTTTTAACTTCAAGTAACTGAGCTTTGAATTGCTGCAGTTCTTCATCTTCAGTATCACAAATCTGATATATGCCAACTCTGAGTGCAGAAATTGGATTTCTTTCAAGTCCATCTCCCAGTCTGATTACCCTTGGATGTGTAGAATCTTCATTATAGCATAAGCATCTTCCTTTCAGAATTACTTCTACTTTAGCAGAATTCTTCCTCATAAGAATTTCTCTTCCATCATCCTCAGTCATCATTAGAGTATACTTTGTCATTATTGTACCAAAAATTCTGAGTAAATCTCTTATTGTCTTCAGAATATATTCAGACCATTTCCTGGTAACATCAGAATTTACCTCCAATAGATAATGAATATATTGGAGCTCTTTGACAGATTTATTCAACACATCAGATTCAAGTAATCTATAAGTTCTGCCATCAATCAGAAATAAGATCAATTTCTCTTTTTCTTCATAACCATCATGAGTATCCATCACTACTTGAGCAGAAAGCACTTTGTCAAGGTGCTTCTGTGTGATCTCTTTATATGGCTTGTCAGTCAATATGAATGGATCTCTAATAACAACTTCTATCCCAGTCTGGAATTTCTCTCTATCAGAACCTAATCCAGAAGTGTCTCTAGCTTGCTTGGCTCTTACCCCAAATGCTGCAAGTTGATTCAACATCTGATTTGTCTTAGGCTGAACTGGAATAGACTTGTTCCATAGCAGCTTCTTCTTGTCTTCTAATGTTAAGTTGTCTATGTCAACTTGAGCAGTGTCAGAGGTTGATGTCTTGATGAATTGGTCAGGATTTGCAGTTTCATCTGTAGCTTGTTGTTCTGAAATATCTTCAGGATTTATTAAGTTCTGAACTTCTTCACTCTGAACAACTTGAGCTATGTCAGAGGTTGTCTTAGATTCTTCTATCATCCTCTTTTTCTTCAGAGTTTCAACTGTTTCATCTTCAGCAGCAGCATGATCAAAGACTTGAACCATCTTTCACACAAGATCCATCAAAATTTGAGGAATCTTCATCTTCTGTTTCTTGACTGTCTCCCCAACTTTTCCTTTTCCCTTGTCTTTGGGATCAGTAGTAGTTTGAGATCTAGTCCTTGATCTAGGAATCTCTGTGGCAGATCTTTCTCTTATCACAATCCCCTTTTCTTTTGGCCTTGATGGCTTTTTAGCATCAGAATCTTTTGACTTGGGTTTGCTCTTCTTAACAGCAAATTTAGCTTCTTCTTTTCCAAATTCCTCTAAATCCACTCCTGGATTATCCTTAAGGAATGATCTCTTGGCCAATTCTTCATCAACAGATTTAATTTTGGAATCTTTGTAAAAGAATGTTGCTTTCTTTCCTTTGAATTTCAAAGCCTGCAAAAACTTCTGTGACTCTTGGCTTCTAGCTTGGACTATCACATCAGAAGTAGTTGTCAGAACTTGATCATCAGTATTTGAAGTATCAGCATTTATGATCAACAAAGGAACATCCTGATCTGTTGGCTTCTTTCCTTCCTTATTCCTCCCTTGCATAGCAGATCTATCAGAGTTCTTGCTACCAGACATTCTCTGATGAGAACTTGTCTCTTGAGTGGAAATTCAGCTCAGCTGCTTCCCTTGACTTTTACCTCTACTCTTTTCAGAGTTTCCCTGGTCATCTCCATGATCATCCTTTTTCTTCAGTGTTTGGCTTGGTGAGCATTTGGACTTAACTACCTTCTCCCCCTTTTTGGCATCATCTGTCAGGAGTAAAGAAAGAAGGAGTTCCATTGAAGATTGGATCTCACTTAACTGAGTCTGTTGAGCAGCTTGATTTTGTAATACCTCATCCAGTTGGGCCTGCTGCTTGGCTTGAACAAGCTCAATAGCATCCACTTTTCCTTGAATTGGTGTGATAAACCTCTTCTTTTCTAGATCTTGCATCATGGCTAGCTTATCAGCTGTTTCCTGAAATTTATCAACCTTTGTATGAGTCTTGGAGTGTTTACCTTGTAGAGTTCTTGTACTGAGAGCAGTGACCTTTAGTTGATGCTTGAAGTCAGAACTTGTCAGCAACTCATCAGCTTTTGAAACATGTTCTGTCAGAACATGTTGGCTGGGAATAAAATCAGTATCATTCCATTTATGCATCCACTCAGCCCCTCAAAAGGTTTCCTCCCATGGAACTGGAGCAGCCTCTTCCTCAAACTGGAATAATGCCTCCTTTCCTGTAGGCACTAGAGTGTTTACTGGAGTTGACTCTCCAGAACTTGCTAAAATCTCCCCATATTCAGATAACACCAAGGTGTGTGTGGCTGTAGGAGACTCTGAAGCAGTTGCAGCTTTGTCTAAATTCTGATATTCAGTTCCAAGATCAAGAATTGGTGTTGTTGGTATCTCAACCAGTAAAATTGGAGAAGTAACAGGAGTTGGCTATTTTGTAGTTGGAGCTTCCAGATATAGAACAATAGGTATATTCAAATTATGAATATCTATTTCAGGACTTGTCTCTTCTTCTTCAACATCATCTGTAGCTTTGATTGGAGAGTGAGGTGGAGAAATCACAGATTCTTGTACATGTTCTGATCTGCGGACTTCGGGAATTTCAGATTCCTGAATCAAAACTTCTTCAGCTGCTGGCAGGGCTTCAATCACAATAGGTTCTAATGAGATCATAGATTCCTGATCCCCTTCCTCAGCTTCTTCAGCATCCTCATATTGACTTTGTGCAATATGCACACCTGCTCTCATCTTCCTCAATTTTGATTTTCTAGATGGAGGGGTGACATGATCTGTATCAGAATGTGAAGACCTCTTTCTTTTCTGAATGCCAGAAGCTTCAGCTGCTTTCTCCTTCTGAAGAGTTGACTCTTCAGCTTCTTCTATCAGAAGTTCTGATGCAGGAACCTGGACCTGTTCTTCCTCATCTGATTCATCTCTCAGAATCAGCCTTCTCTTTCTACTTGGTGGAGATTGAGGAACAGATTTAGCTCTTGAGGTTTTGGGTCTGGAGGATGTGTCAGATTTTACAACTGGCACCTTTTGAGAAGTACTAGAGGTTGGTTTGGTTTTGGATTTGGGTCTGGAGTGTGAATTGCTGACAATAGGTGCTGAGTTGTAAGTGCAGTTTTCAGGCAGATGAAGAGCGTGCCTCACTGTAGTAACAGTTACCATATACTCATCTTCTCCTGATGAGAAGATGATGCTTGGAGATCAAGTTTCACCTCCATCATCATAGATTCTAGTCTTTCAGAACTCCAGCACTTGTTTACCAGAGATTGCTTGAGGTTGGGTCAGAGCATACCCAATCTCACTGTGAGCCAAGAAATCCTGAACAAAGTGAAGTTCTGAAGGAGCTTCATCCTTGTTCAAGATAGCAGAGTAGTTGTTTGGGACAAACTTAGCTCCATTAAAAATAACATCCTTTGGTGCCATTTCTGTTGAAATATCAAGTGAAAATTTTATGTTTGCAAAGTGTTTGATAAAATGCCTGTAAGAGAACGTCAGAAAATAAGAGAGTAAGAAACTAAGAGAGAGAGAGAGAATAGAGTAAAAGAGTGGGTAAAAGATTGTATAATCTTTTATCTCTGATATTTATAATCTGCACATGGTAACGTCTCTTTTGAATTAGAATCGGCAGTTTTTACACTTGGCAGCGTGTAATCAGTCAAAACATAAATAGTGGGCACGGTAAACATGCATTAATTATTGCACACATGCACATACCAAAACCAACACGCAACCCACTAACAAATTATTATGAATGTTTTTATCTCACCTAATTATTTTTCTGTGAAATATACCTGTTACAGTAAATACTAAAACTAAGTCAAGTAAATAAATAATTCCACGTAAGTATCAGGATTTGCATCAGAACTTGACTATTATCAGAATTTAACGGTCATCAGAACATGGCTTCTATACTCAAAAGGTGAATGAATGTGTCTGTGTTTCTTCACACAAATACTGAATGGTTTCTTCAAAGTGTAGTCATCAGAACATAATCAGAACTTGTCCTCAGAAATTATGCAAGTGATACTTAACTTTTTATCAGAAACAACTTAATCACCACAGTAATTTTCATCATTCATATGGAGTGAGAGTGTATGTATTTGCAAATGATCAGATAAAGATTAAAGTCTGATAAACTTCAGTATATCTTAGAAATAAGGCATAACTAAGAAAAATGCTTAAAATCAGTCTTTAATTGTGAAGTCTACTGTAGAATAAAGTTATGCAAGAATCCACCTCAACTATTTGTGCTTATTTTATGTATCTTTTGAAATTCTTTTGACAAGGGCTTCTCAGTGTAAATGAGTTACAACTTCCATCAGAATTAATGCTCCTATCAGAATATTTCTGCAATAATCAGAAAATGTGAAAAGTCACCAAAAAAAATTAATTTGCTTTTCTAATGCATATTACTTCATACCAGCAATGCACTTGGATCTTCCCTTTCACATATTTACTCTAGATCTCAAAGGAGTACCTGATTTTAATTTTTTTTCTTTTATTTTCTTCAGATAAGTGAGGCTTATCAAGCATGTAGTTCATCCTTAAGATTTACTGACATCGGAATTTAACAGATAAGAAGCAATAATCTAGTTTTTGACTTAGTAATAAGATACAGGAAGTAAGTTCGACTAAGATCAAAAATAGAATTTGCTTGTGTTAGTAATTTCCACATAAATAACTAATTCAACATGGGATACATAGTTTGTTAAAGACTACTAAGTCAGCATCTAATAAAATAATCCTCATTGGATTAAATAGTCACAGAACATTCAAAACACTTTCAGAGTTTATAGAATCACGTCAGATAATAAGCAGTGTTTAATATGTTACAATTTAAGCACATATTACATTGAGATAAGAAAATCTGTAAACACTGATCATAAAGTCTAATATATGAGAACAAAAACTAAACAGATTTTGAGAAAGAACCTGAAACCATTCCAAGTTCATTTACCAGTCTTGTAAAAGTACCTTCACATAGTGGTTTTGTGAAGATATCTGTTAGTTGTTGATCTGTTGGAACAAAATGCAATTCCACTGTACCTTCCATCACATATTCCCTTATAAAATGGTACCTAATGCTGATGTGCTTTGTCATTGAGTGTTGAACTGGATTTCCTATCATAGCAATAGCACTTTGATTATCATAGTAAATAGGTATTTTAGAAAATTCTAACCCATAGTCCAGTAACTGATTCTTCATCCAAAGAATATGTGCACAACAGCTTCCTGCAGCAATATATTCTACTTTTGCAGTTGATGTGGAAATTGATTTCTATTTCTTGCTAAACTAAGAAACCAATCTGCCTCCAAGAAATTGGCAGCTTCCACTAGTGCTTTTCCTATCTATTTTGCATCCTGCAAAATCTGCATCTGAGTAACCTATTAGCTTAAAATATGATTCCCTAGGATACCACAATCCTAGATCAACTGTACCCTTTAAATACTTGAAAATTCTTTTCACAACTATTAGATGAGGTTCTCTTGGATCAGTCTGAAATCTTGCACAGAGACAGGTAGCATACATTATATCTGGTCTACATGTAGTTAAATAGAGTAAAGAGCCAATCATACCTCTGTAGTTAGTAATATCTACTGATGCTCCAGTATCTTTATCTAACTTAGTGGCAGTGGCCATGGGAGTTGATGTAGTAAAACTGTCTTGCATTCTAAATTTCTTGAGTAAGTTTCTGGTGTACTTGGATTGACTGATAAAAGTACCTTCTTCAATTTGTTTGACTTGAATTCCCAGAAAATAACTCAACTCTCCCATCATACTTATTTGATATCTTGACTGCATTAACTTGGAAAATCTTTCATAAAGTTTTGTATTTATAGAGCCAAAGATGATATCATCAACCAATATCTGTACCAAAAGTAAGTCCTTTCCATGGTTGAGATAAAATAAAGTATTGTCAATTGTGCCTCTGTGAAATCTACTTTCCAGAAGAAATTGAGCTAAAGTCTCATACCTTGCTCTTGGAGCTTGCTTAAGGACATAAAGTGCTTTGTCAAGCCTATAGACATGATTTGGAAATTTTGGATCTACAAAGCCTGGAGGTTGTTCAACATATACCTCTTCTTCCAATTTTCCATTGAGAAAAGCACTTTTCACATCCATTTGAAAGACTTTAAACTTCTTGTGAGCAGCATAAGCCAAAAAGATTCTTATGGCTTCCAATCTAGCAACTGGAGAAAATGTTTCATCATAGTCAATAACCTCCTGTTGAGAGTAACCTTTAGTAACCAGCCTTGCTTTGTTTCTTGTAATTATGTCATCACTGTCAGTTTTATTTCTGAACGCCCATTTTGTACCAACAATTGATCTGACTTTGGTCTTGGTACTAGGGTCCAGACTTATTTTATTTCAAATTCATTTAACTCTTCCTGCATTGCTTGCACCCAATCAGTATCTTGAAGAGTTTCTTCCACTTTCTTTGGTTCAGTCTAAGATAGAAAGGAATGATAGAGACATTTATTTGTTGTTTCTGTTCTAGTTCTGACACCTGCTTCAGGATCTCCAATTATTAAGTCATGTGTGTGTGATTTAGTCCACTTCCTTGCAGATGGAAGTTGATCTCTAGAACTGGATCCTCCCCCATGATCCATGCTGTCTCTATCAGCATTTTATGATGCTCCCCTGAAGTTATGCTCTCTGAGATTCCAGAATTTGAGTTGGATCCTTCAGGAATTGAAGAATTAGAGTTTCCAGAATTGTCAGAATTTGGCTCATCAGAACTTGAAGAGCCAGTGACTGGTATGATCATTACCTTGCTCCCCCTGAACAGATGATTTTTCTTTGGAGCAGTTACCACAGTTTCAATGACATCAGAATTTAACCCGTCAGAACTTACATGATCAGGATTTAGGTCATCAGAATTTACAGAATCAGAATTTACATCTTCATTTTCAAATCTCAGCTGATCATCATCATTGAAATCTTCAAGTCCAATAATCTTTTTATCATCAAAAGATACATTGATAGATTCCATGACAACCCTTGTTCTTAAATTGTAGACTCTGAAGGCTTTTGTGGAAAGTGGATATCCAACAAAAATTCCTTCATCAGCTTTTAGATCAAATTTTGACAGCTGTTCAGGATGAGTCTTAAGAACAAAACACTTGCATCCAAATATATGAAAGTATTTCAGATTTGGCTTCTTTTTGTTCACCATCTCATATGGTGTTTTTCCATGCTTGTTTATGAGTGTAGCATTCTGTGTAAAACAAGTAGCCTACACAGCTTCAGCCCAAAAATAGGTTGGTAGCTTTGCTTCATCAAGCATAGTTCGTGCAGCTTCAATAAAAGTCTTGTTCTTTCTTTCTACTACTCCATTTTGCTATGGAGTTCCATATGCAGAAAATTCCTGCTTTATTCCTTGCTCTTTGCAGAACTCTTCCATGATTGAATTCTTGAACTCAGTCCATTATCACTTCTTATTATTTTAACAGAATCTTTGATTAACTTATCCAGCTGTCTGACATGATCAGTTAGAATAGATGCAGTTTCATTCTTCTTGTGCAAGAAATACACCCAAGTGTATCTTGTTAACTCATCCACTATAACCATAGCATATTTCTTCTTTGTAATAGACAAGACATTGACTGGACCAAATAGATCAACATGCAGTAAGTGAAAAGGATCAAGAATTGAGGATTCAGTTTTGCTCTTGAATGAAGATTTTCTTTGTTTTGCCTTTTGACATGAGTCACAAAGACCATCAGGAGAAAATATTAATTTTGGCCGTCCTCTCACAAGATCTTTCTTTACTAGCTCATTTATGTTGTTGAAATTTAAATGAGAGAGTCTCTTATGCCAATTCCAGCTTTCTTCAATTGATGCTCTACTTAACAGACAGATTGCAGAACCATCATAATTTGTTGAAAGTCTGGCTTCATATATGTTACCATGTCTGTAACCTTTCAGAACCATTTTGCATATAGAATTACTTAAAACTTCACAATGTTCTTCAAAGAAATCCACATGATAACCTCTGTCACAGATTTGACTTACACTTAGCAGATTGTGTTTAGTCCTGAGACAAGAGCTACTGTTTCAATTATGACATTCCCAAAATTGATATTGCCATATCCCAGAGTTTTTCCCATGTTTCCATCTCCATAAGAAACTCCTGGGCCAGCTTTCTCCACAAAGTCTGATAACAGGGCTTTATTTCCAGTCATATGTCCTGAACATCCACTGTCCAGAACCAGGATATTTTTCCTATTGCCCTGCAATCACAAAGACCACTATTGATTAGTTTTAAGGACCCAGACTTGCTTGGATCCTTTGGCCTTGTTAAGTTTGTTAGCATTTGCAACAGATTTAGTTTCAGAGTTTATGCTAACATGCTTTTTATCAGACTTTATATCAGACTTTGCATCAGAATTTACACTAGAAGGAATTATACTAATTTTCTTTAAAGAAGGTTTTATTTCATAATAATCATAGTACAAACTATAATATTCCTTACAAGTATAAATAGAATGCCATAAACTACCACAATGAAAATAAGGATTTTGTGGTTTAAACCTAATAGACTGACTCTTAACTCCTGATCTAGGAGGTAAAGAGTTCATATCTTTATTTTTCCTACAAAAAGAAGCAAGATGGTTAGAGTTTCCATAATTATAGCATTTCTTTCTAGGAGCATTAGGAATATGCATATAATATTCACACCTTCCTTTCCATTCCTATTTTTCCTAGCTTCCTTTACCTTGTTCACATTTTTAATCTCTTTCAGCTTATACTTAAGCTGCTTCTTTGTTATTAAGTCAATGTACCAAAGCTGGTTTATCCTGTTTTAATTTGTCAAAAGTTGACTTTTCTTTGACTTCTATTTTAGAGTCTTTCATCTCTTCAGAATCAGTCACAACAATTTTTACAGGATTTACCTTTGGTTTTTCAGCCTGTTTGATAGCAATTGGCTTAATTGGCAAAGTCCCTTTCTCACTTTTACCATCTTTATAACCTAACCCCTCTTTCCAGTTTCCACTACTTAGAATAATCTGAGTTGTTCTGCCTGAGTTAGTCCAAGTCCCGATGATTTCTCTTTCTTTTCTAATTCAGTTTTTAGATAATCATTTGGTTTAAGCAATTCATTCTTAACATACACAGCATTATCTCTCTCCTTCCGAATAGTGTTCATCTTGACTAACTCTTCTTCAAGATAGCTATTTCTGTTTTTGTACTTTAGATTTTCAGATTTTAATCTTTCATTCTCTAAAGTCTGATCTCTATAGCTAAAATAAATGTTTTTCAGAAATAATCTCAACTCAGTAATATCTTTAGTATCAAAAGCAAGAGTTGATAGAGGTACCTTTAGTTCAGCAGCATCAGAACTGCTATCAACATTTGCCATTAAGGCATAGTTCACTTCTTCTTCAGATTCTGAAGTGTCTGCCTAGTTTTTCTTCTTTGTGATAAGTGCCTGGCCTTTATCACCTTTTTCTTTCTTGAAATCAGGAGAGATGTGGCCTCTTTCACCATAATTGTAGCATTTGACATTTGAGTTGTCTCCTATTTCAGACTTTCCTCCTTTGCCTTCAGTCTTTCTGAACCCTTTCTTGTCAGAACTTCCACCTATCCTGGAAAACTTCTTACCCTGTCTGAATTTCTTGTAGGCTATCTTTGTGATACCCTTCACCATAAGAGCACACAGTTGCATCATCTCTGCATCAACATCCACTTCAGATAAATTTTCAGGTTCTGAATCATCATCATCAGAATTTGATGACTCTGAATCAGACTGTGTGATGAGAGCCTTTCCTTTTGCCTTCCTAGAGACAATTGGATTTTCTTCAGTCTTCAAAGCAATTGTCTTAGACTTCCCTCCATGCCTCTTCTTTTTTTACTCCATCTCAAGTTCATGAGTCTTGAGCATCCCATAGATTTCATCAAGAGACATATCAACAAGTTCATAGTTGTCTCTTATTGTTGTAGCTTTCAAATCCCACTTTTTAGGAAGAGTTAGTAGGAATTTCATATTTGAATCTTCTAGATCATATTCCTTATCCACTAGTGATAGATCATTCAATAGCTTTGTGAATCTGTCATATGTATTAGTTAGTGACTCATCAGATTTTGAGTCAAAGTGCTCATACTCCTGTGTGAGTATTATCTTCCTGTTCTTTTTGATAGCATTGGCTCCTTGACATCTCACTTCCAATGCATCCCAGATTTTTTTTGCAGTCTTGCATCCAATCACCCTATTTGACATGACATTATCAAGTGCACTATTAAGCAAATGTCTTACTTTTGCATCCTTGCCTAGTGAAGAGATGTCTTCAGTGGTAAGTTCTCTTTTTTCTTTAGGAATCATCTTCTGTGGCTCATTCCCAACTGCAACAGAAAGCTTTGTGGGCTTGTGTGGACCATCATAAATTTTGTCTAAATATTCTGGATCTGTAGCTTCCAGAAATATGGCCATCTTCGCACTCCATACAGGTAGACACCCTGAGCATAGGAACCCTGATGGTTTCGTATCTACTGGTGTTTTGAATGGGTTGAACCTTTGCGGGTTCTTGAGGGTTTTGTGTTTTTGATTGATCAGACATGATTGATTGTTTGTTTGGATCTTAACTATTTTTAAGCTTAACAGATTAGCTTTGATACTACTTGTTAGGCCTCAATGATAATGTAGAAGGGGGTTAAATATAGTATCTACAATCAATTCGATTATAAACACAAGTATGTAACAGAAAACAAGTTTATTCAATATATCAAACTCTATTATAGTAGGAAAAATATACTCTCTCGGTGATGTATGATATCATTAAGAGCTACTAGGGTTACAATGAATAATATTCTCGTGAATGATAACACATATAGTGTAAACCCTAATATGTGTTTATATACTACACAATTACAAGATATCTCCTAATTGATATGATATGTTCTGTTTCCTAAAATACATCAATCAGAGATTATCTACTGTAGTCCTTTAGTTGTACAACTCTCCAAACATATCTTCTTTTGTTTAATCCAGATCCTCTCCTGTAAATCAGCCGCTTTTCATCCCTGAATCGTATCTACACTTAAGTTCTGATGTAAGTCATGATGGCTTAAGTTCTGATAATTTTCTGTCTTCAGTAAGTTCTGATTTCCAGTTAAGTTCTGATAGTAAGTTCCGAAACTAAACAAATCAGATTAGACATGACATCACAAATATATCTAACATGTGTTAGTAGTGAATTTAGACAAATAAAACAGTGAACATAAATATTTCAAAACTCATTTAATTTTATATTAAAATTAAGACTATTTTGCTACAAAATTTCTAGCTCTTTGTTGATAAAGAGCTTAGCTTCTTCCTTAAGAGAATAGAAGATTTTTCTAATCTAAATTGGTACCACTAACAAAACATCCAGTGTTTACTTTATAGAACAGTAAACACTGGTTATTACACAGCATGCATTCGCATGTACTAAACCCTTTTTTTGGATAATCAAATCTTTCTATGTCTGTCTTAGTGAATCTTTGCTAATATTGCACGCCTATGACTTTACTTTGCCAGTTAATCTTGGCCTTTGATCTTGTACTCTTCAAGCTGCTTTTGTAGACTTGTCAATCCAAATGATTAGATTGTTTGTTGAATATGAACTGGTCTGCACTTTGTACTTTAAGTTTTACCTCGAGATCTCCAGTTTGGTATATAGAGAGCTTGACATCTCGATAAGTATATTGCCTTATCGAGATCTCCAATCACTCTATAGTTGTTTTGACTTATCGAAGTCCCTGAGTTTTCTATAAGATAATTTGGCTTGTCGAGATCTCTTATCTTCATGTCTTCATTTTGGCTTATCGATAACTCTGAGTTCTCTAAAGACAAGTTGACTTGTCGATAACTCTGAGTTCTCTAGTGACAAATTGGCTTATCGATAATTCAGAGTTCTCTAGCGAAGAAATGACTTGTCGATATCTTCATTCTTCATGTCTTCAAATTGGCTTGTCCATATCTCTGAGTTCTCTAGTAGTTTTTCTTAACTTGTCGATAAGTTATTTTGGAGTTCTCGAAAGACTTCTCTATAACTCTTAATATATGACTTCTAGATATCTTGACTTGGAATATTTTTCCCAAAACAGATTTATTCAACTCCAAGCTTCTTCATAATTTTTCTGAGGCATGATCTTCTTGATCTTCTTCCAGATAGAATTCTTAGGCTTGATACTTTTTACAGAAAAAGGCTCCAGTCTGCCCTTGAACATTTTTATTGACTTAAGTGGTACAATACAAAATACAAACTTAGATTACAATACAACTTACTTAGGGTTGTCAATTTGAATTAGTCTTGTTATTGTACAGGCATGTCTTGTACAACAATCTCTCCCAATTTGTGAGAAGATTGTTTATCACAAATTCATGCTCGTTAACAAGACTAACCCCAAGCTTCAATAAAAAATTAGACTAATACATAAAAATTGACACAAATATATCATTTATACATTAGGTGATTTGTTGAGGCTAAACAGTTACATACATAAAACAAAGACTGGGACTTTTGATTCTTCTCTAATGAGGTCCTTTAGATATACAAGAATTTCAATTTATTCTATGATTGGTGTCCCTATTAGAGCTTCAACAAGTTTGAGTCTTTCTTGCTTTCGATAACCATCTAACATCTCAATCCTAAACTTTAAGAATGCGCCAACTTTTACATTT
Source organism: Apium graveolens (assembly GCF_009905375.1). Classification (NCBI taxonomy): domain Eukaryota; kingdom Viridiplantae; phylum Streptophyta; class Magnoliopsida; order Apiales; family Apiaceae; genus Apium; species Apium graveolens. The sequence continues at coordinate 96,570,763 of NC_133647.1, read as the reverse complement.
AGAAATCTTCTATCCTTGGAGATTCTGCTCATCCCTTTTACCTTGAGTTCTTATGATCTTTTAATATACATTTCAATCTCCTCATCATACTTCCTCTTCTTCTCCTTATTTCAATCAACCATTCAGCTAAAACAGATCTCCATGCTCTTATAGCTATAAACTTAGCACTCTCTTGATTTTTGTGGGTGAAAAGGTGTCCATTAAGGAACTTCCAAGAAATGTAAAGGACCCATCTTCATAGTAGATTCTTACTTTTCTTAATATTACAACCCAAACTCTGACTATTTCATCAGCTAGATGTTGAAAGTAGTCTTCATCTAAGATGCACCAATTTCGAGGTAGAAAATCACTTTGCTTGTAACAGTTCCTAATGACCCTTTCAGTAACTTGCACTTTTTCAGTATGCTTAGTTTTCTTAGGTTTCCTCCCAATAGACTTGTAGTTAAATTTGAGTGATGGCCTGACAGAAGGTAAGTTTGTGATTTTCTTGAGAGAAGTTTTGTGGCGCCCTCCAAACCCGGGTCAGAAGTTTGGGGTCCACACACGCACTGTTTACAACCTGCTTATAACAATAATGAAGATAATAATAATATATATACAGTGACCCTACTTACCAACTACCACGAATCACAACAGGTTAAAGTATGCACAGGAGCCGAACACACTAATATATTACAAACCGTTCAAATCCCAACTATTCCAAACTCAAACTGAATATTAAACATATTAAAAACTTTTACAAATTTACATTATTCCAAAAGAAGCCTACCAGTTCACCTTTAACAGCCTTAATCCCTAGCTCTCGCACTGGACTGGGGATCCTTGCTACCAACTGGTTCCTTTTTAACTGGAAAGAGTATAAACAACATCGCACAAATGAGCTAACTAGCTCAGCAAGTCACAATGACAAAACTGAGAATAATGATCATCAAGTGAATATGGTTATGATATCAAGTGAACAATGGATTATGATTTAGAATTGGATATTATACTTTTAATTTAAAAACCAAGGTTAGGCTGCTGATCAGTCACGCACTAACCCCGAGCAAAGCACACAGCATTGCTCTAACTACTGGATCCTCGCACACATTGGCCTAACTTGACCATTATATCTGACCACGAATCTGGTCCACAATTTTATAAAAACAATCCAATTCTAACATAATAACAAAATTAAACAATATTAAACAATAATCAGAATCATTAACAACAGTGAGTGTTTAACAATGAAAGGGTTTCAACCCTTGTGTGGATCAACAAGGTACTTTCAAGGCTTGGATGTTGGGTAATGAAAGAATTGGATAACAAAGGAATCAACATTTCAGGATTTCCAAAGTTTTGGGCTTTCAAAGCATAGGATACAATGGTTGAGTATACAAGTAATTCAGTTCAGTGTTTGGGATTTTGTTTGCATGTAATTGTGGAGTAGTATCGTATGCTTGAGATTCGTGTTTGGATACACAACAATCAATGGTCTAGAAAGAATAAGGTTTATGGCTCAAGAATAATAACTGGAATCAGGGTTGGGTTTCAGTGCTTCAAAGCACTTGCAATATCAACAAGACTATCAAGTACTACAATATCTCGAGAAAGTTCAGAACACTTGCCTGGTGTTTGCTTACTATACAGCACTCGCTTCCAATCACAATCGTCTTACTCCTCAACTACCTGTTTCCCTTTCCTACGTCTTGCCTCTTCTGCTCACATATTATAAGAATCTATCAATCATCAACTCATAGGATTCTATTCAATATATACTTCTATCTACCCTTCGTTTTACCCAAATCCGATTAACGGATTGAAAGTTATGCAATAATCAAGTAAACACCGAATGTATAGACCGATAGTCAATCAACAAGTCACATATAACACATAATACATCACATAATCAATGACAAATCATTTATGAAAAAGTCTAGGGTTATAAATAGGCTTTCGGGTATTTAAAATGATTTTTAAAACATTTTTCGGAATTAAAACGGGTCATTGGATCAATTTCGGGTTAAAATAACAGGGTTCGGTTGGCCAATTCTGGCTCCGAAATAATTTTAGAATAATTATCGAGCCTTGATAATAATTTAGAATAATATTTTAAAGCTCGAAACTATTTTTCAGAATTTTTAAATAATTAAATCTAATTAAATAATTAATTAAAATCAATTAATAATTAATTAAATCAATTAATCAATTAATTTTTGAATTAATTGGCCAATTAATCAATTAAAAATTAACTGAAATTAATTAACTAATTAATTCAGATTTATTTTTGAATTAAAAATAATTTTCGGAATTAAAATACTAATTTTTTAGAATTTTTAGAAATTAAAAATGAATTTTTATAATAAAAATAAATAGGAAATATGATTTTTAAACATTTTATAAACAGGAATCCTATTTTTGAAAACTTTGCAAACTACAGGGACTAAACTTCACCATCTTCAAAACTACAGGGACTAAACTGCAATTTTCAGTTCCAGTCGCCGGAAAATCGGGGGTGGCCGGAGAAGACGATCCCGGCGTCCTCACCCCACCAACACCTCTAAATCAACACTACACATCACCAGGAACTTATTCATGCAATCAAAACATTCTAATCATCCCTGTTCTGGCCGAAAATTGGCCAAGAACATCGCCGGTTTTCGGCGAACATCGTAAACCTTTAAAACACAACTCCCTTCGATTCAAGCATCCTCTGTTAACGAGCTATATATCAATCGATTGCAAATTTCATAAGGAACACAACCCACTATAAATCAACAGCTGATAACCCCTGAATCAAAACCCCCCAAATTTCAATTGAAAACATTCATACGGGTTATAAACCCTAATTTTGAAATTCGAAAATTAAACCCACTTTTGAGCATGTTATTGAACTCCAAATCAGACGTATGACATATGAAAATCATCAGGAAAACAAGCTCTACAACATGCAACCATCAAATCATACAAACAATCATCCGAAAAAAAACTCATATTTTTAATAAAATAAATTCGAAAATAAATAAATTTTCAGAAAATAAACCTTTGATTATGCAGGTATGTAATATCCCATATTTTCAAATATTATTATTATAATTATTTGGAATTATTTATGTGATTTTATGTGAACTTTGGTGAATTATCTGAAAAGTAGAATTGATATCTGAATGTTTATATGTGACATTATTTGAATATTTGAATTTTTATATGTCCACAGTAAAATATAGATAATTGTGGTATTTTTCTGGTAATTTTTGGAGTGTTATATGATTTTATAATGATTTATGAATTATTAATTATTTTCAGAATAATTATAAAAATTATTTTATAAAGCCGGGAATCTTTCAACTTCAACCGTTTTTGCGTTTTTACAACCCGAAACTCTTCCGAAAACTCCTTCCTAACCTAATCTGGTAATTCCGGACATTTTCCGTGTTTTGACTTTTTCGATCCGGATTACGATTTGACCCGTGTACGGCCCGGCGCACTATTTTCAATACGATAATCATTTCGGTGATTAACAAAACCCGTATTCTTAAAAGACGGGATATTTTTACGTTATTTTCGTATATGGTGTTTTATAAAAAGCCCAGTTTTGATAATTATCCAATTCTGGTATTGAATTGTATCGTTTTTACAGTTACTTAGCGGCTAAGCAACTAATTTAACGATCCAAAACGAACCAGAACGATCCAATATTTCATAAATATAAATAGCCTATTTATTATTTCGTTTATTCCATTTATTCATTTGCAACCAGTTAAAATACCGTAAATACAGAGAAAAACCCGAGAAACCGATACGTTCCCGAGAATCAAACACACGAACGAAGGCGTTATCGAACTCCGATTCGGGCGTGCAGCATATCAAAACGAAGCTCTCGAAATCTTCTTTCTGAATCAATCATCAGTTTCTTCCCAGAAATCACAGTAATTTTCTTATTTAATTATTTATATTCGAATTATTTGATAATTAAATTATGAAAATTTGTTCTTGATGTTGTTGATGTGATTTGATGCTTCCATGTTGTAGAGCATGTTTTTCTGATCGATTTGGTATATTATACTTCAAAAATAGAGTTCAATATCATATAGAAATTAAGGTTTGATTTTCTGGAAATTTCTTGAATATGTGTTCTTGGTGTTCTTGGAGAATTCTGAAAATCAAAGTCAATTTTGAAGGTGTTATTGAACACCAAATCACAAGTATGAATATCCGTTGTGAAGCCCTCAATCTGTTCTATCTGATTTTTGCATCAAAATCAATTGAGGTTTGGTAAATTTTAAATTCGTAATTTTAGGGTTAATATTCGAATTTGGGGCTTTTCGTTTAACTGATTTTTGGGTTATTTTGATGTTATAAATTGATTGTGCATAATCAGAGCTTTAAGTCAAGCTATGTTTCATGAAGTTTGGGTTAGGAACGACTGAATTCGAGTTTTTGCCGGAAAACTCGAAGAAACCGCTGGTTTCAATGGTGTTTTTACCGGAATCGAAGCTTTAACGATTGTTTGTTAGTATTGTCGACGTATTCTGGCTGCTGGGACGTTGTTGTTGTTGTTTAGACTGTTTAGCAGATTAAACGGTGTGATTCCGACCAAAAACGGAGCTCGCCGGGATCGGAGAACCCCGCCGGAAACTGGTGATGTTTCCAGAATCCGGTCGGTGTTCGACCCGACCCGGATTCGTTCTTGGATGACCCGTTTCGTTTAGTTCCCGACCCGGTTTCAATCCCAAAACTCCCAATTCTGTTTACAAAATTCTGTTTCTGAGGTTTTCTGTTTTAAAAATAATTCAAAAATCCTATTTTAATTTCTGAAAAATTCATTTCTATTTTAAAAATCATTATTTTAATTCTGAAAATTTATTTTAATTCAAAAATATAAATCCAAATTACTTAGTTAATTAATTTTAGTTGATAATTAATTATTTAATTAGTCAATTAATTTAAAAGTTAACTGATTAATTATTTTAATTAGTTATTAATTAATTTTAATTGATTATTTAATTAGATTTAAGTATTGATTTAAAAATTCCGAAAAATAGTTTCGAGCTTTAAAATATTATTTTAAATTATTTTCCAGGCTCGATAATTCTTATAAAATTATTTAGGGTGTTCGAACCCTATTATTTTAATATTAAATGATTCGGAGATCATTTTTATTCCGAAAAATATTCAAAGATTCATAATAAATCAACCGTTCGTCCGTTTAATATGAAACGAACGCGTACAGACTGAGAAAAATATTCTGCTTTCAATAAAAATACTTTCGAGACCCAAATTCTTTTGTTTCGAAAGGCCGCTTGTTTTACGAATCATTCTGAGTCGATTTTTGATCGATAAATCATATTTTGACCCGATTTCAGTTTTAAACATATCGAGTCGACCCTTTTGATGAACCGAGTCATATGTGATATGAATTATGTGATATATGAGTTATGTGCTTACGTGCTATGTGAATTATGTGCATATGTGGGTCAAGATTCCTGTGATTGTCTGTTATATTTATGTGTAGGCTATCGTATGGGTAGACAATAGGATTTTGACGCGCAGTTCGTCGAGTGATTATCATTTAGATAATTAAAGCTATATTTTTTAATTATAGATGCGGATCTCTTGAGTTGATCGGGACAAGACGTTGGATAAAGAATGAGATGGAATGGTATTGGATATTTGGCTTCTAGCAATCGCAGGAGCAGCATATCGGTGAAGTGTTGAAAAGAAAAACGGTGATATTTTGAGACAGAATGTCAGAATAGATGCGTATTTGCGAGTGTGATTAACTGCTAAAAACCCAAAGGCAAGTTCCCTGACTTCACTTATTGTTCAAGTGACGTTTATTTTGAATCATATTATGCAAGTATCCCTATCATCACTTATTGTTCAAGTGATATTTATTTTAAATTTTATCATGCAAGTATTGCTTTCCCTATTCTCAATTTAGAATCGATAAATATTTTACATATCGCTGAATTAAATAATTCTGTTTATGCAAGTATTCTTCCGTTATTCTATGTTCAGAGTAGCTAAGTGATTTTACTTATCCAATTATCGGATTTATAAATATTGTGGATTTTGAGAAAGATGACGTTGTTTTGGTTTTCTGCCCAAGTGAATGGGCGAATAAAATTTATAAGGGTGTCGAGTATTATGACCCCTTTCAATAAAAATGTTTTAAGATTGGATGGTTGCGTAAGAGGTCGTGGCGGCGGTCCAGCGTGAGCTATGTGTTATACGGGATATAACACCTTGCTAGGCCGATATGTGCCTTGGGTACCCCTTTGTTTAGTTGGATATGCTTCGGCATACCGGTGTTGCTCCGCGGCTGATCACCGGCGGCAACACACCGTCGTTCGAGGATTCCAATCTAAATTATTATATTGCTTTTGACATCTTACAAGGAATGATTTATTAAGTATTTTGTTTTTGGATAAAAGATGAAATGTGGTTTTGATTCAGTTTCTTATTTTGAGAATACTTAGTTTGTTGTTAAATATCAAAGGTGGTATTAGTACAGATGATTGGTGTTGACTTCAGTATGGAATGTTGTGAGCATCAAAGTTCGTATTGATATCTAATTTGATATGATAACAAAATAAGTATTAATTTCAAGAGTTCGGTTTTGAGTAAAGTTTATGATTCAATCCATAATCATTGTTTCATGTTATTGTTGTTTACGATATTTCTGTAAACACTATTTTACGAGTTTTATTCTCGTCAAGATTTAAAGTATTGCTGAAGCATTTCGCTCAAAAATATCCAAAAGAGTTTTGAATACAGTGAGAAACAATTATCTGATTCTTTAATAAATTTTCTTTTTCAGCAATTATGTTTTTAAAATGATCTGCGCTATTGCAGATGTCGGTTTTATATCAAAACGACCATATATATATGTCATAATGATCTTGCTGAGCATTGCTTTCGCTCATACTTGCCTGTTTTTAAATTTAACCTCCAGTGAGGATTAGCTTGCGCTGTTTAGCTGCGTAATTCGAGAAAGCAAAGAAGAAGCTTTTGGAAGGTGGTTGGTCCAGGGTTGCGGACTAGTGTAAGTTTTATTGTGTAAAGTTGTTTATATTATATTATATTATAGTTGTGTATTTTATTTGGGCCTAGTATACTTCATTTCGAAGTTATACTAGTGGGTTTAGTTTTGAGTTGGAATTTATTGAAAAGAGTTTCAAAAGAAAGTGAAAAATTATTGGTGGATTTTGGATTTTGTTGTTTCTAGAACTGTAACCTTAAAAGATCTTGGATTAGTTTGGGGTCATAAATGATAAATATCTTCCGCTGGCATTTATTTATTGATTTAACAGGTTATTTTGGATTGAGATTTCATAGTGACGACCAAATCTTCTGACCCCGGATTTGGGGGCGTTACAGGTTGGTATCAGAGCTGAGGTTATAGTAAACTAGAAACGAGAGTGTGTAGGAGTGTGTATAGCTATGTGAGGTCGTTTGAGCTCATATCGAGTTCCTGTTGGACTATCGGATATAGTACCAACGAGTAAGTTAAGATAAGGCTCATTCGTTTGAGATGATTGTGCTGAGCTGTATGGAACTCCGGAAAGCTACAAACTTCTATTGTGGAATCTTTCGAAACTACGATTCGATGTCGATGGAGATTATCGTTATCCTTGGAACGTGAAGAAGTGTCTAGAAGTGGGTGACGATTCAACTGGAGAATTCAAATTGAAGATAAGCATTAAGACTTTGGCAATACCTTCTCTTTCTATAATTCCTTTTGACATCTCTCAAAAAGAAGTAATTGTTAGAGGAGATATTCCCTAACACTCATTTTCGATCATAATTGTGTTTTAAATGTGCCGGAGTCTGTCATGAAGCCTATTTTCAGGTTTTGATAGCTCTTTCAAATTATGATAATTTAACTTCCACTTTTCTTATATGGTGGATAGTTTCTTGGTGATATGACACCACTTGCTCATTTGGTGACATAATTTTGTTCTCTGGATTTCATTTCCTTCAGAAATATCAGCTTTGAAATTTTTCAGCTTTATTCATTTGATTTTCAATTCCTTTCATATTCTTTTATTCTGACTGAGATGAACAATCCTAACTATAGGGGACACAAGGTATACCTGTCTGTGTGATAGGAGTTGGATGGAACGCCATCACTTGTGTGTGTTGTGAATACATGAAGGTTAACAACCTTTAGTAGTGTCTTAATTTGGACACGCAATACCAAGTTCGTTTGATCATATTGATCTCTCAGTTATTCTTTTATTTCAACAATACTTTTTCTCAAATTCAGATTTTGGTTCCGTCATGGTGTCAAAGTCTCTTCTTTTTGAAATTCTATGATTTTATCATCCCAAATATTCGAAGGTATGCCAATCAAGTTAAGTTGAGTATTCTGGTCAAGTCAAAGTAAGGCGATGTGATGGAATTACGAAGGACGACAGTGGACTGCAATGCGATTAGAATATCAGTGGCATATAGCGAAGTCAATCTGTTCTTTTATGTTAGATATATTTGATAATGTCATGGCTAATATGTTTTATGTTTAGATTTCAGATCTTATTTGAACAGAACAAATCAGTACTTAACTGATCAGTACTTATACTGGAAGTCAGAACTTAAGGGATATCAGTACTTATGTTATCAGGAGATAGATATCAGAACTTAAGTGCTGAAGGACGATCAGATAAGGACAGTAGCTGATTAAAGTTAAGAAGATCAAGATAAACATAAGAAGAGATATGCATGAAGAAGGAATTCCGTGAAGAATGGAATACTTGGAATAGAAGATATCTGATTGATATATTTTAGAAAGCAGAATTATATTCCATATCAATTAGCGATTATCTTGTAACTGTGTAGTATATAAACACAGACATAGGGTTTACACTATAAGCGTTATCATTATCGAGAATATTATTTATTATAACCCTAGCAGCTCTCGTGATATTTTGTTCATCACTGAGAGATAACAGTTCCAGATTGTAACAGAGTTTATTGTTTAAATAAAGTTTGTTTTCTGTTACATAAGTTCTTGAAGTTTGATTTGATTATAATAAACACTGTATTCACCCCCTCTACAGTGAAAGTGTGACCTAACAAGTGGTATCAGAGCTATCTGTTAACACACATACAGTTAAAGATCCAAACACAATCATGTCTGACACAGAAACTCCAACTAAGCCTACCAAAACTGAGGAATCATCAAAGACATCAACTCAGAGTCGATATGAGACTATCAGAGTTCCCATATTGAGACCATCTGAATATCCCATATGGAAGGTAAGGATGACCATGTTTCTGGAAGCAACAGATCCAGAATACCTTGATAGAATCAAGGAAGGGCCTCACAAACCTACCAAGCTCGCTGTTGTAGTTGCAGGTGAAGCAGCAATGACCGTACCAAAGGAAAAGAATGATTACACTGCTGAAGATATAGCATCTATTGCTAAGGATGCCAAGGTACGTCACTTATTGCATAGTGCCATTGATAATGTAATGTCAAACAGGGTAATCAACTGCAAGACTGCTAAGGAGATATGGGATGCACTGGAGACAAGGTGTCAAGGAACTGAAACAGTTAAGAAGAACAGGAAGACAATACTCACTCAAGAGTATGAACACTTTGACTCTAGGACTAATGAGTCATTGACTGATGTATATGATAGATTTGTCAAACTCTTGAATGACTTGTCATTAGTAAATAAGGAGTATGATCTTGAAGATACAAACCTCAAATTCCTGTTAGCTCTTCCTGAATGTTGGGATTTGAAGGCAAGAACAATAAGAGACAACTACAATCTTGATGAAACAACTCTTGATGAAATCTATGGAATGCTCAAGACTCATGAACTTGAGATGGAACAAAGAAGCAAGAGGAAAGGAGGAAAGTCAAGGACAGTTGCTCTCAAGGTTGAAGAGGAATCCCCCAAACCACCTTCCTCAAAGAAAGCTAAGGGTAAAGCTCTTATCATAAAATCTGATACTGAGTCATCAAGTTCTGAGAGTGATGATGACTCAGATTCTGAAAGCTTGCCTGAAACTGATGCTGATGAGGAGATGATGAAGCTGTGTGCTCTTATGGTGAAAGGAATCACAAAGATTGCATACAGGAAGTTCAGGAAGGGAAAGAAGTTTTCCAGGAAAGGCATAAGTTCTGATAAGAAGAATTTCAGAAGATCTGAAGGAAGAGGAGGAAAGTCTGACAGAGGAGATTACGCTAATGTTAAATGTTATAATTGTGGTGAGAAAGGCCACATATCTCCTGATTGCAAGAAGACCAAGAATGACAAAGGCAAAGCTCTTGTCACAAAGCAGAAAAGCTGGACAGACACCTCAGACTCTGAAAGTGAGGAGAACTATGCATTGATGGCAAATGCTGATAAATCAAGTTCTGAGAGCAGTTCTGAAGCTGCTGAAACAAAGGTACCTCAGACTACTTATGCTTTTCATACTGATGATATTAATGAGTTGAGAAGATATCTTAAAACCATGTTTGTTAGTTATAGAGATCAAACTTTAACATGTGAAAGATTAACTTCTGAAAATCTTGCTTTTAGGAAAAGAAATGATTTCTTAGAAAAAGAGTTAGTCATGTTTCATCAAACTCAGCAGGATAGAGATGATGCTTTTTATGTTAGGGATGAAGTGCTAAAAATGAATGAATCTCTAAAAACTGAGTTAGAAAAGGAGAGAGAGATTATCAGAACTTGGACTAACTCTGGCAAAACAACTCAAAATTTGCTAAGCAGTGGAAACTGGAAAGAGGGCTTAGGCTATGGAGAAAATAAAAAAGGAACTGTAGAAATTAAGCCTGTTGATAAGCAAAAGCCGAAGTTAAAACCTGTTAAGTTTGTAACTGAAAAATCCGAAAATGAGAAATCAGAAGTTAAAAAGGAATTAGCTTCTGACAAACTAAAACAGGAAAAGACAGCTGAAGTTAACATAGGCTTAATGACAAAGAAGCAGCTTAAGCATAAGCTGAAAGATGTTAAGAATGCAAACAAGGTAAAATCACCTAGGAAAAACAGGAATGGAAAGGAAGGTGTGAATAAAAGCAATAACTATAAATCTGTTCCTGATGCTCCTAGGAAAGCATGTCATAACTGTGGAAGTTCTAACCATCTGGCTTCTTTTTGCAGGAAGAATAAGAATATTAACTCCTTATCTACAAAGTCAGGAGTTAAGAGTCAGTCTGTTAGATACAAACCACAAAATCCTTGTTTTCATTGTGGTAGTTTATGGCATTCCATTTATACTTGTAAGGAATATCATAGTTTGTACTATGATTATTATCAAATAAAACCTTCTTTAAAGAAAGTTTCTGTTGTTCCTTCTAGTATAAGTTCTGATAAGAAAACTGTTAACATAAAATCTGATGTTAAATCCGCTGCAAATGTTAACAAACCTAAAAAGGCCAAAGGATCCAAGCAAGTCTGGGTCCTTAAAACTAATAATTAGTGGTCTTTTTGATTGCAGGGCAACAGGAAAAATATTTTAGTTCTGGACAGTGGATGTTCAGGACATATGACTGGAAATAAGGCCCTGCTATCAGACTTTGTGGAGAAAGCTGGCCCAAGTGTTTCTTATGGAGATGGCAACATTGGAAAAACTTTGGGATATGGCAATATCAATCTTGGGAATGTCATTATTAAAAATGTAGCTCTGGTCTCAGGACTTAAACACAACTTACTGAGTATAAGTCAAATCTGTGACAGAGGTTATCATGTTGATTTCTTTGCAGAACATTGTGAAATAGTTAGTAAATCTAAAGGAAAAATTGTTCTGAAGGGATTCAGGCGTGGTAACATTTATGAAGCTAAGCTTTCAACAAGTTCTGATGGTTCTGCAATCTGTTTAGTGAGTAGAGCCTCAACTGAAGAAAGCTGGAATTGGCACAAGAAACTCTCTCATTTAAACTTCAACAAGATAAATGAACTGATCAAGAAAGATCTTGTGAGAGGACTGCCAAAATCAGTGTTTGTTCCTGATGGTCTTTGTGACTCATGTCAGAAGGCTAAACAAAGAAAATCTTCGTTCAAGAGCAAGACTGAATCATCAATTCTTGAGCCTTATTATCTACTTCATGTTGATCTATTTGGTCCAGTGAATGTCATGTCTATTGCAAAGAAGAAATATGCGTTGGTCATAATAGATGAGTTCACCAGATACACATGGGTGTATTTCTTGCACACAAAAAGTGAAACTGCATCTATCCTGATTGATCATGTCAAACATCTGGATAAATTGATCAAAGATTCTGTGAAAATTTTGAGGAGTGATAATGGCACTGAATTCAAGAATTTGATAATGGAAGAGTTCTGCAAAAATCATGGAATAAAGCAGGAATTTTCTGCTCCTGGAACTCCACAGCAAAATGGAGTTGTTGAAAGGAAGAATAGAACTCTAATTGAAGCTGCACGAACAATGCTTGAAGAAGCAAAGCTTCCAACCTATTTCTGGGCTGAAGCTGTGCAGACTGCTTGTTTTACTCAAAATGCAACACTCATTAACAAGCATGGAAAAACACCATATGAGATGGTGAAGAACAAGAAGCCAAATCTCAAATACTTTCATGTATTTGGATGTAAGTGTTTTGTTCTCAAGACTCATCCTGAACAGCTATCCAAGTTTGATCTAAAAGCTGATGAGGGAATCTTTGTAGGATATCCACTTTCTACAAAAGCCTTCAGAGTCTATAATTTGAGAACAAAAGTGGTCATGGAATCTATCAATGTCTCTTTTGATGACAAGAAGATCACTGGACTTGAAGATTGCATTGATCATGATAAGCTGAGATTTGAAAATGAAGATTCATATTCTGATACCTCAAGTCCTGACAGTCTAAGTCCTGATACTGTAAATTCTGATGGATTAAACTCTGATGTTATTGAAACTGTGGTGACTACGTCAAAGGAAGATGCACCAATGCAGGGGGAGCATACTCAAGATATTATCACATCTCAAGAAGCATCAGAACATACATCTGGCTCTTCAAATTCTGATTCGTCAAGTTCTGATAAGCCAAGTACTGACAGTACTGAAAATCTAAATACTGAAGGATCCAACTCAGAGAGCATAGTTTCAGGGGGAGCATCAGAAAATGAAACCGAAGACAGCATGAATCATGGGGGAGCATCCAGTTCTAGAGAAAATCTTCCATCTGCAAGGAAGTGGACAAAATCACATACACCTGACTTAATAATTGGAAATCCTGAGGCGGGTGTCAGAACTAGAACAGGTACTTCGAATGAATGTCTTTACAATTCTTTTCTCTCTCAGTCTGAGCCAAAGAAAGTGGAAGAAGCTCTTCAAGATGCTGATTGGGTGCAAGCAATGCAGGAAGAGTTGAATGAATTTGAAAGAAACAAAGTCTGGACCTTAGTGCCAAGACCCAAGAATAGATCGGTTGTTGGTACAAAGTGGGTTTTCAGAAACAAAACTGACAGTGATGGCATAATTGTAAGGAACAAGGCAAGGCTGGTTGCAAAAGGATATTCTCAACAGGAGGGAATTGACTATGATGAAACATTTGCTCCAGTTGCTAGGTTAGAAGCCATAAGGATATTCATGGCTTATGCTGCTCACAAAAAGTTTACTGTCTTTCAAATGGATGTGAAAAGTGCTTTTCTCAATGGAGAATTGGAAGAGGAAGTATATGTTGAACAACCTCCAGGCTTTGTAGATTCCAAACATCCAGATTATGTCTACAGGCTTGATAAAGCACTTTATGGACTTAAGCAAGCTCCTAGAGCATGGTATGAGACTTTAGCTCAGTTTCTTCTGGAAAGTGGATTCAACAGAGGAACTATTGACAAAACATTGTTCTATCTCAACCATGGCAAGGACTTACTTTTGATCCAGATTTATGTTGATGATATTATTTTTGGGTCTCCAAATGACAAACTTTGCAAAAAGTTTGCCAACCTAATGCAGTCAAGATATCAGATGAGTATGATGGGAGAACTTAGTTATTTTCTGGGCCTTCAAGTCAAGCAGAGTGAAGAAGGAACTTTTATTTGTCAATCTAAGTACACCAGAAACTTGCTGAAAAAATTTGGAATGCAAGACTGTTCAAGTGCATCCACTCCCATGGCCACTGCAACAAAACTGGATAAGGATACTGGTAATTCAGTAGATATTACTGATTACAGAGGTATGATTGGCTCACTTCTCTATCTAACTGCTAGTAGACCAGATATCATGTTTGCTACCTGTCTTTGTGCAAGATTTCAAGCAGATCCAAGAGAACCTCACTTAACAGCTGTAAAAAGAATCTTTAAGTATCTTAAAGGAACAGCTGATCTAGGATTATGGTATCCTAGAGAATCAGATTTTAAATTAATAGGTTACTCAGATGCAGATTTTGCAGGTTGCAAAATTGACAGGAAAAGCACAAGTGGTAGCTGCCAATTTCTTGGAGGCAGGTTGGTTTCTTGGTATAGCAAGAAACAAAAGTCAATTTCCACATCAACTACAGAAGCAGAGTATATTGCTGCAGGAAGCTGCTGTGCACAGATTCTCTGGATGAAGAATCAGTTACTAGATTATGGGTTAACGTATTTCAAAATCCCTATTTACTGTGATAATCAAAGTGCTATTGCTATGACAGGTAATCCAGTTCAACACTCTATGACAAAGCACATCAGCATCAGGTACCATTTCATCAAGGAACATGTGGATGAAGGTACAGTGGAATTGCATTTTGTTCCCACAGATCAACAAGTAGCAGATATCTTCACAAAACCACTGTGTGAAGCTACCTTTTCAAAATTGGTAAATGAACTTGGAATGATTTCAGGTTCTTTCTCTAAATCTGCTTAAACTTGTTCTATGTTATCAGACTTTATGATCAGTATTTACAGAATTAATCTCTTTGTATATTCTGTGCATTAATTGATAAATGTCTTTAAGTACTGACTGTTGTCTGATATATGTTTCTAATCTCTGATAAGTGATATGTCTGTTTCAGTAACTATTCAATCCTATGAGGATAACTGTGCTAGATACTGACCTACTAGTCTTCAATAAACAAATGATCCCATGAAAGAAGTAATTATTTCTGTGGAAATCTTATGACACAAGCAAATTCTGATAACTGAGCTTAGTTAAGTTTACTTTGTATATCTTATTACTAAGTCACAAATTAGAATAATGCTACTCATCTGTTTAAGTTCTGATTCTAGTAAAACTGCTGAATGTACTAAGTGCTGATAAACCTCACTTATCAAAAGAAGAAGAACAATAATCAAAGAATAATATCAGGTACTCCTTTGAGATCTAGAGTAAAAATGTGAAAGGGACGACCCAAGTGCATTGCTGGTATTAAGTAAATATGCATTAGAAAAGCAAAATATTTTCTTGGTGACTTTTCACACTCTATGATTACTGGAGAAATACTCTGATAATAGCATAAATTCTGATAAACAGTCGTGACTCACTTACACTGAGAAGCCTCTGTAAAATAGAATTTCAAAAGATGCATAAAATTAGCACAAAAACAGTAGAGGTGAACTCATGCATGAACTCATTTATCAGTAGGTTTCAGGATAATGACAGCTCTTTAGCAAAATTTTAATTATGACTTATTTCTAAGATGTACTGAAGTAGATCAGACTTTACTCTTTGTCTGTTATTTAGCTTAATGCACACACACATCACTCCATATGAATGATGAAATTTCTGTGGTGGTCTATGTTATTTTAGATCAACAGTCATTGTGTCACTTTTGCACAAATTCTGAGGACAAGTTCTAGTTACACGTTCTGATGATTAAGTTCTGACGTTCATAACTAAGAACTTGTATGAGTATTTACTAAGATAGATATTCCTTGTTCGAGTTAAGACATTATGTTCTGATGACTGTTAAGTTCTGGTATAGGTCTAAGTTCTGATTTCTCAGTCTAACCCTTTACTTGACTTATCTGTGAGTAAAATTTGGTAACAGTCTCAGATTAATTTCGAAATGTTGAAGTGGAAGATTAATAGTCTATGGTTAAAACATAATGGCACTCGTCCTTGAACAGTTCACTCTTGTTACATGTGTACATTCCTTTTCCAATGACTGTTATTCTTTTTCAAAGTCTAGGGAGACGAGGTAGAATTAATTCTACCTGTCTGCATTCAATATCTTTGTGTCTCTTGGCATTCTCATGCCTATATATGCAACCACTTCACATTAGTCTTCTCATCACACTTGTATCACAAATTCAGTCTTGTTTTTCATTTACTATCACAAATGGCTGAATTTGGCTGGTTCTACAATTACGGTGATGAGACTGTGCATGTCTTTTTGAATGGAATTTCAACTCCCTACCCTATCACCAACATCCCTCACAATCTCTGGATTCAATTTCCAGAGGTTATCAAACGTGATCTGGTGGCCGTTCGAAGAGACCTTCACCTTCGTCGTATCCGTCAGCAAGAGCGAATCATTCGACTCGCTATCTTGTTTGTCGAAGATAGGAAGAGGAGGATGACTTAATCTCGTCTTCTTCCTGTTCTTCCTCATCCTCAGCTTTGTCAGGCTTCTTAGCTAAGACTAAAGCTGTTGACGTTAGGATTAGAAGCTTAGGGAAAATCTTGTATTGATGTAATTTCTATTTCATATATGTATTGACTTGATATATTAATGAAAACTGTTTTTACTTCAAGATTTTGTCTCTGAGTTATTTTATCTGTGTTGTTAAATCCTGCTTGATATTCTGATGACCATTTAAATTTTGTCTTTATTTAAGTTCTGATTCTTTGTCAGCACTTATTCATCGAAATTATCTCGGTCATTTTTAACATGATTCATTTTCAGAATATTAATGTTGCAGTGAAAAACAATTCAATCAGTGCTAACGGTTTCAATTTTGAATTAAACCTGTGTCTCTTGATAACTGAAATGGTTTTTTCTTGAATCAAGGCAACTGGATAAGTAATCATTCCTGTTTTCTCGAGCCCAGTAACTATCCGTTATTACTGCATGTCTGACAGGTGTCCAACGGTAACATTTTTCTTCGAGTATAAGAACAACAGAGAGAAGATTTCTTTAATCTTTTACTTTCTTTATACTTTATCTCTCTTCTTAATTTTACTCTCTTTCTCATTCTTTCTCACGTTGGTTTTTCATACAGACATTATCTCACACACCTAACAGGCATACTTGAATTTCAATATTTTTTCACATGGCACCAAAGGATTTAATCATTGATGGAGCAAAGTTTGTTCCAAACAACTATGCTGCAATTCTTGATCATGCTGAAGCTCCATCTGAATTGCATTTTGTGCAAGATCTTCTTGCACATAGTGAGGTTGGGTACGCCTTAACTCAGCCTGAATTATTTTCAAGTCAACAAGTTCTGCGGTTCTGGAGGACTGGAGTTTATGATGATGGTGGTAAACGAGGAACTCCCAGTATTATCTTCCAAGTGGGTGACTCATCCTATGTAGTCACTCCTGGTACAGTACGAAGAGCATTACATCTTCCAGAAGATTGTACCTTCTCTATACCAGAGGAATCAGAACTTCGGGGGTTAATGACTGATTTGGGATATGAAAAGAGTCTGACGAAACTTGGACAGTTGAAACGGGCTAATATCAGAAGAGAATGGAGTTTCTTCTTCGATTGCATCACCAAGGCTTTTGGCAACAAGTGTTCAAATTTTGATGCCATCCCAATTCTGAGTCAGCACATCGGGTATGCTATTATCCATCAAACTCATTTTGATTTTGCAACTGGAATAATTGGTTTTATTGGGGATAGGATGACAGAGGATCGAGATGTTGTTTATTTTGCTAGATTCTGTCAACTTATTTATACGTATTGTACTGCTGAACCCCAGTTAGTCAGCACTCAAACCCCACCTTTTAAGGTTGCAAAAAGGTACTTTAACGACCTGATAAATGCTGACACAAAGAAATCAATGGTGAGACAATTACAGATTCCTCAGTCTGTGAAACAGATTCTGGTAAATGCTGATCCTGCTACTTACAAATCTGTTTACTCAAATGTTCAACCAACTCACCATAACCAAAATCCATCAACCTCAGTCCCTACCTCTCATTCTACTCAACCTACCCTCAGAACATATCTCAAATCCTATCTCTCCACTTCACAGACTGCTCAACCTTCTTCTTCAGCACCTACTGTGAAGCCTACATCCTCTAAGCCAAAGAGAACAAAGACTGTTCCTCAAACATCTCAGAAGAAGAGGAGGATTCCTTTGAGAGATGAATCAGATTCTGAGGATCAGATTCCCTCTTCAGAACCTATGATAGATGAAGCTGAGAAGGCAACTTCTCAGAAGGATTCTGCAATTGGGGGTTATAGGCTTCTCAAGAGGCTTAGACGTATGACGGTTCCTGCAACTCCCAAGGAATCCAAATCAACAAGGAAGTACAAGAAACAGAGGGCACAGAGGCCAGTTTCAGATGATAAGGAGGAAGCAGCTAAGGAAGGGGATCAGGAATCTCTGATCTCACAAGACAAGGAATTTGCTCCAGTCACTTCTTCTCCATCAACTCCATCTCAGGAACCTGTATCTGACAAGGCTAATTCACCTTCTATATCTCTTGTTGATCCAGGCACAAGTGCTGAAATTGATATTCAGAACTTGGTTGTGCCTGAAATACTTTTCTTAGAAGCTCCAACAGCAAATAATCCTTCCACAACACCTGTTACTGATGCTGTTCAAACTCCTGAGTTATCACTAACACCTTCTCTGCATCAAGATGATGATCATATTTTAGGTGAGCATCAGGATATGGCTGTTGATCAGAACTTAGTATCTATTCAGCAATTAGAGGATGTTGAAGCCTCCATTGCTACTCATACAGTTGTCTTATCAGAAGATACTGATTCTTTAAGTTCTGATGCTGCAAATGTTGGAGATACTGGTGAAGCTGCTACAACTGTAGATGCTGATGAAGCAGGTCCTTCAGGACATACTCCTCCTAAGTCTGAACTGCTAAAGGAGTTTGTTATCAGGGATGCACCAGTACCTTGGAGTGAAACTCCTGCAGGTCAGGAGTGGACTAAGGAATGGAACTCAGTTTCATGTGTTCCAAATGCTTTACATCTTGCTGAGCACTTGACTAAAGCTGATGAAATGTTACATTCTGATGATTTTAAAATCCAGCTTAGAGTCACTGCATTGAGTACTAAACATCTACAAGGTCTTCATTCCAACACTCATGCAGAGCTACACAAGATTCAGGAGAACTTTATTAAACAGGAACAAGTTTGGAAACTTGATAAGAAAAAGTTCTTCCAACCTACCATTGACAGGGTTGCTTATATTGAGAAAACTCAAGAGAAGCAACAAGCTCAGATTGATCAAATTCTGACAAATCAAGCTTCTCAGCAATCGCAACTTACTGAAATCCAGACCTCAGTGGAACTACTTATCTCTCTTTTATTACCTGCTGATGCCAAAAAGGGGGAGAAGGTAATTAAGTCCAAATGCAAAACCAACAAGTCACTGCAAGGAAAGGATGATGGAAAAGATGACCAAGGAAACTCTGGAATGGGTAGTGGTCATAGTCAAGGTAGAAGGTTTACATCAAGACAAGCTAGTCACAGAACAAGTTCTGATACTGGGAAAAGAATAAGTTCTGCTGCTGGTAAAAGGATAAGTTCTGATGAACTTCTAGATCTTGATGAGGAAATGTCAAGACAGTTATTTCTTCAAGAAAATCCAGGGACGGACTTGGAAAGTTTAAAGGAAGAAGAAGCCAGACTTAAATCAGAGAAAGTCACATCTAAATTTGAAGCTTCTGGTAAAAAGTTACTTCCAAAACCTAAAGGCATTGTGATCAAAGAAAGGATACATACTGAAGAAACTTTGGCTAGATCACAACCACAGATAGATCCAAGATCCAAGGGTAAAGAAAAGGTTGGTGAACCTATCAAGCCTTATGTACCTCCTGATGAAGAAGAAATTACTGATGGAAAAGATAATCTTGCTCTGACTTCAAGAAAAGTTCTTAAAACAACCTCTGACATGGCTCAAGTTGTTCAGAGTCAAGAAATTGTAAGTTTTGATATTCAGAAGAAGCAAGTAACCTCTGACAGTGCTCAAGTTAACTTGATATCAGAAAATAAATCTAAAACACTCCTACCAGGATTCACTAAAGCAAAACAGACTCAATCTTTGAAGACTACTTCAAGTGGTTTTGAAGCAAGAGTAGTTACTGGAAAGGAAGCTAGAGATAAAACTGGATTGGGAAGTGCTGATGAAAGAAGAGTACACAACACTACCGATGATCCAACTTCCTTGAGTGAACCAGGTATTGGAGCAACTCCTGAGAGATTGAATCAACTAGAATCTGTACAGATGGTTTACCATACCTTCTTGAAAGAATACATCATGTTGTATTTCATGACAGATGGTAGGGTTTATCATATAAGACAAAATGCCATTCCATTGAAGTATTTTGAAGAATTGGAGCATGTATTATTCTTACTTCAAGTGGATGACAGAATAACAGAGACTGCTGCAAACTACTTAAAGGAACAGATTCAGAGACAGAAAAGACTTTATTCTGTTAAGTCTGACAGCAGATATGTTCCAAAGTACAGAAATCACAATGGTGATATTGTTGATATGAAGCCTAATACTGCACAGATCAGAACATATCTTGGTATTAAGGGGCTTGAATTCAATCTAGAGTCTAATAAAGCTTATGTCATAAGACTAGATCGGGAGTTGAGAAAAGCAAAGATTAATGATCTCAGAGCTGCAATATTTCAAACTGGTGAAGATACTGCAGAGCTTAAAGATGTCAAACGGAGAATGATTGATGAACTCAGATATGCTGAGAAATGTTTGTTGAAGAATTATCTCAGAACAACTCCTGACATCAGAGAGATCAGAAAATGATGAAGCCAAGTCGAAGATCTACAACTGCTTAAATTCTGATATTTATACAGATTGAAGTTGTTATCAGAAGTTGAATTGGTAAAAACTTTAAGGACTGTAAGTTGTAGTTATCTTGTCTATTTCTCATGCATTTGTACTTAATGTTTTTGACATCATCAAATATCTGTTAAACTTGTATATTTTGTTAATTTACAAGTTGGGGGAGATTGTTAGATATATTTGATAATGTCATGGCTAATATGTTTTATGTTTAGATTTCAGATCTTATTTGAACAGAACAAATCAGTACTTAACTGATCAGTACTTATACTGGAAGTCAGAACTTAAGGGATATCAGTACTTATGTTATCAGGAGATAGATATCAGAACTTAAGTGCTGAAGGACGATCAGATAAGGACAGTAGCTGATTAAAGTTAAGAAGATCAAGATAAACATAAGAAGAGATATGCATGAAGAAGGAATTCCGTGAAGAATGGAATACTTGGAATAGAAGATATCTGATTGATATATTTTAGGAAGCAGAATTATATTCCATATCAATTAGCGATTATCTTGTAACTGTGTAGTATATAAACACAGACATAGGGTTTACACTATAAGCGTTATCATTATCGAGAATATTATTTATTATAACCCTAGCAGCTCTCGTGATATTTTGTTCATCACTGAGAGATAACAGTTCCAGATTGTAACAGAGTTTATTATTTAAATAAAGTTTGTTTTCTGTTACATAAGTTCTTGAAGTTTGATTTGATTGTAATAAACACTGTATTCACCCCCTCTACAGTGAAAGTGTGACCTAACATTTTATTTCTCTCTATCTTTCTTTCTTTTCTTTCTCTCTATCTTTCTCTCTATTCTTCTTTCTCGCGATCAGTAAAAGTGATTCTATTGAGGAATTGGTTAAAGGATGTAGATGGAACAGTGGTGCACAGCAAAGCTCCTGTAAAAGTTTTATTATACAAGGAATACAAGAGTTATTTGAGATTATGGAAAATTGAGATTATTTGGAAACGGAAAGTTGGTTAGAAAACCCTTAGTGCTTTCTTCTGCTGATTCCGAGGACGGAATCCTTATAAGGAGGGTAGATTGTAATATCCCATATTTTCAAATATTATTATTATAATTATTTGGAATTATTTATGTGATTTTATGTGAATTTTGATGAATTATCTGAAAAGTAGAATTGATATCTGAATGTTTATATGTGACATTATTTGAATATTTGAATTTTTATATGTCCAGAGTAAAATATAGATAATTGTGGTATTTTTCTGGTAATTTTTGGAGTGTTATATGATTTTATAATGATTTATGAATTATTAATTATTTTCAGAATAATTATAAAAATTATTTTATAAAGCCGGGAATCTTTCAACTTCAACCGTTTTTGCGTTTTTACAACCCGAAACTCTTCCGAAAACTCCTTCCTAACCTAATCTGGTAATTCCGGACATTTTCCGTGTTTTGACTTTTTCGATCCGGATTACGATTTGACCCGTGTACGGCCCGGCGCACTATTTTCAATACGATAATCATTTCGGTGATTAACAAAACCCGTATTTTTAAAAGACGGGATATTTTTACGTTATTTTCGTATATGGTGTTTTATAAAAAGCCCAGTTTTTATAATTATCCAATTCTGGTATTGAATTGTATCGTTTTTACAGTTACTTAGCGGCTAAGCAACTAATTTAACGATCCAAAACGAACCAGAACGATCCAATATTTCATAAATATAAATAGCCTATTTATTATTTCGTTTATTCCATTTATTTATTTGCAACCAGTTAAAATACCGTAAATACAGAGAAAAACCCGAGAAACCGATACGTTCCCGAGAATCAAACACACGAACGAAGGCGTTATCGAACTCCGATTCGGGCGTGCAGCATATCAAAACGAAGCTCTCGAAATCTTCTTTCTGAATCAATCATCAGTTTCTTCCCAAAAATCACAGTAATTTTCTTATTTAATTATTTATATTCAAATTATTTGATAATTAAATTATGAAAATTTGTTCTTGATGTTGTTGATGTGATTTGATGCTTCCATGTTGTAGAGCATGTTTTTCTGATCGATTTGGTATATTATACTTCAAAAATAGAGTTCAATATCATATAGAAATTAAGGTTTGATTTTCTGGAAATTTCTTGAATATGTGTTCTTGGTGTTCTTGGAGAATTCTGAAAATCAAAGTCAATTTTGAAGGTGTTATTGAACACCAAATCACAAGTATGAATATCCGTTGTGAAGCCCTCAATCTGTTCTATCTGATTTTTGCATCAAAATCAATTGAGGTTTGGTAAATTTTAAATTCGTAATTTTAGGGTTAATATTCGAATTTGGGGCTTTTCGTTTAACTGATTTTTGGGTTATTTTGATGTTATAAATTGATTGTGCATAATCAGAGCTTTAAGTCAAGCTATGTTTCATGAAGTTTGGGTTAGGAACGACTGAATTCGAGTTTTTGCCGGAAAACTCGAAGAAACCGCCGGTTTCAATGGTGTTTTTACCGGAATCGAAGCTTTAACGATTGTTTGTTAGTATTGTCGACGTATTCTGGCTGCTGGGACGTTGTTGTTGTTGTTTAGACTGTTTAGCAGATTAAACGGTGTGATTCTGACCAAAAACGGAGCTCGCCGGGATCGGAGAACCCCGCCGGAAACTGGTGATGTTTCCAGAATCCGGTCGGTGTTCGACCTGACCCGGATTCGTTCTTGGATGACCCGTTTCGTTTAGTTCCCGACCCGGTTTCAATCCCAAAACTCCCAATTCTGTTTACAAAATTCTGTTTCTGAGGTTTTCTGTTTTAAAAATAATTCAAAAATCCTATTTTAATTTCTGAAAAATTCATTTCTATTTTAAAAATCATTATTTTAATTCTGAAAATTTATTTTAATTCAAAAATATAAATCCAAATTACTTACTTAATTAATTTTAGTTGATAATTAATTATTTAATTAGACAATTAATTTAAAAGTTAACTGATTAATTATTTTAATTAGTTATTAATTAATTTTAATTGATTATTTAATTAGATTTAATTATTTATTATTGATTTAAAAATTCTGAAAAATAGTTTCGAGCTTTAAAATATTATTTTAAATTATTTTCCAGGCTCGATAATTCTTATAAAATTATTTAGGGTGTTCGAACCCTATTATTTTAATATTAAATGATTCGGAGATCATTTTTATTCCGAAAAATATTCAAAGATTCATAATAAATCAATCGTTCGTCCGTTTAATATGAAACAAACGCGTACAGACTCAGAAAAATATTCTGCTTTTAATAAAAATACTTTCGAGACCCAAATTCTTTTGTTTCGAAAGGCCGCTTGTTTTACGAATCATTCTGAGTCGATTTTTGATCGATAAATCATATTTTGACCCGATTTCAGTTTTAAACATATCGAGTCGACCCTTTTGATGAACCGAGTCATATGTGATATGAATTATGTGATATATGAGTTATGTGCTTACGTGCTATGTGAATTATGTGCATATGTGGGTCAAGATTCCTGTGATTGTCTGTTATATTTATGTGTGGGCTATCGTATGGGTAGACAATAGTAATTTTGACGCGCAGTTCGTCGAGTGATTATCGTTTAGATAATTAAAGCTATATTTTTTAATTATAGATGCGGATCTCTTAAGTTGATCGGGACAAGACGTTGGATAAAGAATGAGATGGAATGGTATTGGATATTTGGCTTCTAGCAATCACAGGAGCAGCATATCGGTGAAGTGTTGAAAAGAAAAACGGTGATATTTTGAGACAGAATGTCAGAATAGATGCGTGTTTGCGAGTGTGATTAACTGCTAAAAACCCAAAGGCAAGTTCCCTGACTTCACTTATTGTTCAAGTGACGTTTATTTTGAATCATATTATGCAAGTATCCCTATCATCACTTATTGTTCAAGTGATATTTATTTTAAATATTATCATGCAAGTATTGCTTTCCCTATTCTCAATTTAGAATCGATAAATATTTTACATATCGCTGAATTAAATAATTCTGTTTATGCAAGTATTCTTCCGTTATTCTATGTTCAGAGTAGCTAAGTGATTTTACTTATCCAATTATCGGATTTATAAATATTTTGGATTTTGAGAAAGATGACGTTGTTTTGGTTTTCTGCCCAAGTGAATGGGCGAATAAAATTTATAAGGGTGTCGAGTATTATGACCCCTTTCAATAAAAATGTTTTAAGATTGGATGGTTGCATAAGAGGCCGTGGCGGCGGTCCAGCGTGAGCTATGTGTTATACAGGATATAACACCTTGCTAGGCCGATATGTGCCTTGGGTACCCCTTTGTTTAGTTGGATATACTTCGGCATACCGGTGTTGCTCCGCGGCTGATCACCGGCGGCAACACACCGTCGTTCGAGGATTCCAATCTAAATTATTATATTGCTTTTGACATCTTACAAGGAATGATTTATTAAGTATTTTGTTTTTGGATAAAAGATGAAATGTGGTTTTGATTCAGTTTCTTATTTTGAGAATACTTAGTTTGTTGTTAAATATCAAAGATGGTATTAGTACAGATGATTGGTGTTGACGTCAGTATGGAATGTTGTGAGCATCAAAGTTCGTAGTGATATCTAATTTGATATGATAACAAAATAAGTATTAATTTCAAGAGTTCGGTTTTGAGTAAAGTTTATGATTCAATCCATAATCATTGTTTCATGTTATTGTTGTTTACGATATTTCTGTAAACACTATTTTACGAGTTTTATTCTCGTCAAGATTTAAAGTATTGCTGAAGCATTTCGCTCGAAAATATCCAAAAGAGTTTTGAATACAGTGAGAAACAATTATCTGATTCTTTAATAAATTTTCTTTTTCAGCAATTATGTTTTTAGAATGATCTGCGCTATTGCAGATGTCGGTTTTATATCAAAACGACCATATATATATGTCATAATGATCTTGCTGAGCATTGCTTTCGCTCATACTTGCCTGTTTTTAAATTTAACCTCCAGTGAGGATTAGCTTGCGCTGTTTAGCTGTGTAATTCGAGAAAGCAAAGAAGAAGCTTTTGGAAGGTGGTTGGTCCAGGGTTGCGGACTAGTGTAAGTTTTATTGTGTAAAGTTGTTTATATTATATTATATTATAGTTGTGTATTTTATTTGGGCCTAGTATACTTCATTTCGAAGTTATACTAGTGGGTTTAGTTTTGAGTTGGAATTTATTGAAAAGAGTTTCAAAAGAAAGTGAAAAATTATTGGTGGATTTTGGATTTTCTTTTTTCTAGAACTGTAACCTTAAAAGATCTTGGATTAGTTTGGGGTCATAAATGATAAATATCTTCCGCTGGCATTTATTTATTGATTTAACAAGTTATTTTGGATTGAGATTTCATAGTGACGACCAAATCTTCTGACCCCGGATTTGGGGGCGTTACAGGTTGGTATCAGAGCTGAGGTTATAGTAAACTAGAAACGAGAGTGTGTAGGAGTGTGTATAGCTATGTGAGGTCGTTTGAGCTCATAGTGACGAGAGTGTGTATAGCTAAGTAGGAGTTCCTGTTGGACTTCCTTTGTCTGCTGTACCAGTTCAGGTCCAAGTATCTTGCGTTCTCCTACTTCGTCCCAATATAATGGAGATCTACATTTACGTCCATAAAGGGCTTCATAGGGTGGCATCCCAATGCTGGCATGATAACTGTTGTTGTAAGCAAACTCTACCAGAGGTAAATGTTCGTCCCAACTTCCTTTGAAATCAATAGCACAAACACGTAACATGTCCTCGATTGTCTGGATCGTTCTTTCACTTTGGCCATCCGTCTGGGGGTGATAGGCCGTACTCATATTCAGTCTCGTTCCCAAACATTCTTGAAAACTCTTCCCAAATCTTGAATTAAACCTTGGATCTCGATCAGATACAATAGACACAGGAATTCCATGACGGACTATGATTTCCTTCAGGTACATATGGACTAATTTGTCGAGTGAAAATCTTTCGTTTATAGGCAGAAAATGAGCTGACTTGGTAAGCCTATCCACTATAACCCAAATGGCATCATGATTAACCCTTGTCCTTGGTAATTCAACTATGAAATCCATGGTAATATGTTCCCACTTCCACTCTGGAATCTCCAATGGCTGTAACAATCCACTTGGTCTCTGATGCTCTGCTTTAACTTTCTGACAGGTATAACATTTGCTAATCCATTCCGCAATTTCCCTCTTCATGTCTGGCCACCAATAATTCTTCTATAAATCTCTGTACAGTTTGGTACTCCCTGGATGGATGGAATATCTTGAACTATGTGCTTCTTGTAAAATTTCATTCTTTAACTCCGTCACCGGTGGAATCCAGATTCTAGATGAAAATCTCAGAATACCTTGGTCATCTTTCTGCGTGCATAACTCTTCCCCTACCAAACGATTTATATCTAGATCCATTACATCTTCCTGACATTTCTTTATTTTCTCTAATAATTCCGGTTGGAAAATCATACTGTACACTTTTACTTCCTCAGGCTTGCAAACTCTAATTTCCAATTCCAATTTCTGAAATTCCTTATATATCTCTTCAGGTACGGACAACACATTTAACCTTTCCTTCCGACTTAACGCGTCTGCCACCACGTTCGCCTTACCGGGATGATAATTAATCGAGCAATCATGATCCTTGATCAACTCTAACCATCTCCTTTTCCTCATATTAAGTTCCTTTTGTGTGAATATGTACTTTAAGCTTTTGTGATCCGTGAAAATCTCACACTTTTCTCCATACAAATAATGTCTCCAAATCTTTAAAGCAAACACTATGGCTGCTAGTTCCAAATCATGAGTAGGATACTTTTGTTCGTGTGGTTTCAATTGCCTTGACACATACGCAATCACCTTTTCATGCTGCATTAAAACACATCCTAGTCCTTTGTGAGAAGCATCGCTATAAATTACAAAATTCCCTTGATCGTCTGGAAGTGACAAAACAGGTGTCGTGATTAATCTCCGCTTCAACTCCTGAAAACTTTCTTCGCACTTGTCGTTCCATATAAACTTTTCATTCTTTCATGTAAGCTTTGTCAATGGTGTTACAATCCTTGAGAAATTCTGAACGAATCGTCGATAATATCCCGCCAATCCCAAGAAACTTCTTACCTCAGTGGGTGTCCCCGGTCTCTCCCAATTCGTAATTGCCTCGATCTTTGCCGGGTCCACTTTGATCCCTTCGTTACTGACTATGTGTCCTAAGAATTGAACTTCCTGTAGCCAAAACTCACACTTCGAGAATTTAGCATATAACTTCTTTTTCCTTAAAATCTCCAAAGTTGTCCTTAAATGTTCCGCATGATCCTCTTATATCTTTGAATAGATCAAAATATCGTCTATAAACACAATAATGAACTTGTCCAAGTATTCCTTGAAAATTCTATTCATCAGGTCCATAAATGCTGCCGGGGCATTGGTCAATCCAAAAGACATTACTAAAAATTCATAATGTCCATACCTTGTTCGAAAAGCTGTCTTTGGTATATCTTCTGGCTTGATCTTCAGTTGATGATATCCCGATCTTAAATCGATCTTGGAGAAATACTTGGCTCCCTTCAACTGGTCAAACAGATCATCGATTCTGGGTAACGGATACTTATTCTTGATTGTAAGCTTGTTGAGCTCCCTGTAATCGATACATAGTCTCATGCTTCCATCTTTCTTCTTAACAAATAATACCGGGGCTCCCCACGGGGACACACTGGGTCTGATTACTCCTTTCTCTAACAGCTCTTGCAATTGCTTCGCTAATTCTTTCATTTCGACGGGCGCCATTCTATACGGGGCCTTGGATACTGGTTCTGTTCCAGGTGCTAAGTCGATCGCAAATTCAATTTCTCTATCTGGAGGAAGTCCTGGTAATTCGTCGAGAAATACGTCTGGAAATTCTTTTACAACTGGAATATTTTCAAGTTTTGCTGGTTCCTGACTTCTGTCGATCACATATGCCATGAAATGCTCACATCCTTGTCGTAGTAACTTCTTGGCTTGAATCATCGTTAAGAACTTCTTTACTTGTTTCTGACCTTTGAACGTTACTATTCTTTCGTCTGGCATTTTCACCATTACTTTCTTATTTCGACAATCTATCTGAGCATCATGCTTAAATAACCAATACATCCCTAATATAACATCAAATTCTCCTAACTTAAATGGTATCAAATCTACACAAAATTTACTACCAGGGATCTCAATCTCACAATTCCCACAAACTTGATTAACAGTTACACGTTCTTGGTTTGCTAATTCCACAGTCATTATTTCATTTAAACACTCAACTGGACAATTTAACTTACTAACAAAATCTTGTGAAACAAACGATCGAGTTGCTCCCGAATCTATTAACACTTTGGCACATAAAGAATTCACATTAAGCGTACCTGCCACGACATCCGTATCCTGGATCGCATCCTTCACCGACATGTCAAAAACTCTAGCCCTTGGAGTCTCATTCACTGTTGGGGTAGATCCCATAATCCTCAATGCATTACTGACTGGGGCTGGTGTCTTGCAATCCCTGGCCATATGTCCTGGCTTCCCACATTTAAAGCATGTAAATCCAATGGCTGGAACCTTCACTGCTGGATTCCGGATAGGCTGATCCTTATTTGCTGGCTCTCTTGCTGGCTGATTTCGGCACTCCCTCGAATAGTGCCCTTTCTGATTGCATTTGAAACATACCACATTCAACTTATTACAAACTCCTCCATGCTTCTTCCCACACACTTGACAATCCGGAAAAGTTAGTCTCAACTGACTTGACTGATTTGTATTAACTGGACGGTTGCTCTGGCCTCCGTCTCCTGCATTCTGTCTCCTGAAATTAAAATTTCTCCCTGGCTGAAACTTACCCTTCTTAAAATTTGGAAACTTCCCTGTTTGTGGCTGACCCTCACTTCCCTCAACTTTCCTTTTCTTGCTTTCCTTTTCCTTCTGGAACATCTCACTCTCTGTCTCTGCAATCATAGCCTTCTGTACTACTCCTGCATAGGTATCCAATTCAAAAATGGTTACCTTCCCTCTGATCCATGGTTTCAAACCTTGCTGAAATCTTTTAGCTTTCTTCCTATCAGTATCCACATACGACGGTACATACCTTGACAATTCCTCAAACTTACCCTCATAATCTGTTACCCACATGTTCCCTTGCTTTAACTCTAAAAACTTTAGCTCCATTTGATCCTGAACAAACTGAGGAAAATACTTTTCTAAAAACAATTCCTTAAACCTTTCCCAAGTAATAACATATGTACCTTCCAATGTCTTCACCATATCCCACCAATAGGTGGCCTCATTCTTCAGATAGTAACTTGCAAACTCAACCTTCTGTTCTTCCTTTACTTTCACTAAGACAAATGCCTTCTCTATTTCCTTTAACCAAACATTTGCTTCAATTGGCTCTAAGGAACCCTTGAATTATGGCGGGTTTACTGCCTGAAAAGTTTTAAAAGTTACCTGGGGGTTGGTCTGTCTTTGTTGTTGTTGTGCCAGGTGAACTGTTTGTTGGGCCAAGATTTGAAGAATCTGGGCTATTGCTGGGTCCATGGGTCCTGGGTTCACATTCGGGTTTGTATCATCTTGGTTGTTATTGTTGTTAGTTTCTTCATTCTGGGTGTTGGTGCGGGTATTTCTTCTGGGAGGCATTTTCTGTAAAGAATCAATCAACTTATTTAGCTTTTGAATCAATCTTTTGCATAAAAGAAGAGTTTTGCAAAATAGAAATATTTCTTTTTGAAAATAGTTGTAACTAAATAAATTGCATGCTTCTTTACAGAATATAAACAGTTATGGAAAATAGGGTACATGGTATCACAGGGGTATAACTGGTACAATAAATAAGGTAAGGTAAAACAGGTGCAATAAAGTAAATGACAGTGCTGGAAAGGAAAAAGGTACTGATATATATAGATCAAAAGTTTTAGGTAGTACAAGCGTAAAGATGCTTCGGAAGTAAAAGCAAAAAGGGTACAACAACCTACCCACTAGTCAGCATAGCTAGTCTATAAATACAACTCAAAAGTCTACTGATACACACTACACACTACTGTACATACTACATAACTATAACAACACTGCTCAGAATCTCCATCTCTGAATCTCTAACTCAGCTCCAAGGAAACTCTGGTCCTGCCAGCCTCTCAAAGTCCTCCATCACCTCAGTAGCCCAGCCCATCAGTGCATCAGGGCCTCTGCCAGGTAGTGTAGCTCCATGTAACCTAGCCTCAAGAACCCTCCGTGTTACATGAATCTCCTCTCGAAGCTCCCTCACACCACGATCAACATCTGTAGTCATGATGATATGCTGTAGCTCTCTAATATGAGCCAACAAGGAATCACGCTCCAATAGAAGAACCTCATACCGGTAATAAGGAACTGGGGGCAATGTAGACTGGAATGGGGCACTCACAACTGAATTCCCAGTGGAATCTGAATCAGCTGGTGGGGATCCTCTGACAGGTGGCCTCATGCCTGGAGGTGGAATAGTCTGCAATGGTACGGGCTGCAACACAGGTGGAGGTAATATAGCCAACACTGGTGGAATAACAGGACGTGGATCCGAAGACGGCACTCCAACTGAAGGCTCTGAATGATCAGCTGATACGGGGATAAAAGAGTCGGCCATTGCTGCTATCGGAAATCATATCGCAATATAAGAATCTCGAACCACGACGCGAATTACACTAATACCTGATATAACGAAGCACTCAACCTCTCGACGTTCTATCTTTCTATTCCTTACTTCTAATCCTAACCCTCAACCCATTCCCGTCAACCTAGGCTTGTGTTAGTGACTTATAACCTGTAGCTCTGATACCAAACCTATGGCGCCCTCCAAACCCGGGTCAGAAGTTTGGGGTCCACACACGCACTGTTTACAACCTGCTTATAATAATAATGAAGATAATAATAATATATATACAGTGACCGTACTTACCAACTACCACGGATCGCAACAGGTTAAAGTATGCACACAAGCCAAACACACTAATATATTACAAACTGTTCAAATCCCAACTATTCCAAACTCAAACTGAATATTAAACATATTATAAACTTTTACAAATTTATATTATTCCAAAAGAAGCCTACTAGTTCAGCTTTAACAGCCTTAATCCCTAGCTCTCGCACTGGACTGAGGATCCTTGCTACCAACTGGTACCTTTTTAATTGGAAAGAGTATAAACAACATCGCACAAATGAGCTAATTAGCTCAGCAAGTCACAATGACAAAACTGAGAATAATGATCATCAAGTGAATATGGTTATGATATCAAGTGAACAATGGATTATGATTTAGAATTGGATATTATACTTTTAATTTAAAAACCAAGGTTAGGCTGCTGATCAGTCACGCACTAACCCCGAGCAAAGCACACAGCATTGCTCTAACTACTGGATCCAAGGCACACATTGGCCTAACTTGACCATTATATGGTCTGACCACGAATCTGGTCCATAATTTTATAAAAACAATCCAATTCTAACATAATAACAAAATTAAACAATATTAAACAATAATCAGAATCATTAACAACAGTGAGTGTTTAACAATGAAAGGGTTTCAACCCTTGTGTGGATCAACAAGGTACTTTCAAGGCTTGGAGGTTGGGTAATGAAAGAATTGTATAACAAAGGAATCAACATTTCAGGATTTCCAAATTTTTGGGCTTTCAAAGCATAGGATACAATGGTTGAGTATACAAGTAATTCAGTTCAGTGTTTGGGATTTTGTTTGCATGTAATTGTGGAGTAGTATCGTATGCTTGAGATTCGTGTTTGGGTACACAACAATCAATGGTCTAGAAAGAATAAGGTTTATGGCTCAAGAATAATAATTGGAATCAGGGTTGGGTTTCAGTGCTTCAAATCACTTGCAATATCAACAAGACTATCAAGTACTATAATATCTCGAGAAAGTTCAGAACACTTGCCTGGTGTTAGCTTACTACACAGCACTCGCTTCCAATCACAATCGTCTTACTCCTCAACTACCTGTTTCCCTTTCCTACGTCTTTCCTCTTCTGCTCACATATTATAAGCATTTATCAATCATCAAGTCATAGGATTCTATTCAACATATACTTCTATCTACCCTTCGTTTTACCCAAATCCGATTAACGGATTGAAAGTTATGCAATAATCAAGTAAACACCGAATGTATAGACCGATAGTCAGTCAACAAGTCACATATAACACATAATACATCACATAATCAATGACAAATCATTTATGAAGAAGTCTCGGGTTATAAATAGGCTTTCAGGTATTTAAAATGATTTTTAAAACATTTTTTGGAATTAAAACGGGTCATTGGATCAATTTTGGGTTAAAATAACAGGGTTCGGTTGGCCAATTATGGCTCCGAAATAATTTTAGAATAATTATCGAGCCTTGATATTAATTTAGAATAATATTTTAAAGCTCGAAACTATTTTTCGGAATTTTTAAATAATTAAATCTAATTAAATAATTAATTAAAATCAATTAATAATTAATTAAATCAATTAATCAATTAATTTTCGAATTAATTGACCAATTAATCAATTAAAAATTAACTGAAATTAATTAACTAATTAATTCAGATTTATTTTTGAATTAAAAATAATTTTCGGAATTAAAATACTAATTTTTTAGAATTTTCAGAAATTAAAAATGAATTTTTATAATAAAAATAAATAGGAAATATGATTTGTAAATATTTTATAAACAGGAATCCTATTTTTGAAAACTTTGCAAACTACAGGGACTAAACTTCACCATCTTCAAAACTACAGGGACTAAACTGCAATTTTGCAGTTCCAGTCGCCGGAAAATCAGGGGTGGCCGGAGAAGACGATCCCGGCATCCTCACCCCACCAACACCTCCAGATCAACACTACACATCACCAGGAACTTGTTCATGCAATCAAAACATTCTAATCATCCCTGTTCTGGCCGGAAATTTGCCAAGAACATCGCCGGTTTCCGGCGAACATCGTAATTCTTTAAAACACACTCCCTTCGATTCAAGCATCCTCTGTTAACGCGCTATATATCAATCGATTGCAAATTTCATAAGGAACACAACCCACTATAAATCAACAGCTAATAACCCCTGAATCAAAAACCCCCAAATTTCAATTGAAAACATTCATACGGGTTATAAACCCTAATTTTGAAATTCAAAAATTAAACTCACTTTTGAGCATGTTATTGAACTCCAAATCAGACATATGACATATGAAAATCATCAGGAAAACAAGCTCTACAACATGCAATCATCAAATCATACAAACAATCATCCGAACAAAAATTCATTTTTTTAATAAAATAAATTTGAAAATAAATAAATTTTCAGAAAATAAACCTTTGATTCTGCAGGTATATGGATTACAGATTCTGATAGAGCTTTTCAAGACCTTCAAATCCAGTACTCGAGCTTTTCAAACAAAGATCAATAACACCTTCAAAAGTTGATTTGATTCTTGGAATAATTTATGAATATATGATTTTTCTCTGTAAAATTATATATTTATCTGTCTGCAAATGATTTTGTTACGAAATAAAATACGGTAAAAGGCTATTTATATTTACGGAAAATTAGTATCCCGTTGGATCATTCCGGATATAAAACGGTACGTTTATTTGTAAAAACTGATCCAAACGGTATCGATTTTCGGGATAATTATCCAAATCAGTACAATTTGTACTGCGATCTTGGTCTCAGCGCCTGGTTACGCGTACTATGAAGTGATAATTAGGATAGTTTAATAAAAAGCTCCCGTTTATCGAAAATACTGGTTTTTATTGATTTACCGAAATGAATACTATACCGAAAATATTGCGTCGGGACCCGCGCAGAACAAACCGTACACCGGATCGAAAAAGTCGAAACATGGAATATGCTCGGAATATTACAATTAGGTTAGGAAGGAGTTCTCGGAAGAGTTTCGGGTTCCAAAAACGTAACAACGGGTGACGTCGGTTGGTTCCCGTTTTTATAAAATAGATTTTTATTACCCGGAAAAAGATTTTAGAAATTTCATATGATTCTTATAAATCCATAAATTAACATAAAAATAATTAGGAAGATATGACAATTATTTATATTTTATTTTGGACATATAAAAATTAAAATACTCAATTAATATTATTTTTGAATATCCAAGTACAGATAACACTTAACAATTAACTCATAGAATAGATACTGAACACACATAATAACTATTTAATATCAAAAATAATTACACGATATATCCCGTATATTACATGTTTGGCCTGTGGTGATTGGTATTTTTAGAAAGGTGTTAGCAGTTTGTTTGTATAGGAATTTATGCTTTGAGGTAGGAGGTGGTTCAATATATGTGTTTGTTGTCTTTATAGATTGAGCATGATTTGTTTGGATTTTTAGGGTTTGTTGGTGTGGTCCTGAGCCATCTTGCTTTTTCTTCCTTCTTCTCTCATCCCCTTTCTTCTTTTCATCAGCCTTCTTCTCTTCTTGTTTCTTATCCTTGCTGCCAGTTGCCTTAGATGATTGACTTGGATTTGAGCTAAAAGGTTTTTGATCATCTTTCTTTTGCTCATCATCATCCAAGTTATCCTTATTGATTTGAGTTTTAGGCAAGTTGGCTTCAGGATTTCTTAGATATCTCCCCAACAACTTAATTCATTTATTCATCTTCAACCTTCTTGTTTTTCTTGACTTTCAACTCAGTGTCCAGAATCATGATTAGCTTTTTATTGGCCATGACACATTGCTTGGGGATCTGGAAGTGTTTGCAATATTTGGTGGTAGGACAGATGTATGTCACTCCCTTGCTTGGTTGTAGATATGCTTAGGAAAAGCAGCCACTTGAGCATTTTTCAATTCAGTTAGCAAGAGAGTGTCTTCAAGAATCACCCTTTTAACTTTGTTTATTAGGATGTCCAACTCAGATGCCCTTCTAGAGATAAGATAATTAAGGGACACCTGCATACACCTGTCTGCCCCCTGAGTCATTATGTTAATCATAACTCTTTTCTCCTAAAAGTTGTCCTTTATGACTAAGATCACCCTTATTGAGTTAATTGTTCTGTCCAAGGCCTTTTTATAGGTGAAGAAATTATTGTTGAGAGAAGCCCTGAGAGCCTTGAGCAATTCATCAAATTCCTTGCTCAGACTAGGTCCCCCAGCTGCTCTAATAAGCCTCTCCATTCCAATATTAACTTCTTGAATTTTGCTCTTGTTAGCAGTTTGACAGTTTGAGTAGATGATCTTAATAGCCTAACCTCTATCTCCCCCTTAGTCTT
The DNA here is from genome assembly GCF_009905375.1 of Apium graveolens. Classification (NCBI taxonomy): domain Eukaryota; kingdom Viridiplantae; phylum Streptophyta; class Magnoliopsida; order Apiales; family Apiaceae; genus Apium; species Apium graveolens. Next base: position 96,534,650 of record NC_133647.1, on the reverse strand, counting down.
GTTGGCAGGCATGAGAAGGGGAATAGAAATTTCAGGCCTCACAGCTTCTGGAAGTACAGGCAGAGGTATGTTAAGCTTGCCCATGATAGCTCCCAAAGTCACAACATTTTGCATTTGTAAGTGCTTGTGGGAGTCTACCAAGGTTTGTATATCTGTCTGTTGACTCTGCACCAATGAGGTAAGAGCATGCACTTGTACTGTGAGTGAGTCATTTGAAGACTGCAAGTTGGAGACTTCTTATTGAAGAGACTGGATTTTAAGGTTTATAGATGTTGAGATAGGTTGATGAGAGCTTGTAGATATTGAAGAGCCAAAAGTTGCTTCCACGACCTGTTTGATACCATCCATAAGCAAAGCAGAAGGCTCATATCTGGTTTGGTGAAGCTGGTTCAGCTTGATCTTTGTGTCATTTGAATTGGTGATTTGTTGTTGGACCACTTCATGAAGAGCAATGAAAGATTGTCTCAGATTTTTGACATATTTTTCAACAAAATTTAGATCAAGCCTTGCCATTTGATCAGCAAAATGTTTAAACTTGGAGGTGATCTTGACTTGAGATATTATGATCTCATCCATTTTATCCTTCACCAGCTTCCTTATCTTTTCTTCATGACCAGTCATCTTTACCTCTAGAGTTTTACCAAAGATGTGAAAATCCTTGAGCTGAGCTTTGTAAACTTCAGTGACTGCATCGTAAACATCTTGTGCATTCAAAGCCTTGGAATTGCATCCTAGAATAGTGACATATTCATCCCTAAACCTAGCCAATACTTAATCCATCTCCAAAACAAAATCTTTAGATAGCCATGCATCTATATTCCAATCTTGTTCTGCATCATTTACAATTTTCTCCTTCTGTTTTTCAACTTCTTCATTGTATGTTAGCATAATGGCTTTGTAATAACTCGAATTTTTGAGACATTGTAAAACATTTAATGAAGAGTAAACCTGACGGACGGGAAAAACTTTTGAGCCCACACTATGTAGTACATGAGAAATATGAGTTTCGGAGTTGATATTTCGATTATACGTACCAAATGAGTGTATGTAAACGCTATTAGTTTTCGAAGGAAACGAACTTTGAAAAACGACCATATTTAAGACTCACCGAGGATTACGGGAATCACAATATAATTACAAGATTAAAACCCTACGGATTTATATTCAAGTATGATAATTCAAAATATAAGGAATAAATACGAAAGGAATTACGTCACGAATCATTTACGAGTAAGTATTACGAAAACATTTAAGCAACCGAGCGAACGCGTAAACGATTAAATAAATGTAACGCACTAAATAAAACATGGTAGGAAAGTAACCATGTTTACTTTATCAAATAGTAAGCTAACCATAGGATGATCAAGCTAGCTAGCAAAATAGTGTGCTAAGGAAGCTAACCCATGTAGTTAGCTTGTAACCTAACAAGCTACTTGGATTTTGTCCCCAAGATTTGCAACAAGAATAAACCTAGGATTCAACCTAGGAGAATAAAAATCAAGTGGAAGATATCACACCCCATTTCCTAGAAGCAACCAAAAGAAGCAAGCATAAATACCGCCCCCCTTCACATTGCTTCCATTCGGCCCCTTGAAGAAAAATGAAGAAATCCAAAATCAAAACTCAAGTTCTAGCCATGGTAAAATCATCCCATTAATTCCAAATCTTCCTAGAAATTCAACTAAGGTAATAAAATTCTTTCACCTCTTTTTATCAAGGTTTGATGGGTAAACTAAAATCAAGAAAGTCACTAGTGAATAGTATGAATAATAACCTCTCATTGGTTTCTTGATTTCAATGGTGGTTTTAGGTTCCAAAAATCATACCAAGCACTTTCAAGCCTCCACCATCCTCAAAAACACATCTCAAGATTTCAATAAAGGTAAAAATATTTGGCCCAACTTTATTTAAGATTCATTTTTAGATCCATTTAGTATGTGGTAGTAAACCTAGTTTAAGAACTGGTATTGATGAAATCTTGATGTTTAAGTTAAGTAGATTTAAGGTTGGTTGTTGTTGCCTCAAGAACATGATGTTCTTGAGAGGAGTTTGTGTGTTAATCATGAAATGATGATTTTTGGTGGTTGTGTTAAGAGTTAAGGTGTAAACGAAACCCCGATCGTAAACGTAACTCCGTTAAAACCAACAAATCGTAACTTTAAGTTTCTGCAGAAAGTCCCAAAGTTTTAAACTGTAGTTTCTTGATCTTACGTGAACAGGATAGATCAGTACTTAACTGTTGATCAGTACTTATACTGGAAGTCAGGACTTAAGGATATCAGTACTTATATTATCAGGAGATAATCATCAGAAGATAGATATCAGAACTTAAGTGCTGAAGGACAATCAGATAAGGACAGTAGCTGATTAAAGGAAAGAAGATCGAGATAAACATAAGAAGAGGTATGCATGAAGAAGGAATTCCGTGAAGAATGGAATACTTGGAAGAAAAGATATCTGATTGATATATTTTAGGAAGCAGAATTATATTCCATATCAATTAGTGATTATCTTGTAACTGTGTAGTATATAAACACAAACATAGGGTTTACACTATAAGTGTTATCATTATTAGAAAAGATTATTCATTGTAACCCTAGCAGCTCTCGTGATATTTGTTCATCACTGAGAGGTAACAGTTCCATACTGTAACAGAGTTTATTGTTTCAATAAAGTTTGTTTTCTGTTACTTAAGTTCTTAAAGTTCGATTTAAGTGTACTATACACTGTATTCACCCCCTCTACAGTGTGTGTGTGTGTGTGACCTAACAATTGGTATCAGAGCCTATCTGTTAACATACATACAGTCAAAGATCTAAACACAATCATGTCGGACACAGAAACTCCAACTAAGCCTACCACAACTGAGGAACCACCAAAGACACAAATTCAGAGTCGGTATGAGACCATCAGAGTCCCCATACTGAGACCATCTGAATATCCCATATGGAAGGTAAGGATGACCATGTTCCTGGAAGCAACAGATCCAGAATACCTTGATAGAATCAAGGAAGGTCCTCACAAACCAACCAAACTCGTTGTTGCAGTTGCAGATGAAGCAGCAAAGATCGTACCAAAGGAGAAGAGTGATTATACTGCTGAGGACATAGCATCAATTGCTAAGGATGCTAAGGTACGACACTTACTGCATAGTGCCATTGATAATGTAATGTCAAACAGGGTAATCAACTGCAAGACTGCTAAGGAGATATGGGATGCTCTGGAAACAAGGTGTCAGGGAACTGACACAATTAAGAAGAACAGGAAGACAATACTCACTCAAGAGTATGAACACTTTGACTCAAAGACTAATGAGTCATTGAATGATTTATATGATAGATTTGTCAAACTTTTGAATGATTTGTCATTGGTTGATAAAGAGTATGATCTTGAAGATTCAAACCTTAAGTTCCTGTTAGCTCTTCCTGAATGCTGGGATTTGAAGGCAACGACAATAAGAGACAACTACAATCTTGATGAAACGACTCTTGACGAAATCTATGGAATGCTCAAGACTCATGAGCTGGAGATGGAACAAAGAAGCAAGAGGAAAGGAGGAAAGTCAAGGACAGTTGCTCTTAAGGCTGAAGAAGAATTTCCCAAAGCAGCTTCCTCAAAGAAAGACAAGGGTAAAGCTCTTTTCATAAAGTCTGATACTGAGTCATCAAGTTCTGAGAGTGATGATGACTCATATTCTGAAAGCTTGCCTGAGACTGATGCTGATGAGGAGATGATGAAGCTGTGTGCTCTTATGGTGAAAGGAATCACAAAGATTGCATACAGGAAGTTCAGGAAGGGAAAGAAGTTTTCCAGGAAAAGCATAAGTTCTGATAAGAAGAATTTCAGAAGATCTGAAGGCAGAGGAGGAAAGTCTGACAAAGGAGATTACACCAATGTTAAATGCTATAACTGTGGTGAGAAAGGCCACATATCTCCTGACTGCAAGAAGGTAAAGGGTGACAGAGGTAAGGCTCTTGTCACAAAGCAGAAAAGCTGGACAGACACCTCAGACTCTGAAAGTGAGGAGAACTATGCATTGATGGCAAATGCTGATAAAGAAAGTGCTGAGAGCAGTTCTGAAGCTGCTGAAACAAAGGTACCTCAGACTACTTATGCTTTTCATACTGATGATATTAATGAGTTGAGAAGATATCTTAAAACCATGTTTGTTAGCTATAGAGACCAAACTTTAACATGTGAAAGATTAACTTCTGAAAATCTTGCATTTAAGAAAAGGAATGATTTCTTAGAAAAAGAGTTAGTCATGTTCCATCAAACTCAGAAGGATAGAGATGATGCTTTTTATGTTAGGAATGAAGTGCTAAAATTAAATGAATCTCTAAAAACTGAGTTAAAAGGAAAGAGAGATTATCAGGACTTGGACTAACTCTGGCAAAACAACTCAAAATTTGCTAAGTAGTGGAAACTGGAAAGAGGGCTTAGGTTATGGAGAAGATAAGAATGATAAAGGAACTGAAGAAATTAAGCCTGTTGTTAAGCAAAAGCCAAAGTTTAAACCTGTTAAGTTTGTAACTGTAAAGTCTGAAAATGAGAAATCAGAAGTTAAAGAGGAATTAACTTCTGACAAACTAAAACAGGAAAAGACAACTGAAGTGAACATAGGCTTAATGACAAAGAAGCAGCTTAAGCATAAGCTGAAAGATGTCAAGAATGAAAACAAGGTAAAATCACCTAGGAAAAATAGGAATGGAAAGGAAGGTGTGAATAAAAGCAATGATTATAAACCTGTTCCTGATGCTCCTAGGAAAACATGTCATAACTATGGAAGTTCTAACCATCTGGCTTCTTTTTGCAGGAAGAATAAGAATATTAACTCCTTACCTTCAAAATCAGGAGTTAAGAGTCAGTCTGTTAGATACAAACCACAAAATCCTTGTTTTCATTGTGGTAGTTTATGGCATTCCATTTATACTTGTAAGGAATATCATAGTTTGTACTATGATTATTATCAAATAAAACCTTCTTTGTAGAAAGTTTCCATTGTTCCTTCTAGTGTAAATTCTGATTCAAAGTCTGATAGTGTAAGTTCTGATAAGAAAAATGTTAACATAAACTCTGATGCTAAATCCACTGCAAATGTTAACAAACTTAATAAGGCCAAAGGATCCAAGCAAGTCTGGGTCCTTAAAACTAATAATTAGTGGTCTTTGTGATTGCAGGGCAACAGGAAAAATATTCTAGTTCTGGACAGTGGATGTTCTGGACATATGACTGGAAATAAGGCACTGCTATCAGACTTTGTGGAGAAAGCTGGCCCAAGTGTTTCTTATGGAGATGGCAACATTGGAAAAACATTGGGATATGGAAATATCAATCTTGGAAATGTTATAATTAAACAAGTAGCTCTGGTCTCAGGACTTAAACACAACCTACTGAGTATAAGTCAAATCTGTGACAGAGGTTATCATGTTGATTTCTTTGAAGAACACTGTGAAATTGTGAGTAAATCTAAAGGCAAAGTTGTTCTGAAAGGATACAGATGTGGTAACATTTATGAAGCTAAGCTTTCAACAAGTACTTATGGTTCTGCAATCTGTCTGTTAAGTAGAGCATCAATTGAAGAAAGCTGGAATTGGCATAAGAAACTCTCTCATTTAAATTTCAACAATATAAATGAACTGGTCAAGAAAGATCTTGTGAGAGGATTGCCGAACACAGTATTTGCTCCTGATGGTCTTTGTGATTCATGTCAGAAAGCCAAACAAAGAAAATCTTCATTCAAGAGCAAGACTGAATCATCAATTCTTGAGCCTTATCATCTTATACATGTTGATCTATTTGGTCCAGTAAATGTCATGTCTATTGCAAAGAAGAATTATGTGTTGGTCATAGTGGATGAGTTCACCAGATACACATGGGTGTATTTCTTGCACACAAAAAGTGAAACTGCATCTATCTTGATTGATCATGTCAAACAGCTGGATAAAATGGTCAAAGATTCTGTGAAAATTTTAAGGAGTGATAATGGCACTGAGTTCAAGAATTTGATAATGGAAGAGTTCTGCAAAAGCCATGGAATAAAGCAGGAATTTTCTGCTCCTGGAACTCCACAGCAAAATGGAGTTGTTGAAAGGAAGAATAGAACTCTCATTGAAGCTGCACGTACAATGCTTGAAGAAGCAAAGCTTCCAACCTATTTCTGGGCTGAAGCTGTGCAGACTGCCTGTTTTACTCAAAATGCAACACTCATTAACAGGTATGGACAAACACCATATGAGATGGTGAAGAAAAAGAAGCCAAATCTGAAATATTTTCATGTATTTGGATGCAAGTGTTTTGTTCTCAAGACTCATCATGAACAACTATCAAAGTTTGATCTAAAAGCTGATGTAGGAATCTTTGTTGGATATCCACTTTCCATAAAAGCCTTCAGAGTCTATAATTTGAGAACAAAAGTGGTCATGGAATCTATCAATGTCTCTTTTGATGACAAGAAGATCACTGGTCTTAAAGATTTCATTGACCATGATCAGCTGAGATTTGAAAATGAAGACTCATATTCTGATACTGAAAATCCTGACAGTCTAAGTCCTGATACTGCAAACTCTGATGGATTAAACTCTGATGTTATTGAAACTGTGGTGACTACGTTAAAGGAAGATGCACCTATGCAGGGGGAGCATACTCAAGATCCTACCACATCTCAAGAAACATCCGAACATGCATCTGGCTCTTCAAGTTCTAATTCGTCAAGTTCTGATAAGCCAAGTTCTGATAGTGCTGAAAATCTAAATACTGAAGAATCCAACTCAGAGAGCATAGTTTCAGGGGGAGCATCAGAAAATGAAAATGAAGATAGCATGGATCATGGGGGAGCATCCAGTTCTAGAGAAAACCTTCCATCTGCAAGGAAGTGGACAAAATCACATACACCTGATTTGATAATTGGAAATCCTGATGCAGGTGTCAGAACTAGAACATGTACTTCAAATGAGTGTCTTTACAATTCTTTTCTCTCTCAGACTGAGCCAAAGAAAGTGGAAGAAGCTCTTCAAGATGCTGATTGGGTGCAAGCAATGCAGGAAGAGTTGGATGAATTTGAAAGAAACAAAGTCTGGACCCTAGTACCAAGACCAAAGAATAGATCTGTTGTTGGTACAAAGTGGGTATTCAGAAACAAAACTGACAGTGATGGCATAATTACAAGGAATAAGGCAAGGCTGGTTGCAAAAGGATATTCTCAACAGGAGGGAATTGATTATGATGAAACATTTGCACCAGTTGCTAGGTTAGAAGCCATAAGGATATTTTTGGCTTATGCTGCTCATAAAAAGTTTACTGTCTTTCAAATGGATGTGAAAAGTGCTTTTCTCAATGGACAATTGGAGGAAGAGGTATATGTTGAACAACCTCCAGGTTTTGTAGATACCAAACATCCAGATTATGTCTACAGACTTGACAAAGCACTTTATGGACTTAAGCAAGCTCCTAGAGCATGGTATGAGACTTTAGCTCAGTTTCTTCTGGAAAGTGGATTCAACAGAGGGACAATAGACAAAACACTGTTCTACCTCAACCATGGAAAGGACTTACTTCTGGTCCAGATTTATGTTGATGATATCATTTTTGGATCTACAAATGACAAACTTTGCAAGAAGTTTGCCAAACTAATGCAGTCAAGACATCAGATGAGTATGATGGGGGAACTTAGCTATTTTCTGGGCCTTCAAGTCAAGCAGAATGAGGAAGACACTTTTATTTGTCAAACCAAGTACACCAGAAACTTGCTAAAGAAATTTGGAATGCAAGATTGTTCAAGTGCATCCACTCCAATGGCCACTGCAACAAAACTGGATAAGGATACCGGTAAATCAGTAGATATTACTGACTACAGAGGTATGATTGGCTCTCTACTCTATCTAACTGCCAGTAGACCTGATATCATGTATGCTACATGTCTTTGTGCAAGATTTCAAGCAGATCCAAGAGAACCTCACTTAACAGCTGTAAAAAGAATCTTTAAGTATCTTAAAGGAACAGCTGCTCTGGGATTATGGTATCCTAGAGAATCAGATTTTAAACTAATAGGTTACTCAGATGCAGATTTTGCAGGTTGCAAAATTGACAGGAAAAGCACAAGTGGAAGCTGCCAATTTCTTGGAGGCAGATTGGTTTCTTGGTACAGCAAGAAACAAAAGTCAATTTCCACATCAACTGTAGAAGCAGAGTATATTGCTGTAGGAAGCTGTTGTGCCCAGATTCTTTGGATGAAGAATCAGTTACTGGATTATGGGTTAACATATTTCAAAATCCCTATTTACTGTGATAATCAAAGTGCTATTGCTATGACAGGTAATCCAGTTCAACACTCAATGACAAAGCACATCAGAATCAGGTACCACTTCATCAGGGAACATGTGGATGAAGGTACAGTGGAATTGCATTTTGTTCCCACAGATCAACAATTGGCAGATATCTTCACAAAACCATTATGTGAAGCTACTTTTACAAGATTGGTAAATGAACTTGGAATGGTTTCAGGTTCTTTCTCTAAAACTGCTTAGACTTGTTCTGTGTTATCAGACTTTATGCTCAGTATTTACACAATTAATCTCATTGTATATTATGTGCTTAATTGATAAATGTCTTTAAGTACTGACTGTTGTCTGATATATGTTTCTAAACTCTGATAAGTGATATGTTTGTTCTAGTAACTATTCAATCCTATGAGGATAACTGTGCTAGATACTGACCTAGTAGTCTTCAATAAACAAATGATTCCATGGAAGAAGTAATTATTTCAATGGAAATCTTATGACACTAGCAAATTCTGATAACTGAGCTTAGTTAAGTTCACTTTGTATATCTTATTACTAAGTCACAAATTAGAATAATGCTACTCATCTGTTAAGTTCTGATACTAGTAAAACTGTTGAATGTACTAAGTGCTGATAAACCTCACTTATCAAAAGAAAAAGCAAAAAGATCAAAGAATAAAATCAGGTACTCCTTTGAGATCTAGAGTAAAAATGTGGAAGGGACGACCCAAGTGCATTGCTGGTATTAAGTAAATATGCATTAGAAAAGCAAAATATTTTCTTGGTGACTTTTCACACTCTATGATTACTGGAGAAATACTCTGAAAATAGCATAAATTCTGATAAACAGTCATGACTCACTTACACTGAGAAGCCACTGTAAAATAGAATTGCAAAAGATGCATAAAATTAGCACAAAACAGTTGAGATGGACTCAAGCATGAACTCATTCATCAGTAGGTTTCAGGACAATGACAGATCTTTAGCAAAATTTTAGTTATGCCTTATTTCTAAGATGTACTGAAGTGAATCAGACTTCACTCTTTGTCTGTTTTTAGCTTCATGCACACACTAATCACTCCATCTGAATGATGAAAATTTCTGTGGTGATCTATGTTATTTTAGATAAACAGTCATGGTGTCATTATTGCACAAATTCTGAGGACAAGTTCTAAGTTACACGTTCTGATGATTAAGTTCTGACATCCATAACTCAGAACTTGTATGAGTATTTACTAAGATGGGCATTCCTTTTTCGAGTTAAGAAATTATGTTCTGATGACTGTTAAGTTCTGGTATAGGTCTAAGTTCTGATTTCTCAGTCTAATCCTTTACTTGGCTTATCTGTGAATAAAATTTGATAACAGTCTCAGTTCGAACTAGAATATGTTGAAGTGGAAGATTAATAGTCACTATGATTAGGATTAATGGTATTTGTACTTGAACAGTCCACTGTTTCTTGTGTCTTCTGCGGTCTAGACCATGATTCCTCTTTCCAATGACTATTATTCTTTTTCAAAGTCTAGGGAGACGAGGTAGAATTAATTCTACCTGTCAGCATTAATTATCTTTGCGTCTCTTGGCATTCTCTTGCCTATATAAACAGCCACTTCACATTAGTCTTCTCATCACACGTTTATCACAAATTCAGTCTTGTTTTTCATTTACTATCACAAATGGCTGAATTTGGCTGGTTCTACAATTACGGTGATGAGACTGTGCATGTCTTTTTGAATGGAATTCCAACTCCCTACCCTATCACCAACATCCTTCACAATCTCTGGATTCAATTTCCAGAGGTTATCAAACATGATCTGGTGGCCGTTCGAAGAGACCTTCACCTTCGTCGTATTCGTCAGCAAGAGCGAATCATACGACTCGCCATCTTGTTCGTCGAAGATAGGAAGAGGAAGATGACTTAATCTTGACTTCTTCCTGTTCTTTTTCATCCTAAGCTTTGTCAGGCTTCTTAGCTAGGACTAAAGCTGTTGATGTTAGGATTAGGAGCTTAGGGAAAATCTTGTATAAGTACTGATGTAATTTCCATTTCATAAATGTATTGTCTTGATATATTAATGAAAACTGTTTTTACTTCAAGATTTTGTCTCTGAGTTATTTTATCTTCTGTTGATAAATCCTGATTGATATTCTGATGACCATATAACTTTTGTTTTATATTAAGTTCTGATTCATTTTCAGCACTTATATATCTAATTTATCTTGGTCATTTTCATGTGATGTATTTTCAGAATTTCAATGATGCAGTGAAAAATAATTCAATCAGTGCTAACGGTTTAAATTTTGAATTAAAACTGTTTCTCTTGATTAATGGAACGGTTTTTCCTTGAAACAAGGCAACTGGGTAAGTAATGATTCCTATTTTCTCGAGCCCAGTAACTGACCGTTATTACTGCATGTCTGACAGGTGTCCAACGGTAACATTTTTTTTCAGAGTATAAGTACAACAAAGAGAAGATTTCTTTAATCTTTTATTTTCTTTATACTTTATCTCTCTCCTTACTTTTACTCTCTTTCTCCTTCTTTCTCACGTTGGTTTTTCATACAGACATTATCTCAAACACCTAACAGGCATACTTGAATCTCAATATTTTTTCACATGGCACCAAAGGATTTAATCATTGATGGAGCAAAGTTTGTTCCAAACAATTATGCTGCAATTCTTGATCATGCTGAAGCTCCATCTGAATTGCACTTTGTGCAAGATCTTCTTGCACATAGTGAGGTTGGGTATGCCTTAACTCAGCCTGAATTATTTTCAAGTCAACAAGTTCTGAGGTTATGGAGGACTGGAGTTTTTGATGATGGTGGTAAACGTGGAACTCCCAGTATTATCTTCCAAGTGGGTGATTCATCCTTTGTAGTCACTCTTGGTACATTACGCAGGGCTTTACATCTTCCAGAAGATTGTACTTTCTCAATTCCAGAGGACTCAGCCCTTCGGGAGTTCATGGCTGAATTGGGATATGAAAAGAGTCTGACGAAACTTGGACAGTTGAAACGGGCTAATATCAGAAGAGAATGGAGTTTCTTCTTTGATTGCATCACCAAAGCTTTTGGGAACAAATGTTCAAATTTTGATGCTATCCCAATTCTGAGTCAGCACATAGGGTATGCTATTATTCATCAAACTCATTTTGATTTTGCAACTGGAATAATTGGTTTTATTGGGGATAGGATGACAGAGGATAGAGATGTTGTTTATTTTGCTAGATTCTGTCAACTTATTTACACTTACTGTACTGATGAACCTCATTTAGTCAGCACTCAAACCCCACCTTTTAAGGTTGCAAAATGATACTTTAATGACCTGGTAAATGCTGATACTAAGAAGAAAGTGGTTAGACCATTACAGATTCCTAAGTCTGTAAAACAGATTCTGGTAAATGCTGATCCTGATACTTATAGATCTGTTTACTCTGATGTCCAACCACTTCCAACCACCCAAAATCCATCTACCTCAGTACCTACCTCTCATTCTACTCAAGCTACCCTCAGAACTTATCTCAAATCCTATATCTCCACTTCACAGACTGCTCAACCTTCTTCTTCAGCACCTACTGTGAAGCCTACATCCTCTAAGCCAAAGAGAACAAAGACTGTTCCTCAAACACCTCAAAAGAGGAGGAGAATTACTTTGAGAGATGAATCAGATTCTGAGGATCAGATTCCTTCTTTAGAACCTGTGGTAAATGAAGCTGAGAAAGCAACTTCTCAGAAGGATTCTGAAATTGGGGGTTCTAGGCTTCTCAAGAGGCTTAAACGTATGATAGTTCCTGAAACTCCCAAGGAATCCAAATCAACAAGGAAGTACAAGAAACAGAGGGCACAAAGCCCAGTTTCAGATGATGAGGAGGAAGCAGCTAAGGAAGGGGATCAGGAATCTCTGATCTCACAAGACAAGGAATTTGCTACAGTCACTTCTTCTCCATCGACTCCATCTCAGGATGCTGTATCTGACAAGGCTAACTCACCATCTGTGTCTCTTGTTGCTCCAGGCACAAGTGCTGAAATTGATATTCAGAACCTGGTTGTGCCTGAAATACTTTTCTTAGAAGCTCCAACAGCAAATAATCCTTCCACAACACCTGTTACTGATGCTGTTCAAAATCCAGAGTTATCAACAACACCTTCTCTGCATCAAGATGCTGATGATCAGATTTTAGGTGAGCATCAGGATATGGCCGTTGATCAGAACTTAGTATCAGATCAGCAATTAGAGGATGCTGAAGCCTCCATTGCTACTCACACTGTTGTCTTATCAGAAGATACTGATTCTTTAAGTTCTGATGCTGCAAATGTTGGAGATACTGGTGAAGCTGATACAACTGTAGATGCTGATGAAGCAGGTCCTTCAGGACATACTCCACCACCGACTCTTTCTAAGTCTGAACTGGTAAAGGAGTTTGTTATCAGGGATGCACCAGTGCCTTGGAGTGGAACTCCTGCAGGTCAGGAGTGGACTAAGGAATGGAACTCAGTTTCATGTGTTCCAAATGCTTTACATCTTGCTGAGCACTTGACTAAAGCTGATGAAATGTTAAATTCTGATGATTTTAAAACCCAGCTTAGAATCACTGCATTGAGTACTAAACATCTACAAGGTCTTCATTCAACTACTCATGCAGAGCTACACAAGATTCAGGAGAACTTTATCAAACAGGAACAAGTTTGGAAAATTGATAAGAAAAAGTTCTTTCAACCTACCATTGACAGGATTGCTTATATTGAGAAAACTCAAGAAAAACAACAAGCTCAGATTGATCAAATTCTGACAAATCAAGCTTCTCAGCAATCGCAACTTACTGAAATCCAGACCTCAGTGGAACTACTTATCTCTCTTTTACTACCTGCTGATGCCAAAAAGGGGGAGAAGGTAATTAAGTCCAAATACAAAACCAACAAGACACTGCAAGGAAAGGATGATGGAAAAGATGACCAAGGAAACTCTGGAATGGGTAGTGGTCATAGTCAAGGTAGAAGGTTTATATCAAGACAAGCTAGTCACAGAACAAGTTCTGATACTGGGAAAAGAATAAGTTCTGCTGCTGGTAAAAGGATAAGTTCTAATGAACTTCTAGATCTTGATGAGGAAATGTCAAGACAGTTATTTCTTCAAGAAAATCCAGGAATGGACTTGGAAAGTTTAAAGGAAGAAGAACCCAGACTTAAATCAGAGAAAGTCACATCTAAATCTGAAGCTTCTGGTAAAAAGTCACTTCCAAAACCTAAAGGCATTGTGATCAAAGAAAGGACACATACTGAAGCAACATTGTCTAGATCACAACCACAGATAGATCCAAGATCCGAGGGTAAAGAAAAGGTTGGTGAACCTATCAAGGCTTATATACCTCCTGAGGAAGAAGAAATTACTGATGGAAAAGATGATCTTGCTCTGACTTCAAGAAAAGTTCTTAAAACAACCTCTGACATGGCTCAAGTTGTTCAGAGTCAAGAAATTGTAAGTTCTGATATTCAGAAGAAGCAAGTAACCTCTGACAGAGCTCAAGTTAACTTGATATCAGAAAATAGATCAAAGACACTCCTACCAGGATTCACTAAAGCAAAACAGACTCAATCTTTGAAGACTACTGCAAGTGGTTTTGAAGCAAGAGTAGTTACTGGAAAGGAAGCTAGAGATAAAACTGGATTGGGAAGTGCTGATGAAAGAAGATTACACAACACTACCAATGATCCAACTTCCTTGAGTGAACCAGCTATTGGAGCAACTCCTGAGAGATTGAATCAACTGGAATCTGTACAGATGGTTTACCATACCTACTTGAAAGAATACATCATATTGTATTTCATGACAGATGGTAGGGTTTATCATATAAGACAAAATGCCATTCCTTTGAAGTATTTTGAAGAATTGGAGCATGTACTTTTCTTACTTCAAGTGGATGACAGAATAACAGAGACTGCTGCAAACTACTTAAAAGAACAGATTCAGAGACAGAAAAGGCTTTATTCTGTTAAGTCTGACAGCATATATGTTCCAAAGTACAGAGATCACAATGGTGATATTGTTGATATGAAGCCTAATACTGCACAGATCAGAACGTATCTTGGTATTAAGGGACTTGAATTCAATCTTGAGTCTGACAAAGCTTATGTCATAAGACTAGATCAGGAGTTGAGAAAAGCAAAGATTAATGATCTCAGAGCTGCAATCTTTCAAACTGGTAAAGATACTGCAGAGCTTAAAGGTGTTAAAAGGAGAATGATTGATGAACTAAGATATGCTGAGAAATGTTTGTTGAAGAACTATCTCAGAACAACTCCTGACATCAGAGAGATCAGAAAATGAAGAAGCCAAGTCGAAGATCTACAACTGCTTAAATTCTGATATTTATACAGATTGAAGTTGTTATCAGAAGCTGAAATTGGTAAAAACTTTAAGGACTGTAAGTTGTAGTTATCTAGTCTATTTCTCATGCATTTGTACTTAATGTTTTGGACATCATCAAATATCTGTTAAACTTGTATATTTTGTTAATTTACAAGTTGGGGGAGATTGTTAGATATATTTGATAATGTCATGGCTAATATGTTTTATGTTTAGCTTTCAGATCTTACGTGAACAGGATAGATCAGTACTTAACTGTTGATCAGTACTTATACTGGAAGTCAGGACTTAAGGATATCAGTACTTATATTATCAGGAGATAATCATCAGAAGATAGATATCAGAACTTAAGTGCTGAAGGACAATCAGATAAGGACAGTAGCTGATTAAAGGAAAGAAGATCGAGATAAACATAAGAAGAGGTATGCATGAAGAAGGAATTCCGTGAAGAATGGAATACTTGGAAGAAAAGATATCTGATTGATATATTTTAGGAAGCAGAATTATATTCCATATCAATTAGCGATTATCTTGTAACTGTGTAGTATATAAACACAGACATAGGGTTTACACTATAAGTGTTATCATTATTAGAAAAGATTATTCATTGTAACCCTAGCAGCTCTCATGATATTTGTTCATCACTGAGAGGTAACAGTTCCATACTGTAACAGAGTTTATTGTTTCAATAAAGTTTATTTTCTGTTACTTAAGTTCTTAAAGTTCGATTTAAGTGTACTATACACTGTATTCACCCCCTCTACAGTGTGTGTGTGTGACCTAACAAGGGAGGGGTAGGATCCAAGTACTTCGTATATTGGATAGACTACTGGTTCCGTAGGAGACGGTACAATATGTACCTAAGGACCTGCGAAGTGTGTGTATACCCGAAATGAGGACACATAGCCCGTACGCGGCAAGGGTGATAACCAGGATACGAAGGTGTCATCCTTCTACTAGTAGAAAAGGTTACTTTTATCGCAGTACGACTAATCATCGTATGCGGTGGCTCCAACGAATGTCCTAATTCTTCCAATTAGAATTGTGATGCAATACCGTAATCCAAGCCTAGGTGTTGGGATTACTATTAAGGTATTCGCAGGATATTAAAATCCCTTAAAGAATTGTTTTCATAAGAAGGTGTGTATCACCAAGGAAAACTATTTTTGAATAAAACAAAAGTATCATATATGATGTTTTACGTAAGTTATCATACAGTCATTTTCATACTGTACCTTATTATTCTGGGCTTTATAGCTCATACTTGTTTTCTTAAATTGACACAACACAATAGTGAATCAAGATGCCTGCCATGAGAACCACAGCCAGGAAACGGGTAGGAAATGGCCAATTGTTCCTTAGATTGTTTGGTGTTGTACTGTGACGCCCTCAATCTCGGGGTTAGGAAATGAGGACCCACACACCTTTAATCTAATAATTAAATAAGCATAAACCCCGATTAACTACTAACAGGATCAAACATGATAAAGTATGAGACAAGATTACAACTGCCAATCATAAAATATAACTTACAACCCAAAAATAATATTAAATAAACATAATCGATTCCGGCTTGGAACTGACAGATAACCCATTGTATCTTTACAACTCTCTGGCTAAGAGCTTGCTCACTCAAAAACACCACTACCTGCTCTGGCAATCGGAAGCCCTCAATACGATAGGGACCACCAGGTACGCTCTTACGAGCAGTGCGCCTAAGCCTGGCCATCTTCTTGCTTAACTTCCATGGTTAGATTAAAACAAAACATATGAGTATAAAACTCAGCAAGTAACTATAGAGCAGTTCTACAATATAAAATCCACAATATACTTTACCAATCTCTGGGCATTCTACTTTATCTGTTCTAGGTGGCAGATTTCTATCTTTCGGGTTAAGAAAAGGGGTATGAAGGGAAAATTTTGGGGCTTTCAAGGAACAAGGCTCAAAATAAGGTGAAAGCCGACATTCATTGCAAATCATTATCGGGATCACAAATGATCTTTCAAGTGGAAAGCGACAACCTTTTCATTATAAGGAATCAGTTAAATGATTAACAAAATTAAGAATCAGGGTTCACGAGCTACAAGCGTCACAATATCACAATCAACTCTTTTCAAAGCAATATAAACCATTCTCAGTTTTCAAAGAATCCATTACTGAGTAGGAAGTTTAAATTCCTTTTTAAAATCAATATAGAACCCTTGATTGGACCACTTTATCTTTCATTTCATTATAATACGGGTGATCAGCCCGTATCGACCTCCATCCGGTCTTTAAGGTACTAAAGGCATAATTTTAGCCTCAAACTGGACTAGCCCCGCTAGCCTCTTACCATGACGGGACTAGTCCCACTAGCCTCTTATGTTCAATCCAATCCATCAGGAATTCGTTTGGAAAACCTTAAGTTGGAAAAAAAGAGTAGGTTTTCTAAATTTTATTTTATCATTACCAAGAATATGAAATCATTCGGACTCTTTCAAGTCGAAACTCATTCTTAGATTCAATTTCAAGAAATCAAAGTAAAGGAAACGAATCAAGGATAAGCAAGATGAAATTCTAGGGGTTTTGAATCAATGATAACAAAGTACTTATAGGGTGATCAAAGAATATGGCATCATTACAAGGGGTTCGTAAAGGTAATTATAGGGTTTATAACAGTTCATGGCATAACAAATAATTTGAACAGAAAAGTTAGGTTACCAAAGGGTTGAATCAATAAGCTTATCAATAACAGTTTTACAAGATCAAAGACAGGGTATCTCAAATCAATAACAGGGGTTCCTTATTTTAATAGTTCAATACTCTACATGGTATGAACAATATTCTCTCTATAACCATTTACACAAGTAATTAGAGTTACTTGCCTGAATTCGCTTTCCTGTTTCACGAAGGTTGAACTACTGCCACCTAGTATACCTTTCCCTTTCCTAGCCTGAATGCCCTCACGTTCCGAATCTACAATCAAAACCAAAACCTCAATTAGTTTCTCAACTCTCGTTCCCGGAACGTTCACTCAATACGATAGCTCGATTATACTTCTGACTCGAACTATACGAGTATAACTTATATACACACATGCACATAGCACATAACACATTCTTTTCTCATAGCCTTTATATCTTTATATATATATACTCGATCATCAACTTATACTCGCTAAATCTTGACTATTCCTCAAATCAAATATTTATAACTCATACGAGCACACGATTTCATTCATAGCTAATTACTTACGACCATAGCTATCACTTGTAGCTTATAAAATCAATCAACTTAATTCCCTTTTTCTTTTATCCTTAATTCGAACAAAAACAACAATCCAACAAGCAAATCCAGAGATTTTCATATATAAACACTCAATCATTCTTTCAATTACCAAAAAAATCAAGTCTTGGCCTTTATTTCCTATGGCCTATTCGGCCTTAAGACTTATCACAATCAAGAATCAAACATGCAAAGCCCTTATTTGACATGCATCAAGTATATCATCCCAAACTAGTTCAATTTCATTCTTACAACTCACTTAAACTCATAATTTAAACGTAATTATGGATGATCACTCATTTTAACACTTAACACAACTTAAACAAGTAGGGACATTCAAAATTTCCAAGAACCAAAACATGCATGCCTCAATTTGGACTTTTAACCATAACTCATTCTAATTACTCTACAATTTATAAAACAATTATCAATAGATCATTTGCACCAACAAATCACATGATTTTTCCCAAAAAAACAAGAACCATTTGGCCTCTTCTTCTTTTATCAAAGAACCTCACATGCAAACTTAATTTCATACCCTTACATCTTTAATCACCCTAATCTTTTAACATTAAGCTAGATTAACATCCATAATCAACAAAATCAACTTATTAACCACACTACCATTCGGCTTTTCAAAAAAACCTCATGCAAACATAAAATAATTGATTTAAATACTAGATCTTCGTTTTTAACATCATTGCTCACCACCGGTTCACCGGAGTTCATCACCGATGGTGGTGGCTTCAAGGTGGTGCCCCCATTCGGGGGTTTCCAACCTTCAACCTCCAACCTTCGAACACATCACAACTCATGTTTGATCATAGAAATTGTCCTTCTTTAATATTATTTTTTTTACGCGTTTCGGGTCACGTTCTGCCTGACGGCCCGACGCTCAGTATTTCAATTACGCTTCTCATTATCATTATCGACCGATACATCACTAGGACGCAATACTTTATTTAAACATTCATTTCACATAATCATACATATTTCACACATTTTTTATACTTTAATCCCTTTTTAGGACGGGTTCCGTTCTACCTGACGGCCCGACAACACAGCTTAACTCCTAAGCTGACTCTTTAAATTGGAACGCTTCTATTTACGCTCCTCGATGCTAATATACAATAAAGACAAATAAATCATCACTTAATCACGTATTTTATAATCACATCACATAAATCATACTTTATTGACTTAATTTTGTCGCAAACTTCTCAGTCGTCACAATCTACTCTCCTTAAAAGGATTCTGTCCCCAGAATCTAGTCTAAGCAAATAGACGGGGATACTTTTCTTTCATTTCATTTTCTAATTCCCAAGTTTATTCTTCTACTAATGGATTTCTCCACAACATTCTGACTAGAGGTACAACTTTATTTCTAAGTGTCCTCTCATTTCGATCTAATATTCGAACTGGTTGTTCCATATAAGACAAATCCGGTTGAATTTCCACTGGTTCCAATTCGATCACATGGATCGCATCAGCATTATACTTCTTCAGAAGAGATACATGGAATACATTGTGTAGATGTTGCATTTGCGGAGGTAGCGCTAAATTATACGCCACTTTTCCAACTTGTCGCAATACTTTGAATGGTCCAATATACCTAGGACTCAACTTCCCTTTCTTTCCGAATCGGGTTAAACTTTTCTAGGGAGATATCTTTAACAAGACTTTGTCTCCATATTCAAATTGCACATCTTTTTATTCTCGATTTGCATACTTCGTTTGTCGATCTTGAGCTGCAACTAACCTTTTCCGAATCATTTCTACCTTTTCCTCCGTTTGTTGAACTAGCTCTGGGCCAATTAATTTGCGTTCGCCAACCTCGTCCCAATACGTAGGGGACCTATATTTTCTTCCATACAACGCTTCATAAGGCGGCATGCCAATACTCGCGTGATAACTGTTGTTGTAGGAAAACTCAATTAACGGCAAATGATCGTCCCAATTTCCTTTGAAATCTATTGCGCAGGTTCGCAACATATCTTCAATTTTCTGAATTGTCCTTTCACTTTGTCCGTCCGTCTGCAGATGATATGCCATACTCATTTTCAGCTTAGTTCCCAAATGATCATGGAATTGTCTCCAAAATTTTGAGTTAAACTTTGGATCTCTATCAGACACGATAGATATAGGGACTCCATGACGCATCACAATCTCATCCAAATATAATTTGACCAACTTTTCCAACGAAAATCTTTCATTTATTGGCAAGAAATGTGTTGACTTCGTCAATCGATCGATTACCACCAAATCGCATCATGATTGGACTTGGTTTTAGGTAATCCTACCACGAAATCCATCGCGATATGTTCCCATTTCCATTCTGGTATATCCAGTGGTTGAAGTAATCCACTTGGCCTCTGGTGTTCCGCTTTGACCCGTTGACACGTATAACACTTACTTATCCATTCCGCAACTTCCTTTTTCATATTTGGCCACCAATAACTTTCTTTTAAATCCTGGTACATTTTCGTACTTCTAGAGTGAATTGAAAATCTTGAGTTATGCACTTCTTGCAAAATCTCGTGCTTTAGCTCCGCAACATTAGGTATCCAAATACGTGATTTAACACGGTATATTCCTTTTCCATCCTTTTGAGCTTTAATTTCTTCTCCTGATAACTTATCCTTTTCACGATTCATCACTTACTCTTGACAGCATCGAATCTTTTCCAAAATTTCGGGTTGAAATGACATCACATATATAGCTTCTCTTACAAATTCTGGAGTCTGCACTTCTATTTCCATCTTTTCAAAATCCTTGACTAAATCTTCCGACGATGTTAATATATTCAACATTTCTTATTCCCTATACTGATGATGATGAGGAGGAGGGGATGCGTGCATGGATCCACAAGGTTTATGACATATCCTCTAGTGACCCAGATTCACCTCTACCACCACCGGCGACCATACATGTAGTTGTACACGACTAGATAGTGGCTCAGCTTAACGCTGAGATCACTATGGCATCTGCTCACATTGTGGAGTTACGCCAGGCACTGACAGCTGAGAGAGCCACCCGACTAGGATACCCAGGAGATTTCAGAGCTGTTTCCCCAGCCATAGCCCGCAGAGAGATCGATGGGATCGAGCTCCGTACCAGGGTTCAGATGAGGATGACAGCGATTGGAGGATGCATCTCGGTAGTTGATGCAGAGTTGATGTTGGCAGGAGCGATGCGGAGGGTGCGTGAGCTCACACGCAGTGATAGTGACTGAGGGACTAGTGACCAGATACGGACCTTGAAGAAGGCTGGGTGACTTGTCACCAATTTTGATAGGATAGCTAGTAGTAGGTAGCGTTCCTAGCCCTTCAAGGTACACTGCTTATGTATTTTCATTTTCGTATTCAGGACAGGTAGTAATGTATTGTAATCAGGCATGTATGAACTCATCTAGTTGTTTCATCCCCCAGATATAAGTGGGAGACCTTATGAAATATATATCTAAGCAGTTATTAAGAAATTGATGTCCATAATATTGCACTTTATAAAAACATGCTAGATAATAAATGACATGCTTATATATGAATAAAATAATCCAACTATCATAATTACAACTATGTTGACCAATTTTCATTATCAAAACAATGCCACCCCGTAGAAGAGGAACCAGGGCACAGCCCGCAGAATCTGTTAACCAACAACGGAGTGAACCTGACCCTGTAGTGAATGAGGAAAGTGAAGAAGACCTAGACTATAATGAATATGATGAGGAAGAATATGTAGAAGAAGAGGCTGAGGATACCCATCAGGGAAGAAACCCCATAAATGAATTTATGGAACTGTTAAGAGCGAATCTAAACTAACAGCCTATTCCACCACAGCCACATGGTGCCCAACAAACTGCAGCCACTTCCTTTAGGGCCTTCAAATCTCTCAAACCCCCAGAGTTTCTAGGATCTGCCGACCCCGTGAAAGCACGGGCCTGGCTCAAAAAGAAAGAAAAGTCCTTCGAGATACTAAGTGTTGAGGAACGACACAAGACCATTTTTGCGTCTTACATGTTGAAAGGAGAAGCTAACTACTGGTGGGAGTCCAAACGAAACCTAGAGACCGATGCTGTGATCCTATGGTATAGATTTACCCAACTGTTCTTAGACAAGTATTTCCCTAGGTTTATGGAGACCCAGATGAAAATTAAGTTTTTGGAGTTGAAATAGGATAAGATGACTGTAGCAGAATATGAAGCCAAATTTACTGAGTTGTCGAGATTTGTGCCTGAATTTGTGAATACCGAATAGAAGAAAGCGCGAAGGTTTCAGCTTGGTCTAAAACAATGGATCCAAAACTGAGTGGCAGTGTTAGAGCTGACAGACTATGCCGCCTTAGTGCAGAAAGCCTCGATTGTTGAAGCTGGCACTGAGCAGAGTGTGAAGGAAAAGGAAAATAGGAAAAGGAAGATAGGAAGCCAAGGAATAGGAACCGGGAACAGGAGCCTTCCAAGCAGGTTCGTCAGGGGAGCGGTGTCCCAACCTGCGCGAGGCCCCGGATTCAGAAAGGCCCCAAGCGAGAGTGTTGGCCAGGGCGGCGGACAATCTAGGGCAACATTTCATAGCCAACCCCGCGCCCCAATACCAGAGTGCCAGACCTGTAAGAGAAGACAACTTGGGATATGCAACCAGGCAAGAGCCCCTCTGAAATGTTATAGGTGCGACAAACCCGGACACCTTGCCAACAATTGTCCCAAATATAGCAAGACATGCTTCCAATGTGGGAAAGTAGGACATATGAGGAAGGATTTCCCGATAATGAAGCCCCCAGTCTTAGGTATGAGCAGATCTGCATCCAACCGACCCCCAGCTGCTAGGACCTTCAACATGACTGTTCAGGATGCGGTTCGAAACACTGATGTGATAGCAGGTACCATTTTGTTAAATTCCGAACATGCAAATGTCCTATTTGATTCCGGAGCAACCAAGTCTTTTATATCTCAAGATTTTTCTAAAGAGTTAAAACTTAATGCCATACCCTTACGGGTGATATTACAAGTGGAACTAGAAAACAAAGAAATAATTCCTGTAAATCAAGTACACCCTAAGTGCAAGTTGAAATTAGAAGGGGAGGTCTTCGAGGATGACCTAATCTCATTTGCGCTAAGAGAATTTGATGTAATCTTAGGAATGGATTGGTTATCCAGTAACAGAGCGCAAATAGATTGTGAACGGAAATGGGTAAAGATAAGAGTGCAAGATGAAAAAGAAGTAGTGTTTAAAGGTCAATGACAGAACCAGAAATTCCTAACCATGCTACAGGCAAAAAGATTATTAAGGAAACGTAATGAGGCCTATTTGGCTTATGTGGTAGATACCAAGAAGGAAGTCCCTAATATACAGGACATACCCGTAGTAAACAAATTCGAGGATGTATTTCCAGAGAACTTACCAGGATTACCACCTGATTGGGAAATAAAATTTGCTATAGAATTAGCACCAGGAACGGCACCAGTATCCAAGGCCCCATATAGGCTAGCCCAGTTGAGATGAAGGAACTAGCTTCTCAACTGCAAGAATTATTAGATAATGGAATGATAAGACCCAGTATGTCATCGTGGGGAGCGCCAGTACTGTTCGTAAAGAAAAAGGACGGCAGTATGAGATTATACATAGACTATCGAGAGCTGAATAAGCTAACTATTAAGAATAGGTACCCAATCCCCAGGATTGATGACCTATTCGACCAACTCAAGGGAGCTGTACATTTTTCCAAAATAGATTTGAGAACAGGATATCACTAGTTGAAAATCAAACCGGAAGATATATCGAAGACTGCTTTTCGCACTAGGTATGGGCACTATGAGTTGTTAGTCATGTCGTTTGGGTTAACCAATACACCCGCAACCTTTATGGATTTGATGAACATAGTGTTCAAAAAGTACCAGGATATATGTGTGATAGTTTTTATAGATGATATTCTAATCTACTCAAAGACAGAGCAAGAACATGCAGAACATTTGAGGATAGTCTTAGAAATCTTGTGGAATGAGAAATTATATGACAAGTTCTCAAAGTGCGAGTTTTGGTTGAGAAAAGTTCTGTTTTTAGGACATGTAGTGAGTAGCAAAGGAGTTTTAGTTGACCCTGCCAAAATAGAGGCGGTATCCAATTGGGAAAGACCAACTACCCCACAGAGGTTAGGAGTTTTGTGGGTTTAGCAGGATATTACCGAAGATTCATGCAAGATTTTGCTAAGATAGCCGGTCCACTGACTAGACTTACCCGGAAGATAGAAAAGTTTGTATGGACAGAGAAATGTGAGGAAAGTTTTCAAGAGCTGAAAAGGAGGCTAGTGTCAGCACCAGTGCTCGCTCTTCCTGATGGAAAGGGAGAGTTTGTGATATACAACGATACATCGCTTAAAGGATTAGGATGTGTACTGATGTAGCACGGGAAAGTTATAGCATATGCCTCTCAATAATTGAAGGAGTATGAGGGTAGATACCCTACGCATGATCTAGAATTAGCAGCCATAGTGTTTGCCCTAAAAATTTGGAGACACTACCTGTACGGTGAGAAATGTGAGATCTACACTGACCATAAAAGCCTTAAATATATTTTCACTCAGAAGGAATTGAACATGAGACAGAGGAGATGGTTAGAGTTGATAAAAGACTACGACAGTGAAATTTTGTATTACCCGGGTAAAGCCAATGTGGTAGCTGACGCCCTTAGTAGGAAGGAAAGACTCAAGATGATAATGACATCGAAGGAGTTAATTAAAGAATTTGAGAAGATGGAAATTGACGTGAGAATGACCGGTAAGGGAACGGAAGGATTATTTGAGATTAAGCTAGTGCCAGAGCTGACTGAAAAGGTACGAGTATGTCAGGAAAAGAAGATGAGCGAAGAAAGAGGAACATTGACCGGTGAAGAAGTGAGATGCGAGAAGGATGAGAAAGGGATCATGAGGTATGCGTCCCGAATTTGGATTCCAAACGTGCAAGAGTTAAAGGATGAGCTGTTACACGAAGGGCACAGCTCTAGATATTCAATCCACCCAGGAAGTACGAAAATGTACCGTGACCTTAAGGAATATTATTGGTGGCCTAACATGAAGACAGAAGTAGCAGAGTGGGTCAGCAAGTGCTTGACATGTCAGAGAGTGAAGGCTAAACATCAGCGACCTAGTGGACTATTACGGCCCCTGGAAATTCCGGAATGGAAATGGGAGCATATAGCCATGGATTTTGTGACAGGCTTACCAAGGACAAAGACGAATCACGATGCCATATGGGTTATCATAGATAGATTGACCAAGTCCGCTCACTTCCTACCAATTAATGAAAGATACATTGTAGACAAGTTAGTGGATATTTACTTGAAAGAAATTGTATTTAGACACGGTGTTCCTGTAGCCATAGTGTCAGATAGAGACCCAAGGTTTAATTCCCGATTTTGGAGAAGCTTCCAGGAATGTGTAGGCACCAGACTAAACATGAGTACCGCTTACCACCCCCAGACTGATGGACAAAGCGAAAGGACTATTCAGACCCTAGAAGATATGCTACGAGTGTATGCCATTGATTTCAAAGGAAATTGGGATGACCACTTACCCCTGATCGAATTTTCTTACAACAATAGCTATCACGCTAGCATAGGAATGCCCCCGTATGAAGCTCTTTACGGAAAAAGATGTCGCTCTCCCCTGTGTTGGGACGAAGTTGGAGAACACAAGATATTAGGACAAGAGTTAGTCCAGCAGATCAGGGAAATGGTAGGACTCATCAGGAAAAGACTAGTAGCAGCCCAGGACAGACAAAAGAAGTACGCCGACCAGACCAGGAAGGATAGGGAATATGAAGTAGAAGATTCTGTGCTATTGAAGGTATCCCGTGGAAAGGAGTGATGAGATTTGGGAAGAAAGGGAAGCTGAGTCCCAGATTCATAGGACCCTTTGAAATTTTGAGGAGAATAGGATCTCTAGCTTATGAGCTCGCCTTGCCTCCTAATTTGCAACAAGTGCACAACGTGTTCCACGTGTCCATGTTAAGGAAGTGCCATGCAGATGCACGACATGTAATAGAATATGAGCAGGTAGATTTACAACCAGACCTGACCTACATCGAGCAACCAGTAAGGATAATGGACCAAAAAGAACAAGTGCTGAGGAACAAGACTGTGAAGCTGGTTAGGATCTTATGGAGAAATCAAAATGTCGAAGAGTCAACTTGGGAACTTGAAGACGCAATGAGGAATAGATATCCCCACTTATTTTCTAATTGATTCCGGGATGGAATCCTTGTTAGAGGGGAAGACTGTAATAACTCAAATATTTTAGACATTGTAAAACGTTTAATAAATAGTAACCCTGACGGACGGGAAAAACTTTTGAGCCCACACTATGTAGTACATGAGAAAATGAGTTTCGGAGTTGATATTTCGATTATACTTACCAAATGAGTGTATGTAAACGCTATTAGTTTTCGAAGAAAACGAACTTTGAAAAATGACTGTATTTACGACTCACCGAGGATTACGTGAATCACAATATAATTACAAGATTAAAACCCTACGGATTTATATTCAAGTATGATAATTCAAAATATAAGGAATAAATATGAAATGAATTACGTCGCGAATCATTTATGAGTAAGTATTACGAAAACATTTAAGCAACCGAGCGAACGCGTAAACGATTAAATAAACGTAACGCACTAACTAAACCATGGTAGGAAAGTAACCATGGTTACTTTATCAAATAGTAAGCTAACCATAGGATTATCAAGCTAGCTAGCAAAATAATGTGCTAAGGAAGCTAACCCATGTAGTTAGCTTGTAAATTAGCAAGCTACTTGGATTTTGTCCCCAAGATTTGCAACAAGAATAAACCTAGGATTCAACCTAGGAGAATAAAAATCAAGTGGAAGATATCACACCCCATTTCCTAGAAGCAACCAAGAGAAGTAACCCAGAGAAGCAAGCATAAATACCCCCCCCCCTTCGCATTGCTTCCATTCGGCCCCTCACTACTAGAAAAAACACCTTAGACATCGGTTAAAAACCGATGTCTATGTAAAAAATGTATGATGTCTTCGCGACTGATGTTAAAGATATTTTCTCATAGACATCGGTTAAAAACCGATGTCTAAGTAATCTTACACAACGTTTCTGGAAAATTTCTGATGTCTAATTCATATTATTGTTATCTAATTGAGTTATGTCAAGTTCAGAAATGCAATATTAGAACGATTAGGCCTATTTAAAACTATAACACACAAACAATATTTATGAATTAACATCGATTAAAATTAAAAAATCGATGTCTCAAACGTATTAGACATCGGTTGTTTTTAAAGAATCGCTGTTAATTTGAACAATATACATCGATTGTTTTCTAAATAACCAATGTCAATTTGAACAATAGACATCGATTGTTTATTAAATAACCGATGTTAATATGATAAATAGACATCAGGTGTTTATTTTTGAATTGATGTTATTGCCTTGTTTAGATGTGCTAATATCCTTTTATTAACATCGAATATTAGACAATGTATTAACCAAAATACTGAAAAAACTTAATTCTCAAAACTCAACCAATATATATATATACATTATTACTCAATTGAATTCAAGATCAACAAATTCTCAATGTGTACAACTAATATCAAATATGTTTATCATTCTAAACAAAGTACAACTAATGTGTAAAATCAACCATATTTCTAGTACTCAAGTCATCCCCTTTCATGCGGGCTCCAATTTTCTTTACCATGCTTCCAATCAATAAAAAGATTATATCTCGCCTAAAACTTTTCCAAGCCTTGTGCGACAACAGGGTTGTCAGCAAGGTTGACAAAGCCAGACCATTTTAATGACTCAAACTGAAAAAGAGGGAAGCCGGCATCTGGCTTGCCACGACATTTATAAAGCATATCCTTGCATTGGTTTCTGCATTCAACAATTCAAATGTTACATTTACCTTTTTTCATGTCAAAGACAGCTTTAACTTGTTTCTGAAGATCTAAATAAATAATTACCTCGGCTAAATACAGCACAAACACCAGATTGCACAAGGGTAAATACAATATCCTGGGAAGAAACTATCTCAATTACTTTTGAATCAAAAACTTTCTAAGGCTATAAACTGTATTATAGACATTGGCCTATATTATAGAAATTAACATTAATTTTACGACATTATAGACATGTAACCTGTGATTAAAACACTGGCTATAAACACATATTAATCTTAACCTGTGATTAAAAAACTAAGACTTTTTGAATCAAATTAAATAGCAGCAAGAAAGTTATGGATATAATACTCAAAATAGAACTGTGACATGCCATATAAAGTATAGCAGCGGCCTTCAGCGATCCGTTGAGTTTGGTTCTTCTTAGTCGAGCCAAGGCTTCCTGTTTCATGCCCTTTGCAACTACCTGAAAATATATTCCTTAAAATATATTTAAAGTGTTTTTTCTGATTCAACTTAAAGTAGTTATAATTTTAATCAAAACATAAATATATATTAAATTATCCTATCCCGCGCACAAATCCCCGTTTATCATAATTGTCGAATCACACAAAGATCAAACAACAAAAAAAATTACGCAATCAAAAACCAAAACAATCAGCAAACACTATAATACATATATAAGAGGGTGGGTGTGATAACCTAAAAAGAAGAAGCAGGAGAAGGATGATTAAGTACAGATTGCCACTCTCCAAGCATCTGATTAACTTGTTCTTCTAATAAAGCAACATCATTAGTACGACTCTCTTTTCTAGCTAATTTAAGATCACAGAACATACCTTGTAGATCATCCACTCTATTATTTGCTCTTTCTTTCATCACCTGTAGAATATACACTGTATCAGAGCTGAATGAATAATTTACAGCCAATATCTACTGAATAAAAAGAAAAAAACTGAAAATACATTTAAATTTACGTGGATAGATGTTGCAATCTTGTAGCACAGCGGCTTCGTTGCCAAATATAAAGTCGACTGTGCCATATATGTCACATTCTGTGTAGAATTGCCTATTGGAGTGGGGATACAGGGTATCTTGATACCCTTCAAAGCTGCAGCTATAGAATGTTGACATATATGCCCTACTTCGCATTGCAACTGCCTGGTGATTTACTGCCCCTGCTGTGTTCCGGAATGTTATTTACTGCTACGAATCCCTGTCCCACTACAGCTGCATAAACAACATTGAATCAGTATATGTTACAAGTATTATATAATATCGAAGTATAAAATATTACAAGTTAAAATTGACTCAATTAAATCAAGAAATTAATAATGTCTTACCAAATATTGCAGAGTTAAAAGTTGCCAAGCCATCAGCAGTACTATGGTTGCCAGTGATTACTGTCTGGTTAATTCCATCACCAATCATCATAATGTACTTGTTATTCTTTGGAATGGACACATATTCTTCATATACCTCAACTATGACATATATCACAAAGTAGCCATCACTAGCTACAGTTTTGTTGGGAGCCAAAGTTAAGGCGTCATTGATGGTTGTAAAGTCCCTTGTTCAATCTTGACTCACGATAACAATGTTACTTACTATTATATAATCATTATCATCTTGTAGAAGATGTATGCGACCTATCTTTTGAAGAATTGATTTATTTTTGTCAGATGTTTTAAAAGGGAATCTAACGTGTGCAAATGCTCCTCTCCTCTTAGGAGTACGAGATAAAACTCTTTTTGTAGTTGGAACCCAACCTGTTTGGAAAAGAGATAAAGAAACACTATAAAACTTAGTTGCATTAACAAGAGGAACAGATACTCTATCTTTCAAACTCCAAGAAGAAGCAGTTTCTTCGAGCCCGTCTAAACAAGTTTGTGTATTGGTTAAAATAGATATCATTAATGTATGAACAGTGTCTGCTTGAGAAACAAATAAGGTATGAGCTTGCTTGATTATTGTGGAAGACTCTAATATATAATCAACGTTAAGCTCAGCTAGTAAACTACAATCTTTAAGACCAGCAATAGCTCCGGTTGTCAAACCAGAGCTTCGCTGAAGAAATTTTTGTGTCAATGACAAAAATGTACGAGCAGTTGATAAGGAGTTGGTGAAGGATGAGCGTCCATAGCCATGCACTTTGGCGCTGTTGTTATTCGGAAGAGAAGATTGACATCATATACACTATCAAACTTGATGCATTACACATCATATACAACACAAAACATAAAATTAATTATGAACACGAAGATACACATAATAATCATACCTTGAAAGGCCAATTTTCACAATAAAATTGGCAAACAACGCGATCACTAGCTTTAACAACAGAAAAGAACACCTTCAAGACATAAATCTCCATGTACTCACCATAACCTAATGCAACTCCTTGTCGCCTCTTCTCGACCATTTTCTTCATCTTATGTAAACTCCGCTCTCTCAAAACCTTGATATCCTTCAAATCCAGACGATCTAGAGCTAACATCCCTCTTGCTCAAATTCTCTCACTCTTTGATAAAAAAAGTCAAATGCATAAGAGAGATATAGAACATTCATAAATCAAGACAAAAGAGGTTTTCTTGAGAGTAAAGTTTTTAATTACTTACCCCAAGCTTTCTCCTTCACTTTCTCGTAATTCTCATCCACAAGCTTTGGAACCTCCAATTTGAGATGGGTACTGATATTTCAAAACTTGTTAAAAACACCAATAAAAAATAAGAACACAGAAAAACAAATCTTGATAAAGAAAACAAAACCCAATTAAACAACTAATCCAAGCCGGGTCGAGAAATTAGGGTTTCTCATAGCAGGAGTTTGATTAATTGAAAATCTATAATTTGGTGTTTAATTGGAACCCTAATTAATTGCAATGTCAGATGGTGATATAAATTAGGGTTTTAATTATGGAAGTATGGTCACAGATAGAGAGATGAGAAAGAAGGAAAGAGAGAGAGAGAGAGAGGTATGAGAGAGAATGAGAAAGATACAGATAGAGATATGAGAGAGAATAAGAGAGAGATGCCGGAGAGGAAGAGAGTTGAGAGGAGAGATATACAAGAGAACATGGGTTTAGTTTTTGGTTAAGGGGGGGAATAATTGGGAAATAAAAGGGGGGAAACTTTCCGCGTGTTTTTTTAATTTTTTTTAGTTAATCATCGACAACGGTTGTAAACTACAACCGATATCTATAAAACAAAGACATCAGTTATATGAAAACCCGATGTCTAACTAACATTTTCATTTTTGAAAAATAATTATAGACAACGGTTATTTTCTCGACCGATGTCTAATATAAGCAGTAACATCGGTTTTAAAATAACCGATGTCTAAAAGAACCTTAACATCGGTCGTCTGAGCAACCGATGTCTAAGGACCGATGTCTATTGACAGAATTCTAGTAGTGCCTTGAAGAAAAAGGAAGAAATCCAAAATCAAAACTCAAGTTCTAGCCATGGTAAATGCATCCCATTAATTCCCAAGCTTCCTAGCAATTAAACTAAGGTAAGAAAATTCTTTTACCTCTTTTTATCAAGGTTTGATGGGTGAAATAAAATCAAGAAAGTCACTAGTGAATAGTATGAATAGTAACCTCTCTTTGGTTTCTTGATTTCAATGGTGGTTTTAGGTTCCAAAACTCATACCAAGCACTTCCAAGCCTCAACCATCCTCAAGAACACATCTCAAACTTTCAAGAAAGGTAAAAATATTTGGCCCAACTTTATTTAAGATTCATTTTTAGATCCATTTAGTATGTGGTAGTAAACCTAGTTTAAGAAGTGGTATTGATGAAATCTTGATGTTTAAGTTAAGTAGATTTAAGGTTGGTTGTTGTTGCCTCAAGAACATGATGTTCTTAAGAGGAGTTTGTGAGTTGATGATGAAATGATGATTGTTGGTGGTTGTGTTAAGAGTTAAGGTGTAAACGAAACCCCGATCGTAAAAGTAACTCCGTTAAAACCAACAAATCGTAACTTTAAGTTTCTGCAGAAATTCCCGAAGTTGTAAACTGTAGTTTATTGAAAAATAACCCTTAATTATGATAGAAAATATTATAAGGATCGTTGTAACACCCCCAGATCCGGGGTCGGGGATCCGGGTCGTCACGGTCTTTCTTTCCACAATATCACTTCACTTAATTAATAGTAAATAACCTTATGATGTGACCCCACACTAACACACACCACAACCCATTATAGTCTCAGAGATGAAATTGAAATAAGTAAAAGTCCTTGAATCCACAATTTAAAAGTTATTACTACCCAAAATGATTACTTGATAAATTAACTGTTAATTGCCATTATCTGCCACAAGTTATAATTATACAATATTTGGTTCCCAAAAGTAGAATGCCTGATCTACCAATAGATCTACCTCTGCAGCTATAGCAGCTACAACATCAACGGGAAGACGCGGGATGCTTCCCACGTGCTTGCGCTGGGTCTGCTTGAGTCTGGCCATCTTTCCTAACTGTTGTTGTGTGATGAAGAAATGAAGCAAGAGTGAGCATTACAGCTCGCAAGATAATATATAGTGTAAACAATAATACAAGTATCTAAATGGATAACTTACTAGAATCCTTTATCAAGTGTAAGGTAATTACTTACTGGATATAAGCTTAAAGGAATATGAATTTACCAATTACTTCACTATACTTATACCATCTTTAGAAATCTACTTGAACTACTACTGTTCAAAGTATAATAAGTTTCAAAAGGTCATCCCATAGATGAGACCACAAGTTAAAACTTGAATAGATTCAATCTTTGAAATATTTATAAAGGAAATGAAGTTACGAGATACTTCATTCAATGGAAACACCATTATAATTGTTTGACTTTGTCAAAGATTCGGCAACCACCCATTCGTAGCCTTTCGATCGAAATGTTCCGGGTAGTGTTGCAGAATTATCCAACTGGATGATGAACTCATTACGGGAGTTTTTCCGCGCCAGGAAGACCACTTACGATGAACAGTCATAGTATTGCAACCCCACCATTTTCTACATGTAGAGGAGAACCTGTCGGATTTACTTGTGAACCGAACACTGGACTCCTAAGGAATGTACCGTCTTGCGGAACTTTCAGGCCATTTGGGCCAATATAATAAGGCTGGGCCGGAGCCACTCGACCACTTACGCCACTCCTAGTTCAGATGAAATCCATAACTCTGAAACATAAAGCTTGTCCCCACTTTCCCCAAGTAGAAACTTGTTGATACGGCTCCACCAAGAAGTCGTATCTAGTTGGAAGGAAAACTCACCGATATTTCCCAGGCGCTGCCTGTTAATGGATTAACTTGTTCCAAGAATTTTACTTCCCGAGTATTGGGTAAGTAATCAAACTCTTTTATCAAAATAGCAACCTTGTTGCGAATATAAAACACACCACAGAGCCGGATCCCTCAGGTTTTGAACGAGTATTTAAATCCCCTTTGAAAGGAAGATCTTAAATATAAAATGAGTTTTGGGATCCGCTCTAACTTTTAAAATCATTTTGAAGACTCGCAAAACATTTTTAGGAATGTTTGGAGTGATGCTGATTTACTCAAATAAATCAGTCCCGATATATTAGGAAATATTTGAATATTATTATTTAAATAATATCCTCATAAAGAATAATCTTTATAAAAATAATTGAAGTAGAAGTTTTAAAACTTATACTTGCAATGAATATTAAATAACCAAAGATATACTTATACGAAGGTACTATCTTTATTTGAATAATCAAAAGTGAGTTTGATTATCGACACATTATTCTTTAATAAAATTAAGAATAATAATTAGTAAATAATCGGAGTCATAAGTTCTCGAATGAATATTCAAATAATAATATTCATTAATAAATTAAGCGGAGTCATAAGTCCTCGAATGAATATTCAAAATAATATTCAATAATAAAATAAACGGGGTCATAAGCCCTCGAATGAATATTCAAAATAATATTCATTAATAAAATAAACGGGGTCATAAGCCCTCGAATGAATATTCAAAATAATATTCATTAATAAAATAAGGTTATCGAATAAACCTTATTTGATTCATAGTTTTAAAATCTATTCATTTATATATATAAATATATATATATATATATGTTATACTCGGGAGCATCGACTCCCGGTTTTAGAAAAAAGTTCACCTTTGGGTCCCCTATACTAAGGGTATATGCAAATTACCGCTTATCTCTAGCATAGGTATTATCAACTGAATCAACAGATATATGTATCAAGAATACGAAACAGGCATGCATATATACCATATCACATGCTACAATATATCGCAAGAATTTGCTAATTAACCAACATGCAACTATCACAAGATAATGCATATACAAATGTATACATCACAACAACAGTATAACGGGTAGAAAACTTGCCTGAGCGACTGGGGGTTATAAATGGCTTGGGATGAGTCTGGTAACCTATAAACAACAAATGAGTTGGAATTAAACCAAAGTCACTTATAAATCTATACTTTAACCAATTTAGACTCTAACGCTCGCTTTGCGCTTACTGATTCTCTTAAGTCGCTCGAGTACCCTCGGCTCCACCATTTTTAATAAATTAACCATTAAGAGTTTTAAGGCGATTCTTTCGCGAGTGTCTTACCAACTGCCTAATACACTTTAAATAAATGTTTCATACTCCAATTAGTCCTTTTAGGTCTTTAACCTATGTTTCAAAGTAAGGCGAGGGGTAATGGTTCATTCGCGAAACGTCGTTACTTAAAACAGTCGTTTCTCCTAAACCGTACATCAGAATCAAACGAACTACATATCAAAACGAAGCTCGTAACATGAACTATCTAATCATGGAAATGGTCAAAACCTAGCAGTGAGTTCACCGGTCCTAATGTTAAGAACAAAAACAGTCTAAAGTAAATCGGACATTACGACGGCTATGTTTACGCGATTACCCAAATTTAAACCACTCCAAATCATCTCACAATCAACTCACAATCAATATCCCAATCAAACTCCATCCATAATTCACCATAACAGCCCCCACAACTCAATATTATCAATTTATACTATTCTCAAACATGAATTTAAACTATACTTAAGTTCATTAATCAACAATCCAAGAATTACAACTCCAAAAACTTCACAAAACCAACTAACCTCTACATACACAACAATCAAGCCTCTCATGAATTATAACAACAAAACTAAACCTAATTACTCAAGTAAAGTTAGGGTTTGGAGGGGTTATACCTTCCTTGGAGAGTGGAGAATCAAGTAATTAGCTTGGAATCACCCTTAAAAGTCCTTATCCAAGCTTAATCTAAACAAAAACTCAAGAACAAAAATTTTAGTTCTTAAAAAAACACTATTCACCATCTTCTTCCATGATTTTTAGGAAGAGATTGTGAATGATTTAGGAGCTCAAACTTATAGGATAGCTATATCTATGCATAAGGAGTCTTAGATAATTACCTTGCTAATTAACAAAGCTTGGAACTAGGATTTTGAATTTCTTGCTTCGAAGAAGAGAAAGCCGAGAGCTTTTGGATGAAGAAGGTGAGATAGCTTTTTGTTTTTGGTGAAAATGAAATGTTTTGTCTTGGTTGGTTGTTTTTGATTTGTTTTGTTTTGTTTTATTACCTTTTTACCATGGTAACTTTTGTGTGGTTCTAAATCAACCAACAACACATTTTGCTTGGTCATACTTATGTCACCATGTGATGTCACCCTCCCACCTTTGTCCTCTTCTTATTGGTTTGATGACATCATCCCCACTAACCTCTTTGATTAGCTTCTAATTACTTTGCTAATGACCGCTGATCTGTTATACGGTTCGCTTAACTTTCGTTTTCATTTATCGTTTGAGGGATCATACCCGGGATCTTATTACTTGGGTTCCCTTAACCTTTCTCAATACATTATATTCCTTTTATGATCCTCTCTTAACCTCCTTGAATTTAAATCCTTTTTATCCTTTTACCTTATACTCAATTCTTTCGATATCTGGTGGATTTTCGGGAAAAATCAAAGTGTTCGGATTTGGATTCTGACGATCTTTACATACACTTATTTATCATAAAGAGTACTAATACGATCTCAGAATAATAATAAAAGAACCCCTCCATAGTGTGGCATGAAAAGTTTTCTTATTCAGCAATATCAGCAAAAACACTATTCATAAGGGTTACAAAAAGTTCAAAATTTTGGGGTTATTACAGTTTCCCCTCCTTAAAAGGATTTCGTCCCGGAATCAAATAGAAAACAAATGGGGGTACTTTTCTAGCATTGCGCTCTCTAGTTCCCAAGTTGATTCTTCCACATTATGATTCTGCCATAGCACTCTGACTAGCTTGATCACTTTGTTCCGAAGCACCTGCTCCTTCTTATCCAAAATCTTTACTGGTTTCTCGACGTAAGTCAGATCTGGTTGCATATCCACATGCTCGTACTCCACTATATGTCTGGCATCCCGATGATACTTTCTTAGCATTGACACATGAAACACATTATGAACTTGTTGTAGGTTCGGGGGTAAGGCTAGCTCGTAAGCCAACTTCCCAATACGTCTTAGTATTTCAAAAGGTCCAATGTATCTTGGGCTTAGTTTTCCTTTCTTTCCGAATCTCATTAACCCCTTCTAAGGGGATACTTTTAGTAGTACTAAGTCCCCTACTCCATACTCCTTGTCCTTTCGGGCTAGGTCTGCATATTTCTTCTGTCTATCTTGGGCTGCTACCAGCCGTCCTCTGATGAGATCCACTATGTCTTTGGTCCTTTGGACCACTTTGGGTCCGAGCATCTTCCGCTCTCCTACTTCATCCCAGTATAAGGGAGATCGACACCTTCTTCCGTACAGGGCCTCATAAGGCGGCATTCTGATGCTAGCATGAAAGCTATTGTTATAAGAAAATTCGATCAACGGCAAGTGATCATCCCAACTTCCTTTAAAGTCTATTGCACAGACTCTCAACATATCCTCTAGTGTCTGGATGGTCCTTTCACTCTGCCCATCCGTCTGGGGATGGTAAGCGATACTCATATTTAACTTGGTCCCCGCACATTCTTGAAAGCTCCTCCAAAATCTGGAGTTGAACCTGGGGTCTCAGTCTGAGACAATAGACGATGGGACTCCATGTCGCGTCACTATTTCCTTAAGGTAAATGTCCACCAGTCTATCGACTGTGTATCTCTCATTGATAGGAATAAAATGAGCTGACTTTGTCAGTCGGTCTATAATCACCCATATGGCATCATGGTTGGCTTTCGTCCTTGGTAAACCGACAACAAAATCCATGGTTATCTGTTCCCATTTCCATTCGGGAATCTCCAGGGGTCGTAAAAGTCCATTGGGTCTCTGGTGCTCTGCCTTTACTCTTTGGCAAGTCAAACATTTTCTTACCCATTCTGTTACGTCCCTCTTCATGTTGGGCCACCAGTAATATTCCTTCAAATCCCTATACATCTTGGTGCTTCCCGGGTGAATGGAATATCTTGAACTATGGCTTTCATCCAAGATCTCATCTTTAAGCTCTTGAACGTTCGGAACCCAAATCCGGTAGGAGTACCTCATTATCCCTTTATCATCTTTTTCAGTATGGGTCTCTTCTCCAGTCATTGACTCTCTGCCTTCATTCATTATTTTCTCTTGGCACAATCTGATCTTTTCCAATAACTCTGGCTGCATTGAGATCTCAAACAGCTTTTCAGTTCCGGTTCCGGTTACCTTTACTTCTATTTCCATCCTCTCGAAATCCTTTATCAATTCTTCCGAAGTCATTATTATTCTGAGTCTTTCCTTTCTACTAAGGGCATCAGCCACCACATTGGCTTTCCCCGGATGATAGAGAATCTCACAATCATAGTCCTTGATTAGCTCTAACCATCTCCTCTGGCGCATGTTGAGCTCTTTCTGCGTAAATATGTACTTGAGGCTCTTATGGTCTGTGAAAATCTCGCACTTCTCTCCATACAAGTAGTGCCTCCAAATTTTTAGGGCAAAAACTATTGCTGCGAGCTCAAGGTCATGAGTAGGATATCTAATCTCGTATTCCTTCAGTTATCTCGACGCATACGCAATCACTTTACCGTGCTGCATAAGCACACACCCTAATCCTTTGTGCGACGCGTCACTATATATCACAAAATCTCCTTTTCCGTCTGGCAATGCCAACACCGGGGCCGTTACCAACCTTTTCTTTAATTCCTGAAAACTGTTCTCGCATTTCTCCGTCCATTCAAACTTCTCTGTCTTACGAGTAAGTCGTGTTAAAGGGGCTGCGATCTTCGCAAAGTCCTGTACAAATCTACAATAGTAGCCGGCCAATCCTATGAAACTCCTTACCTCTGTGGGTGTGGTTGGCCTTTCCCAATTTGAGAACGCCTCTATCTTGGAGAGGTCGACCAATACTCCTTATTTATTGATCACATGTCCTAAAAACTGTACTTCATTCTGCAAGAATTCACACTTCGAGAATTTGGCATATAATTGTTCCTCTCTGAGTATTCCTAGAGCTATCCTCAAATGCTCTGCATGCTCTGCCTCAGTCCTTGAGTAGATTAAAATATCATCGATAAAAACTATCACACACTTGTCCAAGTACTTCTTGAATACTCTGTTCATTAAGTCCATGAAAGCCGCTGGGGCGTTGGTTAATCCAAAGGACATTACCAAGAACTCATAGTGCCCATACCTGGTACGGAACGCTGTCTTGGGAATATCTTCGGGTTTAATCTTTAGTTGGTGATATCCAGTTCTCAGGTCAATCTTGGAAAAATAAACAGCATCTTTTAGCTGGTCGAACCAGATCGTCTATTCTAGGTAACGGGTATCTGTTCTTTATGGTTAGCTTGTTCAACTCTCGATAGTCGATGCACAGCCTCATGCTCCCATCCTTCTTCTTAACAAATAACACTGGTGCTCCCCACGGAGACACACTGGGTCTTATCATACCCTTATCCAAAAGTTCCTGCAATTGGGTAGTTAATTCCTTCATTTCTAATGGGGCTAACCGGTAAGGTGCTTTTGAAACTGGTACCGTCCCTGGGGCCAACTCAATAGCAAATTCAATCACTCTATCGGGTGGTAATCCCGGAAGGTCTTGTGGGAATACGTCTTCAAATTCGTTGACTACCGGAATATCTTGTAAGTTAGGCACCTCCTTCTGCGTGTCCACCACATAGGCTAGGTAAGCCTCATTTCCTTTTTGTAGCATCCTTCTGGCCTAGGCCATAGTCAAAAATTTCTGCGTCTGCCTCTTTCCTCTAAATATGACTTCTTTCTTTCCTGGGATATTTAACTTAACTTTCTTCCCCTTAAAGTCTATCTGAGCATCATTGCTAGATAGCCAGTCCATTCCCAAAATTATATCAAACTCCCCTAATTTAAAAGGAGTCAGATCAACACTAAAAGATTGCTCCCCTATGCCTAACTCACAGGCGGGGTGAATCTGGTTAACAGGAATAATTTCATGATTGGGTATTTCTACTTGTAAGGGTTCTATCAAGGGTTCAGCCTTAAGTCTTAACTTACGTGCAAGGTCCTTTGATATAAAAGATTTAGTTGCTCCCGAATCAAATAAAATATTTGCACTGACTGAATTTAGAGAAAGGGTACCTGCTATCACATCTGAGTCTTTCATAGCATCCTGGACTGTCATGTTGAAAGTCCTCACAGTAGGTGGCTTATTGGAGGCAGCCCTGCTGGCTCCTGAAGCTGCTGGTTTGTTCATTGGGCATTCCTTCTTCCAATGATCCGGGCGTCCACACTAATGACAAGTGGTGGTTGGAATGACGGCAGGGGCTGACGAAGGGCATTTGTGGGAATAGTGGCCCACTTGTCCACACTTAAAGCAGGTTACTGGCTTTCCCTTACATTCCCCAGAATGCATCCTTCCACAAGTGTTACAGGCTGGCAATGGGGGTCGAGACTGGTTGGAATAGGACATTCTTGACTTCTGGCCGCTCTGGCTCATATTCACACTCATTGGCCGGTTAAACCCAGTGTTCTTTCCCGGTAGGGACACTGCTCCTCGATTAAATCTTGTTGGGAAGCTCCTTCCTGCGGAACCTCCACCTATGCTCATGCTTTTCCTCTTTATTCCCATCTTCTCTCTTTCCTTCTGCATCTGTTCACTTCCGGCTTCTACAATTGTTGCCTTTTACACCAGAGTGGCATAATCAGTAAGCTCAAGGATTGCCACCCTATTCTGAATCCACGGTTTTAGTCCCTGCTGAAACCTCCTAGCTTTCTTTTCCTCAGTGCTCACAAACTCCGGCACAAACCTTGATAACTCAGTAAATTTCACTTCGTACTCTGCTACAGATAAGTTATTCTGCTTTAGCTCCAAGAACTTGAGCTCCATCTGGTTTTCCATAAACCTTGGGAAATATTTTCCCAGAAACAACTGACTGAATCTCTCCCAGGTTATAATAGCATCTGTCTCCATGTTTTTCTTGGCCTCCCACCAGTAGTTAGCCTCTCCTTTCAGAAGGTAGGTAGCAAATACAGTCTTCTGTGCCTCATCGATACTCAGAATCTCAAAGGATTTCTCCATTTCCTTTAACCATGCCCTTGCCTCAACTGGGTCGGCTGATACGTGGAACTCAGGGGGCTTAAGGGACTTAAAGGCCCTGAAAGAGTTTGCCACAGCATTGTAATTTCCTTGAGGGGGTGGGTTGGGTTGACGTTCCAAGTTCCGCCTTAGTAGTTGCATGAACTGGCCCATGGGATCCATGTCTGGGTTTGGTATTGGTTGTTCAACCTCAGTTTCTCCTTCATCAGCCTCTATCTCAAATCCCTCAACATCATATATTTCTTCCTCCTCTTCATACAGGGAGTCATCCTGTTCAACATAATCCTCATCTTCCTCTTCACTGTGTTCCTGGTTCCTATCGTCCTGGTTATGGCTTCCCTGGTCCTCAGATCCAGGGTTCGCCCTAGTTCCAATCTTTCTTGGCGGCATGATACTGATAATAAAAAAAATTATTGGGAAATTCAACGTTAGGTCACAATCATACACAACATTGTGCTTTGCACAGTTCTATAATGGGGAGAATGTATCTCACAATTCTATTATTTTATGACAGTTCTAATAAGAAGTGCAGTAATAATAATGATAAAAACAGTGATCTCGTCACTAAGGAACTGAACTGAAAGGAAACAAATATATCTATAATGCGAGAAATACATAGTTTGATCTGGTCAAAAGTACAACAGGGCTGCAGCCATCTGTCCCAAAAGTGATACACAATAGTCTATATGTCTAGTCAGAAAAAGGGATGCTATATACAAGTCAACTATCCCGGAAAATTGGCTCTTACTAAGGCCTCGACTAACTAGACAACTAGACTATCCCATCGTCAGTCCTGAATCACATACCGGAGCGGGTCAGCTCCTATACCCTTTCCATCACACGACGGAAGATATAGTCGGCATGCCGCCTGGAGATCCTACCATGCCTGTCACCTGGAGCGATCTGAGTCTCGCTCGGGACGTGAGCTCTATCCCCGTCAGCTCCCTCCTCAAGGATCGGGGTATAGTAGCCCTAGTCTCATAAGCTCGGGTACGCCTACCCGCCCTCTCTGCATCCAACTCCCTCCTGACCTCATCCAGCCGGGCCTCAGTAACAGCCACTCGGGTCCTCAGTACATCCTGAACATAGTCGTGGGCTAACAAAGACTGCCTATGGGCAGGGTCGAGAGGTGGTGAATCCGGAGTCGCTGTGGGTGCCTCCTCGGTCTTCCTAGGCTCGGAAGTATGGGTCTCTGAGCTGTCATCATATGGGCTCCAGGATAGTGGTGGAGGGGTAGGAGCTCTGACCACTGGGAGTGAGGGTAAAGGGGTACCAGTGTACACTACCATAGCTCTGACACGCTCCTCAACTACTGGGACCTCATCCGGGTCCTCCTCATCTGAAATAGCAATGACCTCTGTCTCTGACTCCTCTGAGGGGTCCTCCTCATCCTCCTCCATCTCAGGCTCCTCCTGATCCTCAACATCTAGCAGTGCCTCATCATGCTCACGCTCGAACATCTCAGGGTCCTCTATCTCATGTGCCTACACATTAAACGAGCTAAGTTACTATCATGATACTTATAAGGGTTCCCGTAGGGGTTTTAACTGTCAGCGCTAGTTTAAGTAGTCCGACCATGAACTTGGCAAGAGTTCTTATTATCTTTGTGAGTTTATTATTATATCTTCGCATCATCTCTGAGGTTTATAATGCTTGGCTCTGATACCATTTCTGTAACACCCCCAGATCCGGGGTCGGGGATCCGGGTCGTCACGGTCTTTCTTTCCACAATATCACTTCACTTAATTAATAATAAATAACCTTATGCTGTGACCCCAC
This sequence comes from Apium graveolens, assembly GCF_009905375.1. Classification (NCBI taxonomy): domain Eukaryota; kingdom Viridiplantae; phylum Streptophyta; class Magnoliopsida; order Apiales; family Apiaceae; genus Apium; species Apium graveolens. Next base: position 96,492,494 of record NC_133647.1, on the reverse strand, counting down.
ACTAACACACACCACAACCCGTTATAGTCTCAGAGATGAAATTGAAATAAGTACAAGTCCTTGAATCCACAATTTAAAAGTTATTACAACCCAAAATGATTACTTGATAAATTTACAGTTAATTGCCATTATCTGCCACAAGTTATAATTATACAATATTTGGTTCCCAAAAGTGGAATGCATGATCTACCAATAGATCTACCTCTGCAGCTATAGCAGCTACAACATCAACGGGAAGACGCGGGATGCTTCCCACGCGCTTGTGCTGGGTCTGCTTGAGTCTGGCCATCTTTCCTAACTGTTGTTGTGTGATGAAGAAATGAAGCAAGAGTGAGCATTATAGCTCGCAAGATAATATATAGTTTAAACAATAATGCAAGTATCTAAATGGATAACTTACTAGAATCCTTTATCAAGTGTAAGGTAATTACTTACTGGATATAAGCTTAAAGGAAGATGAATTTACCAATTACTTCACTATACTTATACCATCTTTAGAAATCTACTTGAACTACTACTGTTCAAAGTATAATAAGTTTCAAAAGGTCATCCCATAGATGAGACCACAAGTTAAAACTTGAATAGATTCAATCTTTGAAATATTTTTAAAGGAAATGAAGTTACGAGATACTTCATTCAATGGAAACACCATTATAACTGTTTGACTTTGTCAAAGCTTCCGCAACCACCCATTCGTAGCCTTTCGATCGAAATGCTCCGGGTAGTGTTGCAGAATTATCCAACTGGATGATGAACTCATTACGGGAGTTTTGCCGCGCTAGGAAGACCACTTACGATGATCAGTCGTAGTAGTGCAACCCCACCATTTTCTACATGTAGAGGAGAACCTGTCGGATTTACTTGTCAACCAAACACTGGACTCTTAAGGAATGTACCATCTTGCGGCACTTCCAGGCCATTTGGGCCAATATAATAAGGTTGGGCCGGCGCCACTCGACCACTTACGCCACTCCTAGTTCAGATGAAATCCATGACTCTGAAACGTAAAGCTTGTCCCCACTTTCCCCATGTAGAAACTTGTTGATATGGCTCCAACAAGAAGTCGTATCTAGTTGGAAGGAAAACTCACTGATATTTCACAGGCGCTGCCTGTTAATGGATTAACTTGTTCCAAGAATTTTACTTCCCGAGTATTGGGTAAGTAATCAAACTCTTTTATCAAAATAGCAACCTTGTTGCGAATATAAAACACACCACAGAGCCGGATCCCTCAGGTTTTGAGCGAGTATATAAATCCCCTTTGAAAGGAAGATCTTAAATATAAAATGAGTTTTGGGATCCGCTCTAACTTTTAAAATCATTTTGAAGACTCGCAAAACATTTTTAGGAATGTTTGGAGTGATGCTGATTTACTCAAATAAATCAGTCCCGATATATTAGGAAATATTTGAATATTATTATTTAAATAATATCCTCATAAAGAATAATCTTTATAAAAATAATTGAAGTAGAAGTTTTAAAACTTATACTTGCAATGAATATTAAATAACCAAAGATATACTTATACGAAGGTACTATCTTTATTTGAATAATCAAAAGTGAGTTTGATTATCGACACATTATTCTTTAATAAAATTAAGAATAATAATTAGTAAATAATCGGAGTCATAAGTCCTCGAATGAATATTCAAATAATAATATTCATTAATAAATTAAGCGGAGTCATAAGTCCTCGAATGAATATTCAAAATAATATTCAATAATAAAATAAACGGGGTCATAAGCCCTCGAATGAATATTCAAAATAATATTCATTAATAAAATAAACGGGGTCATAAGCCCTCGAATGAATATTCAAAATAATATTCATTAATAAAAGAAGGTTATCGAATAAACCTTATTTGATTCATAGTTTTAAAAACTATTCATATATATATATATAAATATATATATATATATATTATACTCGGGAGCATCGACTCCCGGTTTTAGAAAAAAAGTTCACCTTTGGGTCCCCTATACTAAGGGTATATGCAAATTACCGCACCGCTTATCTCTAGCATAGGTATTATCAACTGAATCAACAGATATATGTATCAAGAATACGAAACAGGCATGCATATATACCATATCACATGCTACAATATATCGCAAGAATTTGCTAATTAACCAACATGCAACTATCACAAGATAATGCATATACAAATGTATACATCACAACAACAGTATAACGGGTAGAAAACTTGCCTGAGCGACTGGGGGTTATAAATGGCTTGGGACGAGTCTGGTAACCTATAAACAACATATAAGTTGGAATTAAACCAAAGTCACTTATAAATCTATACTTTAACCAATTTAGATTCTAACGCTCTCTTTGCGCTTACTGATTCTCTTAAGTCGCTCGAGTACCCTCGGCTCCACCATTTTTAATAAATTAACCATTAAGAGGTTTAAGGCGATTCTTTCGCGAGTGTCTTACCAACTGCCTAATACACTTTACATAAATGTTTCATACTCCAATTAGTCATTTTAGGTCTTTAACCTATGTTTCAAAGTAAGGCGAGGGGTAATGGTTCGTTCGCGAAACGCCGTTACTTAAAACGGTCGTTTCTCCTAAACCGTACATCGGAATCAAATGAACTACATATCAAAACGAAGCTCGTAACATGAACTATCTAATCATGGCAATGGTCAAAACCTAGCAGTGAGTTCACGGGTCCAAATTTTAAGAACAAAAACAGTCTAAAGTAATCGGACATTACGACGACTATGTTTACGCGATTACCCAAATTTAAACCACTCCAAATCATCTCACAATCAACTCACAATCAACATCCAAATCAAACTCCATCCATACTTCACCATAACAGCCCCCAAAACTCAATATTATCAATTCATACTATTCTCAAACATGAATTTAAACTATACTTAAGTTCATTAATCAACAATCCAAGAATTACAACTCCAAAAACTTCACAAAACCAACTAACCTCTACATACACAACAATCAAGCCTCTCATGAATTATAACAACAAAACTAAACCTAATTACTCAAGTAAATTTAGGGTTTGGAGGGGTTATACCTTCCTTGGAGAGTGGAAAATCAAGTAATTAGCTTAGAATCACCCTTAAAAGTCCTTATCCAAGCTTAATCTAAACAAAAACTCAAGAACAAAAATTTTAGTTCTTAAAAAAAAACTATTCACCATCTTCTTCCATGATTTTTAGGAAGAGATTGTGAATGATTTAGGAGCTCAAACTTATAGGATAGCTATATCTATGCATAAGGAGTCTTAGATAATTACCTTGCTAATTAACAAAGCTTGGAACTAGGATTTTGAATTTCTTGCTTTGAAGAAGAAGAAAAAGCCGAGAGCTTTTGGATGAAGAAGGTGAGATAGCTTTTTGTTTTTGGTGAAAATGAAATGTTTTGGCTTGGTTGGTTGTTTTTGATTTTTTTGTTTTGTTTTAATACCTTTTTACCATGGTAACTTTTGTGTGGTTCTAAATCAACCAACAACACACTTTACTTGGTCATGCTTATGTCACCATGTGATGTCACCCTCCCACCTTTGTCCTCTTCTTATTGGTTTGATGACATCATCCCCACTAACCTCTTTGATTAGCTTCTAATTACTTGGCTAATGACCGTTGATCTGTTATACGGTTCGCTTAACTTTCGTTTTCGTTTATCGTTTGAGGGATCATACCCGGGATCTTATTACTTGGGTTCCCTTAACCTTTCTCAATATATTATATTCCTTTTATGATCCTCTCTTAACCTCCTTGAATTTAAATCCTTTTTATCCTGTTACCTTATACTCAATTCTTTCGATATCTAGTGGATTTTCGGGAAAAATCAAAGTGTTCGGATTTGGATTCTGACGATCTTTACATACACTTATTTATCATAAAGAGTACTAATACGATCTCAGAATAACAATAAATGAACCCCTACATAGTGTGGCATGAAAAGTTTTCTTATTCAGCAATATCAGCAAAAACACTATTCATAAGGGTTACAAAAAGTTCAAAATTTTGGGGTTATTACAATCGTTTAGGCGCTTGAATCGCTTGATTCCGATTTACGGATCAAAAGTTATGGTCGTTTTACTAAAAGTGATTTACGCAACAAAAACTGCTACAAATTACGAAATTTGAAAATATAAAGGATCGACTTAAAAGTGTTCATAAATCATAAAAATTTTACATAGAGTAACATATTGAGTTTTCTAACTGCCATAAAAATTTTAAGTAAAAATAATGATTCTCAATTTTAGAAAAATATCGGAGCTGAGACCGCGTGATTAGAAACTGTACAATCCATAAGCGGAGCCGACGACGATAATGAGAATGAACCTAAGATACTTATAAAAATAAAGCGACCATAATGTGAATAATGACTTAAAGGAATAATAAGGGTAGTATAAGTTGAGAGGGTGCATAATAAGTAGCACACGAGTGCGAGTCGCCGTAAATTAGAACGAGACCTAACGAAATGAATTGTATTTATGGTTATAGATTTCCGAGCGGAACCTAGAGCATCCTCCACCTCGAGATACCCAGGCAAGTTTACAAACCCAACTCCATTTTACTGTTGTGTTGTGAAAGGATTGTTTTACTATCATTGCATAAATACCATATTTTCCATAATACGTAGTTGTTGAATTTTCGCATACTGTAGCGATGTTGTACGATAAGTATATATCGTGAAATGTTTATTCCGCTATAAGCGTGACATATTATATAAGACCGAGAGTCGGTCGGGATTTAAGATAAAAACTTGGGAATCATTCTGGTGATATTATAGGATGGTTATAAGTCCATAGTAGTACGTTTTAAAGGGACTCAACGTCCACTTACGAGACATTAAAAATACCTCGAACATTTATTAAAATGATTTCCTAACGATCATATTCCCTCAACTATATTTTATTGTTCGAATAATAAATATTATGTACCTATTCTTTTATCATGGGTGTAGTATACCCCAACAATTATTTATTTCAAACCTGATTAATCATTAAAGATTATTAACTACGTAGACATAAACTAGTTGAGGAAGATTATTTTAAATATTCTTTTAGAGAGTAAACTCATTCGAGGTTTAATTATTTATCTATTATCATTTAATTATTTATTAATTATTAAAGGGTTTTATTGATTTAAAAATCATAGAACCGGATTTAAACTACTTTCTGATTTCGAAGATCATTCGAATAATTTCAGATCGTCGGAGAATATTATCCCGACTTATTTAATATTTTGAATATAGTTTCAAGGAGAAACTTTTTCCCCTTATTTAATTATCTATTGACAACGATCAACTCACATCCCTAGTACTTCCTCTGAGATCTTCAGAAGTACATATATATATATAAAGTAAAGCTATGCCTATCAACAAGCAAAATGCTTGGGGGAAACTTCGATGTGGTTCGAGTTCTTGAGAAACGATAGGATTTCCTAAAGGACAAGGGAGGGGTAGGATCCAAGTACTTCATGTATTGGATAGACTACTGGTACCGTAGGAGACGGTACAATATGTACATAAGGACCTGCGAAGTGTGTGTATACCCGAAATGAGGACACATAGCCCGTATGCGGCAAGGGTGATAACCAGGATACGAAGGTGTCGTACTTCTACTAGTAGAAAAGGATACTTTTATCGCAGTACGACTAATCATCGTATGCGGTGGCTCCAACGAATATCCTAATTCTTCTAATTGGAATTGTGATGCAATACCGTAACCCAAGCCTAGGTGATGGGATTACTATTAAGGTATTCGCAGGATATTAAAATCCCTTAAAGAATTATTTTCATAAGAAGGTGTGTATCACCAAGGAAAACTATTTTTGAATAAAACATAAGTATCATATATGATGTTTTACGTAAGTTATCATACAATCATTTTCATACTGTACCTTATTATGTTGGGCATTATAGCTCACACTTATTTTCTTAAATTGACACAACACAATAGTGAATCAAGATGCATGCCATGAGAACCACAGCCAGGAAACAGGTAGGAAATGGCCAGCTATTCCGTAGATTGTTTGGTGTTGTACCACAGGTAGTTCGAATAAGCTGGATTAGTTTTCAGTTATTTTTTGTTCGGCTTATTTATAAGTATGACTTATGTAAGGTAATAAACAAGAAACGTATATTTGGCCGGAGGAATAGCCTTACTTAAAGGTTACTCCCCGTAAGACTAAATCACTTTTGGGTTGTAATAATTATCACTTGATGGTTGAAATTACTCTAGTTATGAATGGTTCGTTTCCAAGATAATAACCTGTAAGTGTGTGTGTGATAAGTGTGGGGTCGTGAAGCATAAGTATTTATATATTGTAGTGTGAGTTGTGTGATTGTAATAGTTTAGATGGCATGACCTGCGAGATTCCTGACCCCGGATTTTGGGGTGCCACAGGCTTGATAGTCCTGATTGCTCATATCTAAAGTAAGTAGATGTTGTGAGATGTTTTCTAATCCATAAATTTGCTCAATTCGAAGATCATCCACAGATGTAGGTTGAGAGTCAGTTGTCTGCAGCCATTGTGAGAGGAGGTGTGGTTGTCGAGGTTGTGAGGTTGATGGTTGGTGTGAGGGATTAGAACCACATGTGACAGAAATCACAGTTTGACTCACAGATTTCTCTGTGTTTATGACAGGGTGTTGTTCCTCACCAGTTGTGGGAACTGTTGTGCATATGTTGTGTACTTGATGATTTCATAAACAAAACATCTAAGTAGATTTTACTTAGTGAAATTATGTAGCACTCGACGGATAAGAATTATAGTCTCGGCGGATAACTCATTATAGTCCCGACGGATGATTAACTCATTATCCATCGAGTGAGTAGCTTATGTAATAATAAGTTTGTAGCACAGTTATGTATACACCTTTGTATAGAATCTGTAGTAGCATATAAGTCATGTTGACTTTAACTAGATATGCAGAATAGGTTGATTAATTGTACATAAATGATGTCTTGTAATTCTGCATAAGTGACATAGAGTCAAGTGCCAAAATAGCTATCGACGGATGATTAACAAAGCCATCGACGGATGATCAAATGACTATCAACGGATGTTTAATATAGTAGTCGACGGATGATCATATGAAGAATTCAAACAGCAGTTGAACAGTGAAAGCTGACACACATCCGTCGAGATGTATACAAACACACTGTGGAAGCCCATTAACTGGGTAATAGAGGACGAAAAGCAGCAAAGCTTAAGACTATTAGATTTTATATATGTTCGGTCTTTTTGACTTTGTAATCTTGGTATTATATAAACCAAGAGAGTAGCAAATAGAAAAATAACTGAAATAGCTGAAAAACACAAAAATAGAGAAATCTTTGTAAGCAGAATCTTTAGCATTTCCTGTATTCTCAGTAGTTCCATTTGTAAGCAGCTGTGAGCATTTCTGCACACAGAGTCCTCTCGATATATTATATATATCTCTGGTGGAATTGTTTAAATCCACCAGAAAGTTTTTAAAGACTCTTGTTTTTAATTACTTATGTTTTGATTCAATTAAGTTTACATTCCGCATTGTGCTAATCAAAACAAATATATCTATAATCGAGTCGAACATTTTTATTTCAAGAAAAAGGTTCAAGAATTCCATTCAACCCCCTTCTGTAATTCTTGCTACATTGTTAAGGGAATAACAATTGGTATCAGAGCAAGCTCTTAATTTACAAAGAGTTTAAAGATCAAAACAATTCAGCAAGATGAACAAGAAAGATGTTGGAGTCAAGATTCCTTTTCTTGATAAAGATAATTACCATCATTGGAAGGTAAAGATGCATCTTCATATGCTTTCTCAAGATGAGGCCTATGTGGACTGCATAGAAAGAGGCCCTCATGTTCCAATGAGAGCTGCAACAGGAAACGAGCCATCTGTTCCAAAGCCAAGGCATGAATGGTCTGATCCTGACATTGAACAAGTAAGGAAAGATAAAAAGGCCATGAATATTCTGTTCAATGGTGTTAATGCAGATATGTTTGATAACATCATCAACTGCAAAACTGTCAAGGAAGTTTGGGACACAATACAGATAATTTGTGATGGCACTGAGCAAGTAAGAGAAAATAAAATGCAGCTCCTGATTCAGCAATATGAGCACTTTCACAATGAAGAAAGTGAGTCACTCACTGACATTTTTAGTAGATTCCAAAAACTACTAAATGCTCTTAAGTTGCATGGAAGAGTCTATCAGACTAAAGACTCCAATCTGAAATTTCTCAGATATCTTCCAAAGGAATGGAAACCAATGACAGTCTCATTGAGAAACTCACAAGATTATAAGGAGTTTACTTTGGAGAGACTGTATGGCATTCTGAAGACCTATGAGCTTCAGATAGAGCAGGATGAAAGAATGGAGAGAGGAAAGAAGAAAGGAGGATCCATTGCACTAGTTGCTGATCTGGAAAAGGAGAAGGAAGTGAAGATGGAAGCTGTAGAATCAACTTCAAAGGTCTGTGAGAATAAGGGTAAGGGGCTAGTTGAAAGTGAAGATTCATTGAGCCAAGATGATATGGAGGACATTGATGAGCACCTAGCATTTCTTTCAAGAAGATTTTCCAAGCTCAAGTTCAGGAAGAACTTTGGAGCAGCCAAGCCAAATAGAAACATGGTGGATAAGTCAAAATTCAAATGTTTCAAATGTGGCTTGGCAGGGCATTTTGCAAATGAGTGTAGAAAGTTAGATTCCAGTAAGAAAAGGTTTGAGTTTGTGGATTATAAACAAAAATACTTTGATCTACTCAAACAAAAGGAAAGGGCTTTCATTACACAAGAGAATGACTGGGCAGCTGATGGTTTGGATGAAGATGAAGATGTCAGCTATGTCAATCTAGCCCTAATGGCCAAGTCTGATGAAACAGAGACAAGTTCCTCAAGCCTCAAGCAATCAGGTAATCACTACAAACCTTGCACATTTATCTAAAGCTGAGTGTAATGATACAATAAATGACATGTCTACAGAATTGTATCATTTGCGTGTTACACTTAAGTCTCTCACTAAAGAAAATGCTAAAATCAAAGAAAACAACTTATTTTTAAGTGAGAGGAATAATGTGCTTGAGTCTTAGTTTGTTGAGTTTGAGAAACTAAAAATTGAGTGTAAGATTGCCAAGGAGGAATTAACTGAGTCCTTGAAAAAGGAAGAAATTTTGAAGAAGCAGCTCGAGCGTGAACAAGAGGTGATTAAAGCATGGAAAACATCCAGGGATGTTCATGCTCAAATCACCAAAGTTCAAGGAATTGAGTCTTTTTGTGATGAAGCCTGGAAAAAGAATAAAGAGAAATTAGAACCTATTTTGGTAGATGGGTTGCTGACAGATGTAGACTCGACGGATGATGAGGACTATCCGTCAGATAACAAAAGGTGTTATCCATCGAATGATAAAAATCCTCATCCGTCGGCTGTAAGCAAACCCATTAACAAAGCCAAATTAATCAAACCCATTAACAAAGCCAAATTAATCAAGCTAAATGATAAGTATGGGTCTGTTTCCAAAAACTTTGTTTCAGGAGAGTCAAATCAAGCTAAGAAAGGGAAAAAGGCTAATGTTGGTCACATGACTGTCAAACAGTTAAGTGACAGACTTGAGAAAATTGAGGTAAAAACAGAGACTAAAAAGAAAAACAATAGGAATGGTAAAGTAGGGATTAACAAACACAATAACTACATACCTGATAAATATGCTCCTAGAAAAATCTGTGTCAAGTGTGGTAGTGTAAATCATTTGTCTGTTAATTGCAAATCTGTCATGCCTACTCCCATGTCTGTTCAGCCTCAATTTCCTAACATGAATGCCATGCCTCCCATGCCTGTTAATATTATGCCTACACAGAATATGAATGCACAGTTTGCTAATATGCCATTTGCACCTAATCCATATTATGCTGCATACAATATGCCTTAAATGTCATTTAGCATGCCTTACTGGAATAACATGTTTGCACCAAGCATGCCGTTCCCTGTTAGCCATAACATGCATGATAATTCTGTTGCATTTAGTGGTTTCAAAGGTACAACCCAATTGACTAAGGAAGAATCTGAAATTCCTAAGTCAAATGAGATGAAACCTAAGAAACAGAAGAAGAAAGCTAACAAAGTAGGACCCAAGGAAACTTGGGTACCAAAATCAACTTGATTTGATTTTGATGTGTGCAGGGAAACAGAAAGAATCTTTGGTACTTGGATAGTGGCTGTTCAAGACTAATGACTAGTGATTCTACCCTGCTCACAGAGTTTAAGGAGAGAGCTGGCCCAAGTATTACTTTTGGAGATGACAGCAAGGGTTATACTGTGGGATATGGCTTGATTTTAAAGGATAATGTCATCATTGAAGAGGTTGCCTTAGTGGATGGTCTCAAACACAATCTGTTGAGTATCAGCCAGCTTTGTGACAAAGGCAACTCAGTAACCTTCAACAAAGAAGCCTGTGTTGTGACTAACAATCAAAATAACAAAGTGGTTCTCACTGGTGTGAGAAGAGGAAATGTGTACCTAGCTGACTTCAACTCAACTAAAGCAGAATCTGTAACTTGTCTTCTCAGTAAAGCAAGTCAAGATGAAAGTTGGCTATGGCACAAGAAGCTATCCCATTTAAACTTCAAGACCATGAATGAGCTGGTAAAGAAAGAACTAGTAAGAGGCATTCCTCTAGTGGAGTTTACAAAGGATGGACTGTGTGATGCCTGCCAAAAAGGGAAGCAGTTCAAAGCATCATTCAGGAAGAAACTTGATTCAGCAATTGAAGAGCCTCCGCAACTGCTTCACATGGATTTGTTTGGACCAGTCAATGTATTGTCAATTTCAAAGAAAAGATTTTGCCTAGTAATTGTAGATAATTTCTCAAAGTTCTCTTGGAAATATTTCCTAAAGTCTAAAGATGAGGCTAGTAAAATCATCATCAATCACATAAGGAAAGTTAACAATCATCCTGATTTCAAAGTTAGAAGAATCAGGAGTGACAATGGAACTGAGTTCAAGAACTATGTCATGAGAGCATTTTGTGAGGAAAATGGGATCTTGCATGAGTTTTCAGCAACAAGGACTCCACAACAAAATGGAGTAGTTGAAAGAAAGAACAGATCTCTTATTGAAGCTGCAAGGATAATGCTTGAAGAATCAAAATTACCAACTTATTTCTGGGGTGAAGCTGTAAACACTGCATGCTACACTCAGAACATCGCTCTGATTAACCAAGCAAGATGCATGACTCCTTATCAATTGTTCAAGAACAAGAAGCCAACTCTAAATTTTCTTCATGTCTTTGGCTGTAAATGCTATATTCTGAGAAATCAAACTGATCAAAATGGGAAGTTTGATGCTAAAGCAGATGAAGGAATTTTTGTTGGATATGCTGTTGGTAAAGCATATAGAGTCTACAATCTAAGAACCAACATTGTTGTGGAATCTATACATGTTGTGTTTGATGATAAAAAGATTGAAGGACTGAAAGATGGAGATTACCATGAGAGCCTCAAATTCGACAATGTTGAGATGGTTAGTGATGAAAGTGATGATGAGAGTGATCAAGAAACAGTGTTTAAGGATAATGCGGACAAATCTACCACCAATGAAGCACAAAACTCAACATCCATCGAGTTGCAAAATACTTCATCCGTCGGAATGCAATCTGTGTTATCCGTCGGTAGACAACCTGTCTCATCCGTCGGTACTCAAGATTCACCATCCGTCGGGTTATCAAAAGGAGCAGGAAATCAAGGCAGATCACCCATAGAAAGTACCCCTTTCTCAAATCAAAGATCCACAAACTCAGGGGGAGTTTCTAGCAATCAAAACTCAATCACACATCAAGATAATATTGAGATCTCTTCATCTAGAGCTAATCTACCTCAACCAAGGAAATGGACAAAAGATTACCCCTTTGAACTGATTATTGGTGATGTTTCTTCTAGAGTTCAAACCAGGAGAGCAACTCAAGAAGAATGTCTATACAGCAGCTTTCTGTCAAAGGAAGAACCAAAGAAGGTAGAAGAAGCCTTGTTAGATCCTGATTGGATTTTAGCTATACAGGAGGAACTAAACCAATTTGAAAGGAATAAAGTATGGAAGCTGGTACCCAAGCCTAAAGGAAAGAATCCAATAGACACCAAATGGGTATTCAGAAACAAGATGGATAAAAATGGCACAGTAGTAAGGAACAAAGCCAGATTGGTTGCTAAAGGCTATTGCCAGCAAGAAGGAATAGATTTTGATGAAACATTTGCTCCTGTTGCAAGACTTGAAGCCATCAGAATCTTCTTAGCCTATGCAGCCCATGCCAATTTCAAAGTCTATCAAATGGATGTCAAAAGTGCCTTTCTGAATGGAGATTTGGAGGAAGAAGTGTATGTTAGTCAACCTCCTGGCTTTGAAGATCCAAATTTTCCAGAGTATGTCTATTATCTACTGAAAGCACTTTATGGACTGAAGCAAGCACCTAGAGCCTAGTATGACACTTTATCAAAGTTCCTTTTGGAAAATCACTTCACAAGAGGTACTGTAGATAAAACTTTATTTTTCAGAAATGTTAATGGCTCTAGCATACTTGTTCAAATTTATGTAGATGATATTATTTTTGGCTCTACAGATGAGAAACTTTGTAAAACGTTTGCCAAACTGATGCAAAGTAAGTATGAAATGAGTATGATGGGAGAACTAACTTACTTTCTTGGTTTACAAGTTAAGCAAGTTAGTGATGGAATATTTATTAGTCAAACTAAATATATTTTTGATCTTTTAAAGAAGTTTGATCTAATGGATTGCACATCTGCAAAAACTCCCATGGCCACTGCAACTAAGCTTGAACTAAACACTACTGAAAAGTCTTTGGATATTTCAAGCTATAGAGGCATGGTTGGCTCACTTCTGTACTTAACAGCTAGTAGGCCAGATATAATGTTTGCTACATGTTTATGTGCTAGATTTCAGGATGATCCTAGAGAGTCTCACTTGATAGCTATTAAGAGAATTTTCAGATATCTCAAGGGAACACCAAAACTTGGCATTTGGTATCCTAGAGATTCTGGTTTTGATCTAACTGGTTATTCAGATGTAGATTATGCAGGTTGCAGAATTGACAGAAAAAGCACAACAGGAACTTGTCAATTTCTAGGAAACAAGCTTGTGTCCTAGTTCAGTAAAAAGCAAAATTCGGTTTCTACTTCTACAGCTGAAGCTGAATATATTGCTGCTGGCAGTTGCTGTGCACAGATTTTATGGATGAAAAATCAATTGCTAGACTATGGTTTGCAAGTTGAGAGGATTCCTATTTTCTGTGATAACACAAGTGCAATTGCCATCACTGAAAATCCAGTGCAACATTCAAGGACAAAGCACATAGACATCAAGTACCATTTCATAAGGGAACATGTAATGAATGGTACTGTAGAGTTACATTTTGTTCCAAGTGAGAAGCAACTTGCAGATATATTTACCAAGCCACTGGATGAATCCACCTTTTCTAGGTTGGTAAGTGAGTTAGGTATGCTTAATTACTCTTGAATCTATCTGAGTTATTTTGCAAGTTGATATGTAGCCAGAAATTTAACTGATTTTTAGTCATGAGTGAAATTTTGGCTAAGTCAAAATTTGCATCTCGACGGATGACCATTATCCATCGAGTTGAGTCATCCGTCGATATACTATATGCAAATAAAAATCAATTACTTTTCTGGAATCTTTTAAAACTCGACGGATAACAGTTTATCCTCATCTGTCGAAGTGTCTAAATCTTAACCGTTAATTCCCTGAACATTATCCATCGAGTATACTTACAGTTTGTAAGCATTACACGACGGATAATGGGTGGAATTTTTACAGTTTATTTTTAAACGGCTAATTTAGGCAATTTCTATTGGGTAATTTACTTTTCTTTATTATTTTCATCCGTTGTTTTTGAGATAGTATAAAAGCTTATTTCATTCTAATTATTTTCTTTTATCATTCTCAAATTCAACTGCTTTTATTTTATTCTCTCTCAAGCAAATATCCTCTTTCTCTTCAAGCTTTCATTCTCTAACAATGGCACCTGTAGTAAAGATCATGTCTCAGACTGGGTTCATTTATGAGAAGAACAACTTCACTGCTTTGGTCAATAAGGGTATTCAGCAATCAGAAGACTATCACAAGATGATGGACTTCGTGAAGAACTGCAAGTTATGTTATGCCATGCTTGAATCACCCACAGTTTACTGTGAAGTTGTTAAAGAGATGTGGACCACTGCAATCTACAACTCTACTGACAAAACCATCACTCTAACTATCAAAGGTAATGAGTTCTGTATCAATAGTGATGTGATAAAAGCATGTTTCAAAATTCCTTATGATAATGTAACTTCACCACACACTGACACTGATATTATCAATATGCTTAATTCCATGCATTATGCACTCCCTACTAATAAGCTAAGTGAGATTAGAAGATTAGGTCTTAGGAAGGAATGGAGTTTCATATGTGATGTTGTGACTAAAGTTTTCTCTGGAAAAGTCAGTAATTTTGATTCTATGAACATTTTCATGCTTAACATGCTATACATGCTAGTTACAGATAAATTTTACAATTTCAGTGACCTTGTCTTGTATGAGTTAGGTTTTAAACTAGGTGAGTTAGCCAAAAGGGGAAAGAATGTATATTATGTTAGATTTTTCATGATATTGGCTAACCATCTTTGTCAAGAGATTGTACTTGAGAACCCAAACAACAAATTAGCTTGTTGGGTTCAAGAGAGAAGAATCATTGCAGATTTGAACAGAGCCAACCATCATAGGGATGTGTCAATGTTCTACTTCCCTGTAATGCAGACACCTCAGGTAAGTGAGGTAAGTTCATCTATACCCTCAACTATTCCAATCTCCTCAATTTCTTTGAGTTCAGGTGTAGATATGGCAACTGTAACAATGACCAAACAGTTGCCTACCAAAGCTGCCAAAACAACTGTAATTTCCAAATCCAAGTCAAAGAAAACCCCCTCTGGTATCTCTCAAAAGGTACCAGTTGAAAAATCTACCAAAGCCAAAAAGGGGAGTGTGAAGGAGGGTCAGTTAGGTGAGGGAAGAGGTGAACATCAAAGAAACCCCAAGGATAAGGTTGGAGAGTTGAGTGAATCCCAGCCTAGCCACACTGCAGTTTCCCAATAAACTGCAGTGCTTAAAAAGGACAAAAGCTCACTTCTAGCTGCATCAACCCAAAAGGATGTGGCTATTGAACAAAGCTCTCAACCAAGAGCACATGCCAAAAGGGTTAGGGACACAAGCTCACCCCAAACTTACACAAGAAAGAAAAAATCCAAAACAGCTGGGGATGCACAGGGCACACACACAGTGCAAACTGGTGCTAAAGACACAGTCCCTGCACTTTCTCAAATTCAGATTGATGTGGCTCCAATAAATGTGGAGTCACAGCCAAAATCTCTTATAATAGAAGCCTCTGAAACACCATACTCACCAACAAACTCTCTGGAAGTGGATATGATAAACACTTCAATTCCTGATTCCCCTTCTTTAACTCTGTTGGGGAAGCCAAAATCAAGAGCAAGTGAGCATCATCTTTTAGATGATTTGTTGGCTCACTTGCCAATTCTTTCAGATACTATTGTGACATCTGTGCCTCAAATAACTTCAATCAACACAGAGTCAACAATAGTTTCTCTTCCCACCTCATTCATTTCTACTTTCTCGATGGATATTGCTCATCCGTCGAGTAGTGATTGTATCCCGACGGATAAGCTTAACAGCAGTTATCCGTCAGATAGCTTTACCACTCACCCGATGGATATCACTTATCCGTCGAGTGTCTCGCACAACTTCAAACTTCAATCATTTCTAGTGCAGAGGATTTGGTGGTAATACAGTCACTCTTAGGACTGAGAGAGGAGAGTGTATTGAGTGAGAGGCTGGGTTGCTCCCAGGCAAAAGGAGAGGAAAAGAGTGAATCTCAGCAATCCATTTATTCAGGATTGGCAAAAGTGAGTGAGAGGAGTCCCACCTTAGTAGGTGAAGGTGAGGGTGTGAGGGTGGGGAGCCAGGGTGAGACCCTGATGCAACAAAAGAGAGATTATGAGAGAAAGGCAGGTACAGGAGAAATAAGGATGGATCCAGCCATTGTTAGTGAGTCAATGATTATGGATGATGCTGAAAAGGGAAGAAAATTTCAGCAACATTACAAAGCTGAAATTGATAACATTTCCTTGGATGCTGATACTTTTACTCATCCTGTGTCAGCCTATCAATTGTTGGCTGCTCAGGGCAATATGGAGGCAGAACAGACTTTGAATTTAGTACACACCTCAAAATCTCTTCAAAGAGATAAAGCTGCTGTCAATAGGATGCCTTCTCAAGCTGGTGAGCCATCTGAAGAATTTGGAGTAAATTCTAATGATGATGACTCTGTTTCTTTGGATGGAAGCATGAACTTAGGGGGAGATGAAGGCCCAAGTTCTGTTTTAAATTTACCTGGATGGGCATGGATAAAGGAATTTACACCAGGACAATTTGATGTGTCTTTGGTCAAGCAAGTGGTGGCTATTCAAAAGGCCCTTCAGGAGACTTCAGATGCCGGTACCAAGGTTATTCTTCAAGCTCACCTAGACTCTCTACATCTCATAAAGATACAGCACTTAAGACAGAATATGAGTGTGGATGAACTAAAAAGATATATAGCTGACTTGAAGACATACAATTCTGAGAAGCTGGATTCAGTAATGCCATATGGTACCATGCAAGATCTACTACTGAGATTAAGAAGAGAGTCAGATTCTGAAAAGAAGCTAGCCAAGCTGGAAAACAGAGTTCAAGTTATTGAGAATTCAGTGGCTATCCTTCTTCAAAATCAACAGACTCAGACAAATCTTCTTATGCAACTGGCTAAAGCACAAGGCCTAACTCCTCAACTTGATGATAACAAAAAGGGGGAGAGAGAATCAAGTAAGGGGGAGAAAGGACCAACTGAGGGGGAGAAACTTCAAGTACAAATCAGCAAAGTAATTGTACCTTTAATTACAATCTCCAAGCCAACAGTTGCAGATGGTATAGATCTAATTAATGCAGCTGCAGTAAATTTGAAAGTTGCTGAAAAAGGAAAGTTGAGTTTGATCAACTGGAATAAGATTGATGAGGAGATACTAGAAAAAGTTTGAACTAGTCAAGGAGCCAGTTCAGTCAGCCATCCATCACTCTCAAGTCAAGTCAATCAGTGTGAATGAGATGAGCATGAACTATCTGGAAAAAGGACAATCTTCCTGCATCAAGTCTAAAAAGGCTAAAACAATTCTTAAACCAAGGGCAAATTATCCAAAATCATCTTGGAAGAACCCTATGGACACTGTGTATGAGACACCCAAGCCTGATGAAAAGAAGCTACTGTCAAGATCTATTGTCTTCTATAAAGATCCAGCTGATTCAGCTTCAAAAATGAGAATTGCTAAGATATTCAGAATTGGAAAGGAAATTTGTGTGGTAGCCGGACATCCACAATTTGCTCAAGCAAAGAAAGAAGAAAAAGCCAGATTAAAGCAGGAAAAGAGGCAAGCTGCTCTAGATGCAAAGAAGTCTAAACAAAAGAAAAAACAGATTGCTATCTTGGCCAAGCTACAGGCTGTGAATTCTTCTCAACAAATTCCCTCTCAACCATCTGAAGCTGCTGAATCAAAGAAGAAGATTGAAGAACAGAAGAAATCCCCAAGAAAGAAAGAATTGGCCAGAAGAACAAAAAGGAAACTGGATGTTGTTGACAAGGAATTGGAAGATCAATTTCCTAAGGAATCCACTCAAGCTACAACTCAAGCATCAAAGCCCTCTGTGGTATTTGAAGACATAAGGGTGGTGGATCCCTACAGAAACATACATGGTGAACCTATTGTGCCAAAGGATGAGCCCATAGAGTGGGATAAAATACCAATTCCTGACTTCAACTTACCAATCCTTAGCAAGCCAAAAAGGACAAAGTCAAGGGCAGTCAAGAAAGTGAAGCTGTCACCTCTCAAATCCAAGTCAGTAGTTAAAGCTCAACCTAAGGTCAACAGGGGAGACTACTTGTACTTGTGTGACATCAAAGAATGTTCAGATCTAAACCTTTATCTGGATGAACTGGATAAAGTAAGGGCAATTGATGCATACAGAAACCTACCTGAAAGGTTGGTGTTCAAGTACAAAGGAGGAAGGGAGATTCAGTGGCCACTTCACAGGATTCTTTAAGAAAACCAAGTTGTGCTGATTAAAGTCTATTCATCCTTCAAGAAAAACTTTAGGTTCAATGTAACTGTAAGAAGACTAGTATTGAAGAAGATTGAAGAGCTGAGGAGTGTTAGAGCTAAAGATGCACTCCCAAAGACTCTAATCATCCCATACACAGGGAGAAGAGTGTATCTAAGGCCCTACTGGCTGATGGAATTCATGGATGACAAGGGTGTAAGAAGATTCTTCAGATTAGAAGACCAATTGAGTATCTCTAGCAATGAGACTCTCTTGGAAGTGCAAGAAAAGCTAGATCTCTCAGAATCTGATGAACTAGAATTCCACAGGAAGCTCCAGAATCAAATTGAAGAAAATAACAGAAAGCTTGGAAGAAGATCCAGACCTTCAAGGAACTAGAAAAATCTGCTCAGGCTAGAGGAGCATCTTAAATTGACTGTGAGCCAAACCTTGTACATTCTGTTTAATTGAAGCACTTTCAGTTTATCTACTTATCTTTAAAGATGTATGTTCCGGATGTTTTGTTATCATTAAGTATCTCTTAATTTATGGCTACAATTCCAGTAGACATAAATTGGGGGAGATTGTTGTGCATATGTTGTGTACTTGATGATTTCATAAACAAAACATCTAAGTAGATTTTACTTAGTGAAATTATGTAGCACTCGACGGATAAGAATTATAGTCCCGACAGATAACTCATTATAATCCCGACGGATGATTAACTCATTATCCATCGAGTGAGTAGCTTATGTAATAATTAGTTTGTAGCACAGTTATGTATACACCTTTGTATAGAATCTGTAGTAGCATATAAGTCATGTTGACTTTAACTACATATGCAGAATAGGTTGATTAATTGT
Organism: Apium graveolens; assembly: GCF_009905375.1. Classification (NCBI taxonomy): domain Eukaryota; kingdom Viridiplantae; phylum Streptophyta; class Magnoliopsida; order Apiales; family Apiaceae; genus Apium; species Apium graveolens. The sequence goes on along the minus strand of NC_133647.1, from coordinate 96,473,452 downwards.
ACATAAATGATGTCTTGTAATTCTGCATAAGTGAAATAGAGTCAATTGCCAAAATAGCTATCGACAGATGATTAACAAAACCATTGATGGATGATCAAATGACTATCAACGGATGTTTAATATAGCAGTCGACAGATGATCATATGAAGAATTCAAACAGCAGTTGAACAGTGAAAGCTGACACACAGCCGTCGAGATGTATACAAACACACTGTGGAAGCCCATTAACTGGGTAATAGAGGACGAAAAGCAGCAAAGCTTAAGACTGTTAGATTTTATATTTGTTCAGTCTTTTTGACTTTGTAATCTTGGTATTATATAAACCAAGAGAGTAGCAAATAGAAAAATAACTGAGATAGCTGAAAAACAGAAAAACAGAGAAATCTTTGTAAGCAGAATCTTTAGCATTTCCTGTATTCTCAGTAGTTCCATTTGTAAGCAGCTGTGAGCATTTCTGCACACAGAGTCCTCTCGATATATTATATATATCTCTGGTGGAATTGTTTAAATCCACCAGAAAGTTTTTAAAGACTCTTGTTTTTAATTACTTATGTTTTGATTCTATTAAGTTTACATTCTGCATTGTGCTAATCAAAACAAATATATCTATAATCGAGTCGAACATTTTTATTTCAAGAAAAAGGTTCAAGAATTCCATTCAACCCCCCTTCTGTAATTCTTGCTACATTGTTAAGGGAATAACAGGAACCTCCATTTGATTTGGTGGGGATTTGACTGGGCTACTGTCATTTGCAACAGCCTCAAACCCTTATGTGTCTCACACCACTGTCACTTGAATGTGCTATTCTTGCCTCCACTATGACCGGATCATTGGCAATTGTACTCCCAGCTTCAATTGTCAAAGCAATTTCAGCCAGGGTTTTGATGGGAGTTTTCCTGGAACAGGAACCTCCAATTAAATTGGAGAGGGTTTAGATAGCTCCCCCTCAGAAGTACTACCCTCAAACCTAACAGTCTGTAAAGTCTGATTTGCACATGAAGGTGCATTTGTGATCTCCATGGGGTCTTCAGTAAAAAATGATGAATCCCCCATATTTATGTTGGTGTCATCAAGGTCTACCCCATCATGTAGCCTCTCGCCAACTAATTGTGGTTTATGGGTGGTGAGCAAGGTTTCTTGAACCAAGTCACTTGATTGGGGCAACACTTGGGGATTTGATTCAAGTGCTTCAGGATAGGAAGAAGAAATGTTAGATATAAGAGTTTGAAGTTTAGGACTTAGTGTTGGTAGCTCCCCCTGAATGGATGAGGGAGCTTCAAGGGATGTGCTCTCCTTGTGTGTGGCATCCTTATTTCTCCTACCATACACTTGGATTTGTTCAAGTGTTGGCTATGTAGACTCTTTACAAGATACATTGGGGAGAATGCTTTTTTCAATAGAAACATCCTATTGAGAGGATGTCTCTAGAATCTTTTTTGTCCCTATTTGTACAACTGCATCCTTTTGGGAGGATACAGAGGTGTCTTGAGTGGTCAACTCAGTTTTCTTAGCCTTCTTTGTTTTTCTGACCAAGGGTGACTTAGGTTGTATTTGTTCCTCACCACTCCCATTCAATACTGTATGGGTTATCTCCTTTCTCTTCTTTTTACTCACTTCATTCTTTTGAGAGGATGAAGTGGTTGGTTTCCTAGCTGCTATTTTTTTGAAGAAGTGGTCTCATCTTGGGAAGGCCCCTATTGGTTTTCTTGTATTTGAGCTTCTACAGGTTCAGGGACCATAGCTATACTAGATTGAGCATTTGATCTCATATTAGGCATAGGATAAGGGTAATTTCTAAACCTCTCCATCATGAATGGAGTGATTTTCAGACTCACATTTACCTTATTCTTTGTAGTAAGTGAACCAAATATAATTTTGGACACTTGCTTACAATTGCCTATTTTAGTGTTGTATATATCATTCAACAAATGTATGTCTGATACCTTATGATTTAAGGTAGACATAATAAATCTAGAAAATAAAATTTCTTTACCTCTAGCAGATTGGGGCATGATCAGCCTGGTTGCAAGTTCTTCCAGGATCAATAGACCAACATTCAAGTGTGTTGTGGGCTATTGAGAACACCAACTTATGCACCACACTTAAAATATTGTCATATCCTGTCTTCCTGCATGTGAAGGCCCGTACTATAGAATCAAACACAAAGGACCACTTCTTCCTTACGTTTGTTCTGTTCAAACTTTCCAAGTTGATTCTTCCACCATAATTTATGAAGTCCATAAACTCAGTTAGTTCATCCTGGGTTAGCACTTCCACTAGATTTGCAGTTGAAAGACCCAAAGCTGCATTCACATCTTGCTCATTAAACTTTATCTGTTGGCCTCCAATTGAGCATGTCACCACCAAGGACACAGAGTTATCTAGCATAACAGTTCTCACCACTGTTGTTGTCCAGAATTCATGCAGAACATCCAAGTATAGGTATGGGTTAGCTGTTAGAGCACCTGCAACATGTGATTCAGACAAAAATTTCACAAACCTCTTGAAACTGTCAAGGGTTTGGTTAGCATCAGTGAAAGCAATATAGTTGGTTCCTTTCTCTGGAATTACAGCTCTAACATTGTTGAGGGCCATTGTTGTTGAGTAAGATTGAATGGGTAAGAAAAATTAGTGAGAAAGGGTTTGAAATGAGAGAGAAATTGGTTTGGATTGAAAAAGTTAAGTCCTTTAGAGTTCTCGAAGACGTAAGTATATGTGTATCGAGATGTCTGGGTATTTATAGTAAAAGCAGATGACTTATCAAGAAGTCAAAAATAGACGTTTGGAGTATACTTATCGAGAAGTCATTTTGAAGGTGAATTACATATCGAGTCATTTTAATTTACTCTTTTAGAGAACTAAAATTAACTTATCGAGATGTCAAATAAATACCCAGTTTGTCCAAAAATGGACTGAATTATTTTCAATTTTTATTTAAATAAATCAAAATAGAATCAGAATAATTTTGTCAAAAGTATTTTACTAAAATAATTTATTGGATTAAATTATTTCAGTTCTGAGTTATTCATAAGTCTAAAATTATATTGGTAGAGAACTCTATAAGTCAACACTTATAGAGAACTTTACAATGACTGATCGATAAGTCATAATAAAGCTTATCGAGAAGTCAGTAAATTGACTTATCGAGAACTCACTCGAGAAGTCTTAAAATGACTTGTCGATAAGTCAATTAGACTTATCGAGAACTCAGTTCTCAATATACTTTTGATCACTTTGATTCTTTCTTGTGTTAATTTTACATATTAAAGATGTAAATTAATAGTCAGACAGTTTTCTCAGAATTTGAAAAATTCCAAGCTGAATTTTGAATTTTGAAAAATAAATATGCAGAGATATCCGAAATATTTATAATTCATATTTCAGTTAATTTCTGATTAAATCAAATTAATTTTAATTTACTAGAAATTAATCTGCTGCAACACATTAGCTGTGTTCTTGCCTTAGGATGAAGAGTTTAACATACCAATTTTACCTATAAGTCTGGTGAAAGTTGCTTCATCCAAAGGTTTAGTAAAAATATCAGCTAATTGTTTTTCTGTTGGAAAAAAAATGAGCTCAATGGTACCATTTGCAGCATGTTCTCTGATAAAGTGGTACATTACATCAATGTGCTTTGTCCTAGAGTGATTGAATGGATTAGCCATAATAGATATAGCACTAGTATTGTCACACATGATTGGAATTTTGTGTAACACTAGGCCATAATCCATTAGCTGATTTATAATCCAAAGCACTTGAGCACAACAACTTCCAACAACCATATATTCAGCTTCAGCTGTGGAAGTTGACACATATTGTTGTTTCTTGCTATACCAGGATACAAGTCTTTGTCCAAGAAACTGACAGCTTCCACTCTTTCTGTCATCCCTGCATCCAGCAAAATATGCATCTGTGTATCCAACAGCTTCAAAACCTATTCCCTTAGGGTACCACAATCCCAAGTTTGGAGTCCCCTTCAAATATCTGAAAATTCTCTTCACAACCATCAAATGTGATTCTTTTGGATTGGTTTGAAATCTTGCACACAGACATGTAGCAAGCATGATGTCTGGTCAACTTGCAGTTAAGTAAAGAAATGATCCAATCATTCCTCTATAGCTTGAAATATCTACACTCTTTCCTTTTTTATCTTTATCCAACTTTTTTGTTGTAGACATAGGTGTAGATGCAGGTGAACAATCAACCATGCCAAACTTTTTCAATAAATCTTTAACTTACTTAATTTGGCTGATGAAGATTCCATCACTCCTTTGACTGATTTGAAGTCCAAGAAAATAACTTAATTCCTCAATCATATTCATTTTATATTCACTTTGCATAAGCTTAGAGAATCTTTGACAAAGCTTCTAATTAGTAGAACCAAAGATGATATCATCCACATAAATCTGAACTAGGATCATATCACCACCATGCAGCTTGTAGAAGAGTGTCATGTCTATTGTTCCTCTAGTGAAACCATGTTTAAGTAGAAAATCTGTCAGTGTGTCATACCAAGCTCTAGATGCCTGCTTTAGTCCATATAGAGCCTTGAGTAGCTTGTACACAAAATCTGGAAATTCTGGATCCTCAAAGACGGGTGGTTGTTGCACATAAACTTCTTCTTTTAACTCACCATTTAGGAAGGCACTCTTGACATCCATTTGATATACTTTGAAGTTTGAATATGCAGAAAATGCTAGAAAAATCCTTATTGCGTTAAGTCTTGCAACTGGAGCAAAAGTTTCATCATAATTAATCCTTTCATCATGTGAGTAGCCTTTTGCAACAAACCTTGCCTTATTTCTGATGACTATAAAATTTTCATCCATCATGTGCCTGAACACCCATTTTGTTCCAATTACACTTCTGTTCTTTGGTGCAGGAATTAACTCCCAAACTTTGTTTCTTTCAAACTGATTAAGCTCTTCCTGCATGGCAGATATCCAATCAGGATCCATTAGGGCTTCTTCAGTTTTCTTAGGCTCTACTTGAGACAGAAAACATGCATGTAGGCACTCATTAGCAGTTGCACTTCTAGTCCTTACACCAGCATTGGGATCACCAATTATTGCATTTTGATTATGACTCCTATCTCATTTTCTGGTGTGAGTTTGTTGACTGGTGCCTTCATCATTTTCTTCATTATTGGTATGACTGGTAGATTCTTCTTCTCTTTCTCCCCCTGAGTTTGTGCTATCAAATTCAGGTGTATCAGATGAGCCTCTATTTTCATGATTTTCCTATTCAGTAGTATCTTCATTCATCATCTGTTGTGCATTGCCTTCATCCTCTTCATCAGAATCACTGTTAATGTTGAGATTTTCAAATGCAAGGGCTTCAGCTTCATTATCATCAAGGCATTCCAAGCCTGGACACTTGTCATCGTCAAAAGTCATATATGTGTTTTCCATGATTTTCTTTTGATCAATTACATAGACCTTGTAGGAAGTTCTCTCCAATGAATATCCCAGAAAATGCTTCAAAAACCTTTGAGTCAAATTTTCCCACATATTCAGAGTTGTCTTTTAAAATTTAGCACTTGCTTCCAAACACATGAAGATGCTTTACAGTAGGCTTTCTCTTAGAAATGATTGAGTAAGGTAATTGTCCATGAACCTTGTTAATGAGATATATGTTTTGAATGTAGCATGCAGTATTTACAGCTTCTTCTCAAAAACTAGTTAGTAGATTAGCACCTTGCAACATTGTCCTTGCAGCTTCTACTAATGTTCTGTTCTTTCTCTCAACTACCCCATTTTGTTGAGGTGTTCTAGCAGCAGAGAATTCTTGAACAATGCCTTTATTTTTGCAGAATTCACTCAATGTTGCATTTCTGAATTTTGGCATGTCTCAGCAGCTTTTTCTTGACTAGAGTGTTGATTGTCTTGTAGTTTAGATGTGAGAGTTTCTTATGCCATAACTTGCTTTGCTCTATGGATGCCTTGGTGTAGAAGCAACAAATTCTATCCTCATTTGTTAAGTCCAAGTCTGCTACAAACAAGCTTCCTTTTCTTGCTCCTTTTAGAGCAACTTCATTGGTTTTTTTGTTGATAAAGATACATTCTTCTTTGTCAAATAGAACTTTAAAACCTTTGTCTTCAAACTGGATGACACTGAGAAGATTTACTTCAAGACCAGCTACCAATGCTACATCATCAATGACAATGTTTCCAGAAACAATCTTGCCATATCCCATTGTGAATCCTTTGTTGTTTCCTCCAAAGGTCAGCAAATGGACAACTTTCTCCTTAAATTGTGATAGCAGGGCCTTATCACCTGTCATATGCCTGGAGCATCCACTGTCTATGATCCATATGACCTTCTTCATTTTCCCCCACACACAATGAGTTTTAATTGTGTTTAGCAACCCAAGTAGTGTTTGATACTTTCTTCTTGTTAACTGATTTAGCATAAGTAGAGTTAGAAGTCTCAGAAATAATATCATTCATAGATTTTTGTGCATTTTCCCTTGCAGATGTAGATCCAATACTGACTTCTTTAAGATCTACTCTCAGCTTGTGGTAACTTTTCATTAAGGACCATTTTCCTTGGCTTCATTATACTTGCAGGCTCCTTTAGCTAGCTTGCTAACAACCTTTTTATAAAGGTGAGTTAGGTGATTCACAGAGCCACACTTTTCACATTTCTTCCTTGGAGCATCTACAACATAAGCAAAATTATTGCTTTTGTTTATCCCAATCTTCCCATTTTTATTCTTCTTCTTCTTTCTTGCGTCTTTAGTTTTTGTTTCCTTGACAGATGTCTTGGAATCTTGGTTATCCATGAGCTTCTTTTCAGCTTTTAAAGTTTGAGCTGTTTCTGCATTTTTCTTCTCATTGTCTTTATCAGTAATTTCTTGCTTTATGATCAACTCCTCTTCACTGAAATCTACTTCACATGCTTTGAACATAGGCGAGCCAACATTTTTCAGCATAGCTAGAACATCTTCATTTTCATTTGCTTTCCCTTTTTCACCTACAGCTTTCTTCTTGTTGTTCAAGGTATCATAATCAAGACCAATAGCAATATTTGCACATGGCTTGTTCTTCTCATGGTATTGTCCAACCAACTCAGATGCAATCCTGAAATATTTCAACTTGACTTCATTCTTTTCTAACTTTTCCCTTAACACAGCTTCAATCTCATTTGCACACTTGAGCTTGTTCTTCAGATATGCATTTTCTTGTTTCACAGCTTCAAGCTCTACCAGCAACAACTCAGTTTCTTGTTCTGCTAACCTCTTCATTGGTAGTAACCATACTTATATGAATGTGAAACATTTATGTGCTCATCTTTTCAACAGTTTCCTTATATTGACTCATATTTAAATCAATAGTGGTAAGAGTTGGTACCTGTGTTTTTTATGAGGATGACTCTCCTTGCTCCAAGGCCATAAATGCATAATTTCCAACTTTCTCATCTTCATCATTGTCAGAATCATTCCAACTCTTTCCCTCTGCAATATAGGCTTTGCTTTATTATTTTTTCAAAAGAGCTTCACACTTTGCTTTTAGTTCAAGATAAGCTTTGTCTTTCTTTGTTGTCTTGGGTTTCCTGCATTTTGTAGCAAAATGGCCTAGCTCATCACAGTTATAACACCTTATTTTTCATCTGTCAACAAATCCAATTTTGTAACCATTTTTTCTATCAGATGTGTACTTCCCTTTTCCTTTCCAACTGCTGTCTTTGTTGAATGATTGTCCTTTACCCTTGAAGAATCTTGGCTTCTTTACTCTAATGTTAGAGAACTTTCTTTCCAGATAGGTCATTGACTGATCTATCTCATTAAGTTCATCCAGGGTGTAGAACTCATCTTCTTCCAATTCCAGTATGACTTGTTCCTGTGAATCATTGTTTCTTTGCTCACTTGTTGAGGCAACTGGAGTCTGGGCTCTTGGCTCATCATTAGAGGTCTGGCTTTCACTAACAATTAGAGCACTTGAGCCATCTACAATATGCCCTTGACCAGCCCTTAATGACTTCCTTTGAATCATTTCTAATTTATATGTTATTCTACTCAAGTCTCTCCCTTCTCTGATTACAAAAATTTTCTATTCCAAATGGTCAGGGAGTGTGAGCAAAAACTTCAAGTTCACTTCTTTAGCTTCATAATATTTATCATGCAGCTGAAAGTCATTAATCAGCTTGTTAAACCTTTCAAACACATCAGTAATACTTTCCTTTGGCTTAGCCATGAAACCCTCATATTGTGAAATCAGTATTCTTCTTTGATTTGACCTAACTTCCTCTGTTCCTTCATAAAGTATTTCAATCTTCTCCCAGATCTGTTTAGCAGTGTCAAGTTGACAATGTTATTGTACATTACATTGTCAAGTGACTCTATCAAGATCAGCTGCAAGCCACTCTCTAGGGAGACTTTTTCTCTCTCAGGCTCAGTGTACTCTGACGGATCTTTAGGAGCATAATGAGCTGGAATGACCATATCTCCACGGTAGATTCTTCAACTCCTACCATAAGAGTGAAAGGCCCATTCTTGAGAATATGAATATATAATGGATTGGCCATCCTGATAAACAGCAACATTTTCTTCTTCCAAAGAGTGTAGTTAATCTTATCAAAAGTAGGGATTTTGATGCTACTGATTTTCTGTGTATTCATTCTTCAAGGATTTTGAATCTGTTTACTTTGAGATTTTTCTCTGATACCACTTGTTAGACAATGAATCACACAGGGGGTGAATGTGTTTTTGTGTTTTACTTCTTTTCTTGGAGTGTTTATGGTGATGAATAAAGTAAATTAAAATCTTGTAGTTAAATGTGTTAGTACTGAATTTAGACAGATTAAATAGTGAACACAAATCTTTCAAAACTCACTTAATTTTATATTAAAATTAAGAATGTTTTGCTACAAAATTTCTAGGCTCTTTGTTGATAAAGAGCATAGCTTCTTCCTTGAAAGAATACAAGATTTTTCTGATCTAAATTGTTACCATTAACAAAGCATCCAGTGTTTACTTTATAGAACAGTAAACACTTGTTATTACACAACATGCATTAGCATGTACTAAACCCTATTTTTGGATAACCAAATCTTTCTATTTCTAGCTTAGTGTATCTTTGCTAATCTTGCACGCCTGTGACTTTACTTTTCCATGTAATCTTGGCCTTTGATCTTGTACTCTTCAAGCTGCTTTTGTAGACTTGTCAATCCAACTGATTAGATTGTTTGTTGATTGATAATCTTGAATATGAACTGGTCTGCACTTTTTACTTTGAGTTTTACCTCGAGATCTCCAGTTTGGTATATAGAGAGCTTGACATCTCGATAAGTATATTGCCTTATCGAGATCTCTAATCACTCTATAGTTGTTTTGACTTATCAAAGTCCTTGAGTTTTCAATAAGAGAATTTGGCTTGTCGAGATCTCTTATCTTCATGTCTTCATTTTGGCTTATCGATAACTCTGAGTTCTCTAATGACAAGTTGACTTATCGATAACTCTGAGTTCTCTAGTGACAAATTGGCTTATCCATAACTCAAAGTTCTCTAGTGAAGAAATGACTTGTCAATATCTCCATTCTTCATGTCTTCAAATTGGCTTGTCGATATCTTTGAGTTCTCTAGTAGCTTTTCCTGACTTGTCGATAAGTCAATCCTGGAGTTCTCGAATGACTTCTCTATAACACTTAATCTGTGACTTGTAGATATCTTGACTTAGAATATTTTTTCCAAAACAGATTTATTCAACTCCAAACTTCTTCATAATTCTTCTGAGGCATGATCTTCTTGATCTTCTTCCAGATAGAATTCTTAGGCTTGATAATGTTTACAGAAAAAGACTCCAGTCTTCCCTTAAACATTTTTACAGACTTAAGTAGTACAATACAAAATGCAAACATAGATTACAATACAACTTACTTAGGGTTATCAATTTGACTTAGTCTTGTTATTGTACAGGCATGTTTTGCACAACAAATAGTAATAGTTATACCTGAAGACGCTGACTGTTTAGGAATATATGGATTAGCCGAGGAGTTTATGTGCGTCAATCCAGATTGAGGTGTTAAATCAAATAATTAAGCCTTCGCTGTGATGGTGTAGTAGTAACGCAAGATTAGTTGCACGACGTACAAATATCTATAACACATACCTAAACCAGAAGATCCTTGAACATTGTGATTGTGTTTCTCAGGAACCGTAGAATTAATAGAAGAGTTCTCTTTACCAATAGAAAATGTAAACAACTGACTGGTTGTTTTTCTCCTAAAACCTACAACAGATCATGCCATAAACCATGTCAAAACATTATAATTCGAATATGACTTGGTAACCAAAGAGAGTCTTACCTTTCTGTGCAGAAGAAGGAGATAATGGACCATTGTTACGCCGATTCTGTGCAGTTGGATTACCCTCTTCAATAATGGCAAGATGCTATTGTGTCAAAGAATCAAAAAATTATAAATATTGTAACTGATGTATTGTTAATTGATATGAAGAAAGACTACATTTGAATTCTTATTCTATGTTTACACTTGATTGAAGCATTAGTGTAATTTGAATTTGAATTTTACTGAAATTGAGGGGTAATGATAGGCTTGATCTTGTTAATTTGTTACACGATATTTGATATGATTTGACAATAAAAGACATGGGTTCTATCCATGAAACCGAATTATCCATCTTTTAACCCAAAAAAGTATAAAAATAGAAGAGCTGATTAACCCATTTAAAGTTGGACTATCCATAGTTGAAAGTATATTCACCAAAATAGACATAGAGTAGTATAATTTTTTTTGGATGGAAGGGTATTTAGTGTAATTTGGTTTTTTGTTTGCTAGCAAAGTTTAGGAATATATTAATAGCGCCTGATACGAAAATATCTGGTATTATTGGGAAGTATGTTAGCCACATAAAATCACCAATTTTTATTTTATGAAGCATGCAGTGCAGCTAGTTTTAATGAAATTCATGTACATTTGCTGGTGGATGATGTAGCCAGTTTTGCCCAAACTTATTTGTCTTGAGATTTTCGGGTTTCAAGTTAGTACGAAGAATTATAGTATTTGTTTTTTCTTGGAAAGTAATCCCTTCGTATTTTGAATCTTATAATTTGATTTGTTTATTATTTTCTTTAGTCTTTTCTGGTGCTTAAATTATTATTAGTTCTAATTTTCGGTAAAGCAATCGTGTTCATGTCTTTCATTTATAATTCTTAGTTGGTGAGACTACTTTAGAACATAATCTATAATTGATTAAAACATAATTTCTCTCCATTTTACAATTCCTCACAAGGAGTCTGTACTAAAATAATATGACGAGGTTGATCCAGCTGTAGAGTTAATATATTATGAATTGCTTGCCAATGGGATGTACATGATATCAGTATTAATTCTATGTACTACTAGATCTTTTTTTCTCCAGTTCCGTGAGTATAAATTTTTTACTCAAGTTTCATGTTACTTTCAAATGGAACTGTTGACTCTATCATCAGGAGGAACCATTAGAAGTTATTTGATTGCAACACAGACTATTTTGACATTTGACATTATCTACCTACAACTACAAAATATGTCTATCAAATATCTTCAACTAATGCAGAAAAATCAAGAAACTAGCTAGTCAACACATCACACAGGGTTATACGCTAGTTATAAATAAAGGGCGAAAAAGGATTAAATCCGGCCAAGATGGAGTAATGTACTCATGTTCAAAAGACCGTTTAAAAACTCTAGTTTGATAAGTTAATTCAACAATTTATTTTTTCGCATCAACTAGATTATTATTAATTTTCAAGTTGAGCTGACATTAGTTTGATAAGTTAATTCAACAATTTATTTATTTGAATCCAACTAGATTATTATTAATTTTCAAGTTGAGCTGACAATGCTAAAGTACAAAAATTCAGTGATCGAACTAAACTCAGGATGCAGAAATAAACAAAAGGAATCTACTGGAACTCTTAAAATGTTTATTGTTATTATCCTGATCCATATATATATAAATAAAGCGAGATACATCCCTATTTAGCAAACCGACTTGCAGGATAAACGGAAACCAGATGAACAAGCAACAAGCAGAGCAACAACACAACAAGCCTGCTACTAGTTTTAATTTTATAAAAAAAAAACATGATAATTAAAAAAAATGCAGCAACAGCTCACGAAGACAATGAGCTGTCTTAGTTTTTCTAGCGCCCAATAAACTCTGACAAAGTAGCAGTAGCGTTGGACATTGATGCTGGAGGATTATCTGAGCCATCACGAATTCTGTCTTCTGAGTACACAAATGTTGGCCTGCTTAGAGATACTACAAGTGATCGATCACTTATAAGCAAAACAACAACTTCAGACATTGTAGGCCTCAAAGAAGCTGGTGATTGTGTGCACATTAGCGCAATCTCTATAACCTTCTTCACTTCTTCTGGTTTGTATTCATCCGAGTCTAATGTCTCATCAACCAGCTTTAGATGCATGTCATTCTCATGTAGCTTCCATGCCTAATCAAATAAATTTAATTGGACAATTAGTCTTAGTCCTGTTTCAGAAGTATTGCGCATTGTTAATAACCAGCTCGTTCAAACTTTTAAAATATGTAATAGCCAGCTCGTTCCAACTTTTAATATATGACAAGATATCTGGAGTCTTATTCCTTTTGTTTCATAATTCAAACGTATCAGCTCATTTTTGTAAACCGCATATTTTATAATTTCAATATTTCTAGGAAGTCGTCTTATGATCTGAAATCTGAAATCTTCATGTATATCTGTCATGCTCTTTAGCTTGTTGTATCCGGTGTTTGTTGTGTGAAATCGGACAAAACAAAATTGAAGAATTTTGCAAATGTATCAAACTTTAAATACGATGAATGTTGTAACTTACGTATTCAAGGAGGAAATCAGTATCGCTCTCAATATTTGTGTCACTACAACGTCGGCCACTTACAATTTCAAGTAGCAGAACACCAAAACTATAGGTATCTACTTTCTCAGATAATTGTCCTTGAAGTGCGTACTCAGGTGCCGTGTAACCTCTGTTGCATTAAAAATGTTACCGAATTCCATTAGTTCTAAATTTTTTGCTCAAATGAACAGAATATATAATAGATTTTGAAACGGCCAAATGAATATATATTAGCACAAAACTTACAAGGTCCCTGCAAATTTGGTGTTGAGATGAGTTTGATCCTCAGGTAAAAGCCTTACCAAACCAAAATCTGCAATCTTAGGCTGAAGTTCATCATCTAATAGGATGTTACCAGGCTTTATATCACGATGTATAATACGAACATGAAACTGCTCATGAAGATAAGCAAGACCCCTAGCTGTGCCAAAGATAATATCAAATCTTTGTTGCCAGTTAAGAGTCCCTCGTTTTCCTCCTGTAGGATGATGAAATATTTATCGCAATAAGTTCAATATTTAAAAGCTACTGCTAGATAGACACAATTTTTTAAGCACTAACAGTATCAGATAATGGTATACTTAATGAGAAATGGAGATATTGCAATAGTTTCATGAGTTACACTGAAGAGTTTTACGACAGTGAGACAGTACTGGAGCTAAAAGGGTAATTTACCATACAAGTAGCTGTCGAGACTTCCATTTTCCATGTACTCATAAACAAGAAGTAGGTCTGGTCCTCTTCTACTACATCCTAAAAGACGGACAAGATTCCGGTGGTGGACATTACTAATTAGCCTGACTTCACTCTCAAAATCTGCCTTTGCTTTGCTGGTGCTAAGAGCTAGTCTCTTGACTGCTACCATATTACCATTCTTTACAATGCCCTGTTCAGTCAAATTACCAAATATGATAATAGATTTGCGAAGACAACATAATTGTATATATGATTCATGTGATGCTTTGTAGACAAGACAGCCTAAAAATTATTACCTTGTATACATCTCCAGAACCTCCTTCTCCCAGTTTGTATTCTTGACTGAAGTTTTTTGTTGCGGATTTCAGGTCTTTGTAATTGTAAGTCACTGGACCCTGCAACTCAGTTGACCCCAGTACATTACCTGGTAGAAAAGGAGACAGTCATGCATAATTAAGTTGTTCTAATATATAACTTGCAAAAGGAATATCCATCTGGAGCTACACAGATATATCAGTGTGACAAAACAAATGGAAGGATTGGATTTAAGAAAAATCAAAGCCAATAACTGATAATCACCTCTTGTAGTAATTTTTTTCTTTCTTGATAAACGGTATCGCAAAAGTAAAGCTAGTACTAGCAGAAGAAAGCCAACTCCGCCAACCATGCCCCCGATTATTGCTTTTTTGTTACTTGAACCTCCTGAATAACACAAATTTTAGTACAACCATTTACGTTTATTAAATCCTCTGCTTTTTTATATTAGTTGCATTACCTGATCGTAGGAATCGTGAAATATTAATCGTCTGGTTGCTCGCAAAGAAAGGAGTATTTGTGTATCTCATGAAACAACCAGCATCAAAAGCTCTCGCCCCAGTACGAGGAGGACAACTCTTGATGTTTTCATAAGCTACATTCATGCAATTCTGACATTCAATTTCAGTAACAGTTTCAGCACATTGTGCCATAGCATAAACGCTCGTATTACCCCCAGGGGCAACTTCAGTCACTGTAGCTGCATACAAATTTTTTGTCTTTGGCGTCGCAATAACTAGATCGCTCAATAACGCATCCACAACTGCATTATAAGACGTTGCTGATGCAGTGCCATTTCTTATTGTGCTATTATCACATTTCCCAGCATTCCCTAAAGCATTTGCTGTGCCGTAAAACCTGTTGGTCTCATACCTTGAGAACACAAGATCAAAAAATTAAGGTAAAACATTTTAGCAAGAAAATCAACCAGCTAGTGACTGAATATAATAGTACAGGAAGACAATATATGATTCCTCCTGTTTGTTTATTTATTTTTGTAAAAGGTGCACGGAGTTGTTTCTATACCTGAGGAAGCAGCCATCGTATATGACACGAGCACCATTGACCAATCTGCAGTACTTACGAATATCAACTGCCGCGATATCAAAGCAAGAGACACAATCCACAATCGAAAGATAGTTTCTGCACTGAACAATAGCATAAACAGGACTGCTGCTCCTAGGTAGCTCTGCAGTGGCAAAGTGTGTTTTGTTTACTGACAACTGTCGCCTTAGATTAGCCAAGGTTGTGTTCAGATTGCTGAAAAATTCAAAACTGGCATTCACTTGACTGCAACCCTGGTTTATCAGATTAGCTTGGGATTGTGCCATAACAAAATCTATCATCACGAACAGCATCACCACCACCGCTGCCATCTTCCATAACAACTTCATTGCTGCCGTCTAACCGAGCTGAACATCAAGATTTATAGGTTATAGTTAGATGAAAGAAAAGACATCCAGCAATGTTACTAAGCACATAAAACAAATATTCAAGTGGTAAAGGATCTCCTTATTATATTTCCATAACTATGAGGTACAATTGTCGAAAGCAATGGCATCACTTATTCTTGCATAACAAAAAGAAAATTTGTGTTGCTCATTCTTACAACAGTGGGAATGAACAGAACATACCTGGGGAAGAAAAAGCTTCAAGCAAAAGTACTGCAATCAGTTTAATTTGAATTTCTCTTAACAAGTATCACTTATATATACACATCATACCCGTAATGTTCATCAACATTATTAAATACATGATTATCCTAATTTTAGCAGTCACTTATTGTTGCATGTCGATGACGGTTTTGTTTTATTCCTTTAATCAATTCCATGCAAACAGATGCAGAAGAAGACAATAATTGAAATTGTCAACCCCAATAGAGTAAGGCTTAACAAGCTGAAACGTCGATAAACAATAAATTACAATGGAAGTAAAACGAAAAACACCCCAGGCTATTAAGTTTTCTACTCCTTGTCATACAAAATGAAGTCCCCAGATCTGAAATCTTGGAAACTATACTTAGGTGCCTCTGCATTGTTCATCTGGAAAACATGTGAACATAATTTTTAAAATGTACAATATCCGAACATTATAAGACTTACTCCCTCTCCCCGAAAAAAGGGCTGAACTTAAGCATCACAATTCATTCAAGGTGGTGCAACAGCTAACATTTCAGGTTATTGTATACATTCAACCCTTGATAATGTACCATTTAAGGTAATTTTGCAGTATTTAAATATAGTGTGTATTCTAAAATATTGTAGCAAGTACATAAAATGAAGGCCATAACTGGTAATAGAATGAACGCTCTCTGACTTGAGCAAACAACTACCTGACTTGCAGGCATAGATAATGAGAATATAAGACAGCAAGGAACTCAGAATGACAAATAATATACCTGATTCATATAATAATAAAAAAATGAGGATATAATTTAAGGTTTCTATTAAAATATAGCTCTGCAAAAGCCGCCACCAGAGTATGCAAAGTTGAGATTAGATATAATGTTAATGTAACCACATTACAGATTATAATAATAAGAAGAAAAAGAAGAAATTTAATGTATAGTCTCTAATTAAGACTTTCTGTGGACAACTTTTATAGGAAACATAACAAGTAAAAACTTGCAAGCAATTTCGGTACACATTAGTTGTTGAATTGTTCTTGTAAAGATATTTAGGATTATTTATCTTTCCGATGTGAGATGTTACAACCACTCAACCTTATTAGGGCTATTTCAGCTTATCCAACCCTCTATAACACTTCACATCTTTACGTTTGTTTCCAGTTGTATTCAAGTGTAACAAAGACATATACCCTTGAGTATATACAGTTTCATGATATAGGAACTTGTATAAATGTATGAGGTTTTTGAAGTTTTTGCGGCCAAATTTCTAAAGATTTTGTTGCATACATTCGTTATGGCTCTAGGATTTTTAATAATTTCTGAACAAAAAATAAATATGTTGGAATTTTAAAGAGAGCCGAGATGGAAAAAACAAAGCATAAAAGGGGAAACAAAACTTTAATACTTATAATGAATAAAAAAAAAAAATACACACACTCTGCCTGTTCTTATGTCTTACTGCTATCTTCCGGCCTTGTTGGTTGAAAAACTCTGGGAACACAACGTGGATGTCATACATAAAGTTTAAAAATATGGGAGCCTAGCATTACTCTTTTATTTATATGCTAGAGCCTTATTTTCTTCACTTAAATAGATAATTTCCCTCGGATTGGGCTAGACGATTCTTTGAAGTAATACATACCATAATGTTACTAGAAAACATGACTTGGGGATATAGAGCCAACACTTTTCAAGCCATGTACATAGCTAGCGGCCTACAAATTCTGACAAAGAAGCAGTAGCATTCGACACTGATTGGGGAGGAGTATTTGATGAGTCGTCACGGATTCTGTTTTCCGAATGGACAAAGGTAGGCTTACTTAGGGGTCGTTGCTCAAATGGCCGATCATCACTTGATAGCAAAACAACAACTTCAGACATTGTTGGCCTCAGAGAAGCTGGTGACTGTGTGCACATTAGCGCAATCTCAATAATCTTCTTAGCATCTTCTGTTGTATAATCATTGGGGTCTAGTGTATCATCAACCAACTTCAAATGCATGTCATTCTCATGTAGCTTCCAGGCCTAATATAATACGGTTTTAGTGCAACTTCATTACACAATTATAAAACAGCCTAGGTTAAAAGTATGACATGAACTGTAATTATTAGTTGGTGGTTTCTTAATTACAAAATATGTACTACGAGAGTACATATTTCATTTCTTAATTATTAGTTGGTTAAAAATTGAGAATCATTGAATTTCCAGTGAGTGGAGCAATCTAGTTTCATTATCTAATAAATTTCAATGAACATAAAAACTTACATATTCGAGGAGGAAATCAGTGTCGGACTCAATATTTGTGTCACTGCAGCGACGGCCACTTACAATTTCAAGGACCACAACACCGAAGCTGTAGGTATCTACTTTCTCAGATAACTGCCCTTGAAGTGCATACTCTGGTGCTGTATAACCCCTGCAGCATTATAAAGCTCAGCATTAGATCCACCATCACCCAAATTTATAAGATTTTGAAACAATAAAACAAGTAATCACACGAAGTTCATCACTGGTTTTAATTTGACTTACAGAGTCCCAGCAAATTTTGTGTTGAGATGACTTTGATCCTCAGGTAAAAGCCTTGCCAACCCGAAATCAGCAATTTTAGGTTGTAGTTCATCATCTAGTAGAATGTTTCCGGGCTTAATATCTCGATGTATGATACGAACGTGGAACTGTTCATGTAGATAGGCAAGACCCCTAGCTGTTCCAAATATTATATCAAATCTTTGCTTCCAGTTGAGAGTGCCCCGTTTGCCACCTGTAAAAGATAAAGTTTAATGTATTTTAGACATTCACATGCTTTCTGCGAAACGGATTTGTGCAGTGTTTCACAAATATCCATCAGTAACATTGTTTTGCAAACTCACCATATAAGAATCTGTCAAGACTACCATTTTCCATGTATTCGTAGACAAGAAGTAGGTCTGGTCCTTTGCTGCTACATCCTAGCAGACGAATGAGATTTCGATGATGGACATTGCTAATAAGCCTGACTTCGCTCTCAAATGATGCCTTTGCCTTTGTAGTACTTAGAGCCAGTCTCTTGACTGCAACTATATTTCCACTCTTTACGATTCCCTGCTCGATATTATAACAAGGAAAATGTAACCTTGCGATTTCTGGCTTGGCAAAACAGAATCTTCAAAAACGAAATAGTTATTCTATATTACCTTGTATACATCTCCGGAACCTCCCTCTCCTAATTTATATTCTTCACTAAAATTCTTAGTTGCTGATTTCAGTTCCTTGTAGTTGTAAGTAACTGGTCCTTGCAGCTCAGTTGACCCCAGTATATGGCCTAGTGTGGAAGTAATTTCCGGAAAATATTCATAGGTCAGTGTTTATATACATAATTGTTAATATAAGTCGAGGATTGTTTTACAGAAGAAACCTTGACACACGTATTCAGAAAAGACTAATTTTACAAAACAAATTTGTTGACCTTTTATACTTGAAAAAATCATGAAAGTTAATCATAATCCTATTCCTACTAACTTGAATGAACCATAATTACCTCTTTGAGCTACCCTTTTCTTTCTTGATAAAATGTACCATAAAAGCAAAGCAAGTAGGAGCAAAACAAGACCTATACCAACAGCAACACCCCCAATGATTGCCTTCTTATTGCTTGATCCTCCTGAGTATTACAAAATCATTAGTAACATCGTTGGTGATGTGACAATTATTCTATGTACACTTGAAATTCTATAAACTTTACAGAACAAGCGTCTTTTAAGTGAAAAATGTGAACTTACCTGCATTCAAGTACTTCTTAAGATTTGTTGTCTGGTTGCTTGCAAAGAAAGGGGTGTTTGCATATCTCATAAAGCAACCAGCATCAATAGCTCTTGCCCCAGAACGAGGAGGACAGCTCTTGATGTTTTCATAAGCAACATTCATGCAATTCTGGCATTCCAACTCACTCACTGTTTCAGCACATTGTGCCACAGCATATACCGTTGTGTTACTACCCAAAACTTTCTCTGTTATTGCAGCATAATAACTTTTTATCCTAGGAGTCGCAGTTAATAGATTACTCAGTGCGTCTCCAACTGCTACATTAAAATTTATTGTACTGCTATTTCTTATAGTATCATTGTTACATCGTCCTGCATTGCCTAAAGCGGTAGCTGTACTGTAAAATCCATTGCTTTCGTACCTTCATCAACAAATTTAAAGAGGTGTTAGACATTAGGTGCCTAAGTAACCGAGTTCTTTGTGAAAGGGGAAAGAAAATGATAAGAGGTGAATTTGTACGTAGTGATTTTAATTATTAGATTATGTAATAATATCATGTCATGGAGTGGTGGACGTAGTTTAAAAGTTGACAATGTTAACCGAAGTTTTAGAGGACATACAATCAAATTTCGGTCTTAGTCATCAAGAATATAATCAATTAAATGATGTTATAAAACAGTAAGTGTACCTGAGGAAGCAGTCATCATTGATAACACGAGCACCGTTGGCCAATCTGCAGATACTGCGAATGTCAAGAGCAGCCTTATCAAAGCAAGAGGCACAGTCTGCAGTGGAAAGATATTTTCGGCACTGAAACATAGTGTATACTGGACTGGCAGTCCTGGCCTGCTGTTGGGTGCCAAAGTATGTTCTATTTACTGTTATTTCTCGTCTGAGGTTAGCCAAGGTCGTGTTCAGATTACTGAAAAATTCGAGTGTGTTGGATGCATTATACTGACTGCACCCTGAATTGAGTGGAGGATCATTTTGTTGTTGGGATGCAACCGATTCAATCACCAGCGCCAGTGCCACCACTGCCACAATCATTCTCCACCAACTCTTCATCGTTTCTGAACATCACATTAACATCACACATTAGTAATACACATATCAACTAAAACATATGTGGGATAATAAAAGAAAAAAAGAAATCGTTTCGAGTTATATCTATAATGCAGAACATTCCATTTGCTTAATGCTCGTACGAGCACAATTGGAATCTCTATACAAATATAACTCAGATAATCAATAAACATACAGCTAATAAGTATGACAACTAAGCTGGACATATGTACTAGATAGCTGTATGTTTATAAAAAAAACTCCGAATTACTTAACTACATGAATGTACCTGATGAAATGATAGGCAGTTACCAGAATGAATGTACAAACTTAGTTGCAAATATGGAATGGCAAGTATGCTTTATTTATAGGCATTACAGTGACCATAAAGGCAGTGGTAGACCAGTTTATTACCCATTTTTCTAATATGTATCAAAGATTACGGCACTAAATTTGGTCTTCCAATAGTAAATATAAATGGACTCTTAGACCATCTCTGATCATAGAAAATTCTTAACTAAAAATTATTAATACATATTAACTTAAAACTCGTGCTATACACTGAGGATGCATAATTTTTTTAATATTATATAATCTTTAAAAAAAATATTTTGAATTGATTTTTTAAATTTTTTTCACTAATTTTTTTTATTTATACCTTTTTAAATATTATGAATTCGTGATAATTATATTAATACACGTATATGTTCATAGTTTTTTAATAATATTATTATAGCGATTTTATAGTTTTTTTAGAATAAAAATACAATATTTCTATTATGTTGGAAATTTAACAAAAATATTATTTTGAAAAGTTATTACTTAATTGATAAAACTATGGATAACTATCCTCTTCGTCACAGTTTTGAATCTAGAATTTATGATTATAACTCCTGAGTCATGAGTCAGAGTATGTCGCTTAAATGCGGTTTACAGGTTCACGTGGTTTGTAAGCAATAGCCCGTGGGGTTTTACAAGTGCGCGCCAAAAGATAGCGGTTGCAGGTTGCCTAACATAAAAAAAAAGACAATAGTATTAATTGAACGATATAGTCTTATTGATCATTTTATGTGTTTTAATAATAATAATAATTATTATGTTTAATTAAAAGTTAATTTTTGGTTCATATTAATAGGATACAAATTATGCTTAATCTGTTATTAATTTGATTTATCTTGGTTTAATTTATTTTATTTTAGCTCGATGCCCATTAATACGACCAAATTCAACTAATTAAATTTAGTTTACTTTTATTTTTTATGTCCGGATCAATAAGATAATTTTGTTTTAACCCGAATAATTAATATATATATGAGTTATTTTAGTTGGTTGATTTATAATTTAATTATCTTGGATGACTAATATATATTATTTTAGTTATCCTAGTTCAATATAATATAATTTCTTAGACGGAGCGATAGTATTTATTATTTTTTCTTAACCCTATGCACATTATATCAACCAAATTCAACAATTATATTTAATTTGCTTAAATTTATTTTAGCCCGAATATCAATTAGAATAATATAGAACTATATATGAATTAGAATTTATGATTGGTAGAAGTTGACTTTAATATCTATTAATAATAATATAGAGTTGGATATGAAATTGAATTTAAATTGATAGAGAAATTTGACTCCAATATCAATAAGAATTGAAATTGATCGATCAACTAACTAAGCAATTAGATATAGAATAATTAATTAAGGGTAATTAAGTAATTTTAGCAAGTACTGACCGACCGACTACCAAATTTTTAATGTTTCGTCTATTATAATATAGTATAGATTATAAATAAAAAAATATAGATATTATGTAAAAACAATTCATCTCCAATGCTGCAAGAAATCTGTAAAAGAAAAATCTATTCAATTATTACCATATTGTAATTGAAGTAATATATTTTATTTATAACAACATAAAATTTTATTAACATACTATTTTTAAAACATAGGTAACTAATATAGTCATATTGAAGTAATATATTTTATTTATAACAACATAAAATTTTTATAACATACTATTTTTAAAATATAGTTAACCAATATAATCAATATCATCGAAATACAATATCTTACAAATTCAACAAATTTTATATATTATCAGACATGTCCAATTTAACCAACTGCCATTGGAGATAGATACTCTTAAACTCATCAATGAAAATATACCAAACTCATTAAATTAAATGCTGATTACGTGCCTTTCGTCACACAATAAAAAAATATATATATTATTATCTAAATATGTCAAATATTATTATTTTTTTCTCAAATAGTGATTTTATTGGTAATTTTTTTAATTATAATAATAATATAGGTGTTCACACTTATGTCATATCATTTTATAAATTTGAGAAAAGTTTTGATACATACTCGTGCCAATATAATTTTTTAAATTTGAAAAAAATTGAAATAGATAACACGCTTCTTTTAATCATCTCCAAATCCCTATAAGTTTTTCTAACTTTCCCTCTCTAAAGACCGGTTCCTCGCTAAAGACAGGGTCTTCGATATATATATGTCGGTGAATTTTTATTCAGACTTATCTATTAACTTTCTGGGCAAATATTTAGAATTATCTATTTAATATTTATGAATTTTATTGATCAAAATAATATCTGGTTAAGATGAGTGAAAAAAGTCATATATAATTTTCACTTAAATGATCAATTTAATATTTAACTTATTTTAACTATGATTGAAAAAAGTCATATATTATTATTAATATATTATCCAAGATTTAGGTTCAAATCCGACAATAACAAATAATATAAAATTATTAATGAAAATCTGTGAGTCAAACGGATTGTAAAGCTGGTAAATATTACAAATCGAGATGATAATACTTTTGTGGAGAACTGAAATTCCTTTCCTCCTTTTAAGTTCTGAACTACTACTATACATGACTGGCGGTGTGTCACTTTCTAGATTGCCGTGCCTTCAACTTCATTAACGACCTGAACGTATGGGCGAGGTGAATGCCAATTTTCCATTTTTCATTTCCTATTCTCTGATTTAATTTTTAATTCTAACAGGTTTTTTTTACTATTTTTATAACTAAATTACAAAAATGACTCCTATTCTGGGGTGGAATCAAGATGAATAGCAGATATTGACGCAGACCAAGTTCAAATTAAAACTACCCTTCAAGCACTTTGTAGGAGTCTCGCAGATCATCCAAAACGTTTGTGTTTGCCATCATATCTATACTATCTATACTATAATACCAAAATCATATTTTTTATATTTTTTATTTAATTTGCTTCGTTAATTTTGAAACCAAGATCAATACGGCCGCTAATCCTGCTACAATCTTATTATGAATCTATGTTAAACCCGACAATCCTATCTTGAATTTATGATTAACCACCCCCTTATTCTACGCAAGGTAACAAAGTTTGAATTTGAATATGAGTTTTAATCATTTATAAAGGCTTTGTTAAATTAAGTACCTGCCATTCCATGGGCATTAATCAAGTTAAATATGTTTATTAGTGTTATTAGTTCAATTTTTTTTTAATTTTTTGTTAAAGATTATCTATTTTTTTTATAAAATCTATCTATCTATATTATTATATTTAAAATGAAATAATGAAAATTTTGTTGAAAGTCGGTTTAGTCACTTGTAATTATATTAATATTTAAAATAGAACACTCACACAAATATATAAATATTCACAATATAATTACATAAATACGAATATATTTATAATTTGTCATCTAGGCCTTACACAAAATAATACTACCTCCGTCCCACTGAATTCTTAATATTAGAGAAGGGGAGATCGACACATATTTTAAGATTTCCGTAAAACATGATTCCCTAAATAATTTTAAATAATTTTTTTCTTTTAAATAAAAATATGATGTTTAAACTTTAAAAAAATTCTAAAAATAAATTATAAAACTATATTTTATAATAGGCTTAAAATGC
Source organism: Apium graveolens (assembly GCF_009905375.1). NCBI lineage: Eukaryota > Viridiplantae > Streptophyta > Magnoliopsida > Apiales > Apiaceae > Apium > Apium graveolens. The sequence goes on along the minus strand of NC_133647.1, from coordinate 96,449,212 downwards.
GTATCAAGTATGAGAAAAAAGTATGTAAAGAATCCATTGGAACAGAGGGGTATATATTATTCATTAGGGCTAAAAAAAATTATTCCACAATCTTAAATAAAAATTAAAATAATCTAAAGATATTTAGTTGGATTTGCGGCTGTAATTGGTTGATTAACGGCCTGAGAATAAAACAAAATAATGAATAATACTGATATGCGCTAAAACAAAAATTAAATTCAAACTTCCCTAATTTGTTGATAGATATAGAAATTTGATAGTCGGTCTGTCTCTATAATGTTTGGGTTTGTATAATTACAGGATTTTTGCAATTTCTACGATATATATACTATTTTATTAAAACAAAACTAGAGATAATTTGTTTGTCGGTATAGTAGCATTGAACTAATACAAATTAATATATACATTTGGAAAGCTAAAACAATAAAATATGTAATTTTATTCGGACTAACATAAATTTTTTACAGTAATCCGAATTTAAATTAATTCAACTAAAATAAATCTAAATATAATTATTTGAATTTGGTTGGTATAATGAGTCTTGAACTAATACAAAATAATGTATAATATTGATCCAGGCTAAATCAAACTAAATTTACCTTTAACTAAAATATATTTATCTATTGTAAGCGTACCTATAAATATCAGTAAAATTATATATATTTCATTCATTAACAAAATTTGTATAATTGATGCAAGATAAAGCAAAATTAAAATAAGAAAATAATTATACAATATAAAACAAAATAACATGTGATTTTATGGGGGTTACATAAAATTTTATCACTGGGGTATTAAACAAATTAAACTAAAATAGATCTAAATATAATTATATGGATTGAGTCGGCATAATAAGTCTTAAACTAATACTGAATAATTTATACTATTTATCCCAGCTAAATCAAACTAAATATACCTTTTAAATAAAACATAATAATCTTTTATAAACATACCTATAATTATCAATAAAATTATATATTTTATCATTAATATTATTTTTCAGAACTGAAATATTCATTTAAAAATATCACTAACATTTATATTTGTTATCAAATCATATTATTAAAATTAAAAAAACATATCTTAAAACTTTTAATTCAAGTTAATTTTTTTAAAAAAATTATATAATATTAAAAACAATCCGGATTTAAGCTAGTTTCTTTCTAAATTCACTAATTATACAAATTACTATACTTTATTAATATATTTAGACAATAGAGTAATATGGTTGAAAGTATTTGAAATAGTTCTCTCAGGATTACTCTGAAAACCTAAAAAATTTGAGGTAAAGTTGATCTCATATGGAAGAATATTTAACAATGATTTATATAGTTTATAACACGGATCCATAAGAGCGAATTTGTCGTCTGCAGAGTAATTGTACTAGACATCCGTGAAAAAAATTGAGTATTATCATTACAAAAATTGCTAAGTGAAATTCATAATAAAAAAGAATTTCGATGGTTTTAATTATAAAGATCAGAAGATTTAAAGAATTGAAGATAGAAAGGACTCTAACTCAGGAACTACATGAATTCACTTTAAGGATTGAAAAATATTTTAGGCTTACTCTAGGCTCTTGGTCGAGTACAAAGTAGTTAAAGGCTTAAAAATATTTTAAATACTCATACAAGGGTGGTTAGTCAAGTTCTAAGCCCACATACTATATGCCATGGTTGAGTTCAAAGGTACAAGGTGCTAAAAATTAATCTGAGTCCTTCTACTAGGCAAGCCAGTCGAGCCCGAGCTTCATCAAGGGCGTTAATGTCGATACCTAGCACACCAAGGTGCCTTTGTCGAGCTCTAATGCCTATTCTAGTAGAGCTTGTCAAATCCATGAGATGGTTGGCTAAAAACTATGTTAAAATCGCAAACAATAAAGGAGTAGTCGAGCTCCAGCATCATACAAGAGCATTGGTCGAGTTCTAGATCAAGTGTGCCTTAATTTTGAAAGTACACAAATGGCTCCATTATTCTTTTGGTCGAGCCCTAGCATGACTAATGTACTATAATCGAGTTCTAGCAATTAAATGAAGAATCTTCCAAGGCAACTCAAGTATGCATTAAGTCGAATCCTAGAAGTGGAAAACAACCTTTAGTTGAGTTCTAGTCAAGCAAAAGGACAATCTACCACCTACATTATTCCTATTTCTTGGTGGATATTCAACCATGCTACCTATTTTTCTAATAAGCCATCCTACAATATATTTATCAGATTAAATTGATTTGACATTAACACTCTCCAGCATATCAAAGTGAAGCCCTGCAAAATTGGGTTCTTGATTAAATCATTCAACTTCTTTAAGGACTTACAAGGAGAATTGCTCTCTAAATTATCTCATACCATGAAGTATTACCTTCCTTTTGTAGCATTTTATTTAAGGAATAAATCATTTTTCACTTTGTATTATCTTTATCTTGATTTCTTTATTTGTAAAGTGATATTTAAACACTAATTATTTCTTATTTGGATTAGTGTGTTTAAATCTTTGTTACATCAAATCTTTAATATTTGGTATTCTAAGAAAAACTTTTGAGGTTTATTTTCTTAATAAAGAATTTAACCCCAGATCTCGATTGTGTTCTTTATTTTCGTAGTCAAAATATTTATTTTAATATTCTGCTATTTGGATTGCGAATTTGGACATAGTTACATTTAACCCCCCAACTATCTTCGGACCAAACAATTGGTATAAAAGCCTGCTGATCGATATAAAGATCAAATCCATTAGATTAGAATTTTGTGTTAATTTTTGTTATAAGGCGACTAGAGTGCTTTCGTTCGTGTAGATATGAGTTCGTGTAGATATGAATTGGGATTGTTAATTTGACTTGGTTGATTTTTTGGCGTGTTGACTGTTTGGGTAGTTGTATTTTGAGACGTTATATTACAAAAAAATTGAAATCGGAAATATGAGTTCTCAAAGAGTTAGTAGCATCAAGGTCGCTCAGTTTGACAAGATAAATTATAACCTATAAAAGAAGAAGAAGATGATTTTATTCTTAAGGGCTATAAATCATGAGTACATAGAAGTTCTTAACTATAGAGCATACATAATTGAGATACCATATCATGTTGTTCCAAAAAAGAAAGTTCATAAAGACAAATCTGAATATATTGTTAGGGAAAAATATGTAAGGTCCTGAAGGAGGGCTATATTAAGCTAGAAGGGGGGTTGAATAGCTTAATTACCAATTTAAAAATTATTATGTTATTTTAAAATAATTTACCCTTTTTAAAACTTTACTGAGTAGTTATGTAGTTTATATGTGCGGAAAATAAAGTTTAAGGAAAGAAAATATCACACGATGATTTTATCCAGGTTCGCGATGGCGCAACCTCTAACAAATTCGCTCACCCCTACGTCCAGTCCCCGAACTCCTCTCCCGGACTCGGGATTTTCCCTTATAATAAACTCGCTGCTTTAGTAGGTGGAGAAGCCTTTACACCCTTACAAATATTTGTCTTGGTGCGTAACACAAGAGTTACCACCTCAAAATAAATGTAATACCTATACAACTTATCTTAGACAATAACTCCTCGCTATTTCTTCAAAGTTGATGTAGAACCTTTTTGTAAACTTGGCTTCCTTAGCTTTTGTCGGTCTTGAATCTTAGTGATCCGATCTTGGGTCTTTTCTCTTCTTCACGGTGCAAATACTACTAACTCCCTATTAGTACGTATAGAATTTGGGTCTTAGAATGAGAATCACCTCATATCACTTCATCTCACTACAAAACTAATAAGACAGTCCATAAAACAGAAAGTATAGAGAAAATATGGGTTGGACTAGTATGTTACGGTACTAGCCCACAAGATAATGTAATATTCAAATAAGAATATTAAATATCAACTATGTATACTTGACTTGAGATATAGAATAATATATCAAGTATACTTTCGATTACTCCGTCTTTATAGAATATATGTTTATCGGAGTAATATAAGAGGTCTTTTATAATTATAAGCAATATAGCTTATGACTTTTTTAGTATTCTTCTTATTTCGATTATTTATTTATAGATCGAAAAATACTTTAGTTATAATCTCGGAATTGTAACTATCCTTTAAGCTCGTAGGCTTAAGGATTTTAGTATACTTATGTTTTGACAATTATAGAAATAAAGTATAGTTTTAACTTCGTGCACAATTTATAGGTTCTATATAAGCCAAGATCGAGATAAAGGAAGTGCAAGTAATTGGCTTTGAATTTGTGCTTTTGAAGCTTAGACGTGTTAAGTGGCATTGTTGGTGAGATTGTGTAGCTGTATGAACAGTTACGTGATAACTCAACACGATAACAACACTAGAACATGATAGGTTAATAATACTACGTCTACACAAGAAATCAGGATGAATGAAGACAAGGAAAAAATAATCAGAAGATTAGAAGAAGGCTTAAAGTCTGTTTACAGGTCAATGAAAGAAGTTCATTAATATGATCATGTCTCAGTGAAGAACAAAGGTTAAAGACTTTCAGGATTTCAGAAATGTTGAAGATTCAGTACACAAGTGCCATCAGAAGATTTCAGTATATTAGCATTGATTGAAGATAGACAGTGTTTGAAGCATAGGAATCTGAAGAACTGAAGACAGAGTATAGACAGAGGTTAATGAAGACGTTGTCTAAAGTACCGTAAAGGATTCCAGTAAAAGTACAGTTGTTTATTGACAGTCAGTGTCTGAAGCGATAAAGTTGTTGCAAGGTTAACCATTTAATCAAGACCATAATACGAAAACCTGAATCGGGGTTAGTCATCTGTGAACCAGACCAGTTGCATTAGGCGTCAACAGCTCATGAAAGAAATCTGGGTATTATTTATAGAAGGATTGTTAAGTTGAGGAACGTACTTGGATTGAACATTTATCTGTTAAAGTACGAGAAGAGGTGATACAGCTAAACAGCTCAGGGGACTGGCGAAGCTCAAAGTTTAATTGGTAAATTAAATAAATTTATTTAAAGGACTTTAATATAATTTATTTAATAAACTTAAATTGATTTATCTTATAAACTTTAAATAAGTTTATTTTATAAATCTAAATTAGTTTATTTATATAAGTTATATTTAAGTTTATTTTATAAATTAATTTAGTTATAATTTAAACTAAAAGAAAAAGAAAAGAAAAATAAAAAGAAAAAGAAAATTGAAAAAGAAAAAAAAGAAAAAAGAAAAAGAAAAAGAATGAAAAAGAATAAAATAAAAAGAAAATAAAAAGAATTAAACAAACAAACAAGTTATGTTTGTTTGCTTTTGGTTTAGTATGGTAGGAGGTCGCCACAGGCTCCCCCCTGTCGCCATAGGCTGTCTGTGTGCTTTTGTTAAGTACATTTGTTGTACTAATAGTATACTGATCGCCACAGAAAAATTACACATTCCTCCTGTACACCTGTCGCCACAGAATCCTCAGCCACACATTATTGGATATTAAGTCTACACTTTGCAGCAGAAGATATACAACCATTCATTCTGTTCATCTTCTCTCCCAAGAGAGTAGTGAAAATGGCAGCAAAGATTTACAGAGAAGCTCAAGTTTTTTATATATCCGTCTAACTTCTCACTGGAGTAATATTATAATGCCCGATTTAATTCTTGTATATTCATAGGGGCATTATAATCGTTACTCGATAATTAAATCCTAGACAAACAAAAGCTAGATCATTGTATATGATTTGATTTGTAAATCTTTGTAGAAGCTATGAACTTTGTTGTTCTTAGATTGTAGCCGGTTATTTATTTACCGGAGTGTAGCAACACCCCTCGAGGATTTATATACGAATATATATTTACCCGAATATCTTGTGTTCCTTATTTTTATCATTCCAAACACTATTCGTCTCAAGAACACGAAACCACTAACCGAGCACTAAATCTTTTATCCGCTAAAGATTCGAAAGAATTTTTAATTTAGTGATTATCGTATTCAAACCCCCTTCTAAGATAATTCGGGACCTAACAGACATTTATGTCCATTTATTATATCCTAAAAAGGCTTGATTTGATATTTTGTACTCAAGTTATTTGTGTTTTTGATGTGTTTTGTAGTGTTTTTGCATTCCAGGCTTATATCATGAACTCGGGTGAATTGGCATTGATTTGATGCTAATTTGGTATTAGGATGGTGTCACGAAGATTGCTAGTGAAAAGACCAACTCAAACCAGCATGAAAATAAAAAAGCAGAATTTTTTTCCAGAGAGTCAGCGAGCTCGCGCCAGGATTACAGAAGTGTAGCGCGCTCGTGCTGGTGAAGCGCGCGGCCGCGCCGGTTCGAATTCCAGTAATCTTGTTTCTACTCTGATTTGATCCGAAAGTTTTCTACTCTGCATGGGCTGCTTTATAAACATTACTTATGATCGTTTTTAATAACAAGACATTCTAGAGCTTAGGGAGAAGGCGTAAGAAGATCGTAGAGCACAAATCAACCAAGGCGAAGAGGATCTAGTTTATTCTTGTGATTCTTTGTTTTAAGTTGTAACTTTGGATGCTAGTTTTCTTATTTGTGAACCTATACTCTTGTGTAACGTACTTGGTTAAGTATATATTAAGTATAAAGACTATGTTTATTATACCATGCTTTCATTGGAATCCACGTTGATGATGAGTCCGATTATGGGCTAATCGTTATCGTGGGGTTCTAGGTAATTTACTTATGGATTTCTTTAGTTAATTGTTTCGATACCTTAGTGTGTGGTGATTGTATGATAGCCTGGTATTGGTTGTGCTTATTTGTCTTATGAGTTGTAATAACCCCAATTTTTGGAATTTTTGAAACCCTTATGAATAGTGTTTAACCTGATTATGCTGAATGAGAAAACTTTTCATGCCACACTTTGTAGAGGTTCTTTTATTGTCATTCTGAGATCTTATTAGTACTCTATATGGTATATAAGTGTATGTAAAGATCGTCAGAATCCAAATTCGAACACTTTGATTTTTCCCGAAAATCCACCAGATACCGAAAGAATTGAGTATAAGGGAACAGGATAAAAAGGATTTAAATTCAAGGATTATAAGAGAGGATCATAAAAGGAATATAATGTATTGAGAAAGGTTAAGGAAACCCAAGTAATAAGATCCCGGGTATGATCCCTCAAACGATAAACGAAAACGAAAGTTAAGCGAACCGTATAACAGATCAGCGGTCATTAGCCAAGTAATTAGAAGCTAATCAAAGAGGTTAGTAAGGATGATGTCATCAAACCAATAAGAAGAGGACAAGCATGGGAAGATGACATAGGATTGATGACCTAAGCATGACCAAAGAGAAGTGTGTTGTTGGTTGATTAAGAACCACACAAAAAGCACCATGGTTAAAAGGTAAATAATTAAAACAAAAGCCAAAAATAACCAACCAACAAATCATTTCACCAAAACACAAGTTGACTTCACTTTTCTTCAAGAAAAGCTCTCGGCCTCTTTTCCATTTCAAGAAGAAAAAAACCAAAATCCAAGTTCCAAACTTCATTAATTAGTGAGGTAATTATCTAAGACTCCTTATGCATTGATATAGCTATCCTATAAGTTTAAGCTTCAAATTCCTTCACAATCTCTTCCTAAAATTCATGGAAGAAGAGGGTGAATAGTGTTTTTCAAGAACTTAAATTTTGTTCTTGAGTTTTTGTGTAGATTAAGCTTGGATAAGGACTTTCAAGGGTGATTCCAAGCTAATTAGTTACTCCTACTCACAAGGAAGGTATAATCTCTTAACCTAGCTTTGTTATTGAATATTAAGAGCTTATTATGATTAGTATAGTTCATGAGAAGCATGGTGTTTGAATATGTAGAGATTAGTTGGTTTTGTGATGTTTTTGGAGTTGTAAATCTTGGTTATTAGTTAAGGAACTTAAGAATAGTTTTAGTTCATGTTTGAGATTAATATAAATTGGAAAACTTGAGGTGTTGGGGCTGTTGTAGTGATGTATGGATTGAGTTTGGTTGTATGTTTGAATTGTGGTTGGTTTGTGGTTGATTTGGAGTAGAATAAAAATTGGTAATCGCGTAAACACAGCTGTCGTAATGTCCGATTTACTTTAGACTGTTTTTGTTCTTAACATCAGGACCCGAGAACTCTCTGTTAGGTTTTGACCATTGCCATGATTAGATAGCTCATGTTACGAGCTTCGTTTTGATATGTGGTTCGTTTGAATCCGATATACGGTTTAGGAGAAACGACCGTTTTAAGTAATGGCGTTTCGCGAATGAACCATTACCCCTCGCCTTACTTTGAAGCATAGGTTAAAGACCTTAAAGGACTAATTGGAGTATGAAACATTTATGTGAAGTGTATTATGCAGTTGGTAAGGCACTCGCGAAAGAATCGCCTTAAAACCCTTAATGGTTAATTTATTAAAAATGGTGGAGCCGAGGGTACTCGAGCAACTTAAGTGAATCGTTAAGCGCAAAAGCGAACGTTAGGGTCTAATTGGTTAAAGTATAGATTCATAAGCGACTTTGGTTTAATTCCAACTTATATGTTGTTTATAGGTTACCAGACTCGTCCCAAGCCATTTATCACCCCCAGTCGCTCAGGCAAGTTTTCTACCCGTTATACTGTTGTTGTGATGTATACATATGTATATGCATTATCTTGTGAAAGATGCATGGTGGTTAATTAGCAAGTCTTGCGATATATTGGAGCATGTGATATGGTATATATGCATGTCTGTTTCGTAATCTTGATATATATTGTTGATTCAATTGCTTATAAGTTGCATAATACCTATGCTAGAGATAAGCAGTAATTGCGTATACCCTTAGTATAGGGGACCCAAAGGTGAACATTTTCTAAAACCGGGAGTCGATGTTCCCGAGTATATTATATATATTTATATATATATAGTTATAGTTTTCAAAACTATGAATCGAATAAGGTTTATTCGATAACTTTATTTTTATTTAATGAATATTATTTTAAATATTCATTCGAGGACATATGACTCTGTTTATTTTATTTAATGAATATTATTTTGAATATTCATTCGAGGACATATGACTCCGTTTATTTTATTTAATGAATATTATTTGAATATTCATTCGAGGACTTATGACTCCGATTATTTACTAATTAATATTCTTTATTTTATTAAAGAATAATGTGTCAATAATCAAACTTACTTTTGATTATTCAAATAAAGATAGTACTTTCGTATAAGTATATCTTTGGTTATTTAATATTCATTTCAAGTATAAGTTTTAAAACTTCTACTTCAATTATTTTTATAAAGATTATTCTTTATGGGAATATTATTTAAATAATAATATTCAGATATTTTCTAATATATTGGGACTGATTTATTTTATTAAATCAGCATCACTCCAAACATTCTTAAAAATGTTTTCGAGTCTTCAAAATGATTTTTAAAGGTTAGGGCGGATCCCAAAACTCATTTTTTATATTTAAGATCCTCCTTTCGAAGGGAATTTAAATACTCGCTCAAAACCTGAGGGATCCGGCTCTGTGGTGTATTTTATATTCGCAACAAGGTTGATATTTTGATAAAAGAGTTTTGATTACTTACCCAACGCTCGGGAAGTAAAATTCTTAGAACAAGTTAATCCGTTAACAGGCATCGCCTGGGAATTATTGGTGAGTTTTCCTTTCCAACTAGATACGACTTCTTGGTGGAGCCGTATCAACAAGTTTCTACTTGGGGAAAGGGGGGACAAGCTTTACGTTTCAGAGTCATGGATTCCATCTGAACTAGGAGTGGCGTAAGTGGTCGAGTGGCGCCAGCCCAGCCTTATTATATTGGCCCAAATGGCCTGGAAGTTCCGCTATGACGGTACATTCCTTAGGAGTCCAGTGTTCAGTTGACAAGTAAATCCGACAGGTTCTCCTCTAAATGTAGAAAATGGCGGGGTTGCACTACTGCGACTGATCATCGTAAGTGGTCTTCCTGGCGCGGAAAACTCCCGTAATGAGTTCATCATCCAGTTTGGATATTTTTGCAACACTACCCGGGGCATTCGATCGAAAGACTACGGATGGGTGATTGCTGAGGCATTGACAGGGTCAAACGGTTATAATGATGTTTCCCTCAAATGAAGTATCTCGTAACTTCATTTCTTTTAAACAACATTTCAAGGATTGAATCTATTCAAGTCTTATCTTGTAGTCTCATCTATGTGATGAACTTTCGAAACTGTTTATACATTGAACGGTGGTGGTTCAAGTAGTATTCGGAAAAGATATAAGTATATTGGAGTATCTTGTAACTTCATCTTTTCAACTTATATCCAGTTAATGATTATCTTATGAATGACAAAGATTTTCAGAAAAACGTTGAGACAAGGTTAGATATATGAGATCACCTTGCAACGATATTTTTATACAGTTATAAACTGGAACTCTGTGTATATTATACATGTCAGAAGATTTCAAAGATTGTGAAAAGTATATATGTATATATATACTGAATACTTTGCGACTTGGTCGCGTTAAGATATCAACTTGGTTCATTTCTTCTTGACCAAGACTTTCATGAGTACTATGAGAATGCTCATATATTGTTAATTATTATACATATTATTTCGGTGGGCTTGTTGCTCACCCTTGCTTTCTTCTTTCATCACACAACAACAGATAGAAAAGATGAACATGACCAAGCTTCCAATTCGCAAGCGGTTAGGAAATGTTCCGCAGTTTTCTGGAAGCGTTGATGCCGCCGTAGCTGAGGTAGGAGCTACCAATAGGCTAGGTTTTTAACTATTGATGAACCAGACTTATGTATAATATGAATTGTAATAATGGCAAGGAATATGTAAATTATTCAGAAACCCTTTTAAGGTGTAACGGTTTATAATTGTGGAATAAAATGACTTGTGTTATTTTGGTATTCATCTTTGAGACTATAACTTGTGGTGTGTGTGTGTGTACTATGGGGTCACAGTACTCGGCAGTTGGTTGACTGTTAAGATTAAGTATTGATAAGGGAAATGGAACTCGTGACAACCCGAATCCCCGACCCCGGATTTGGGGGGTGTTACAAAAGTGGTATTAGAGCCAAGCATTATAAACCTCAGAGATGATGTGGTGTTATGATAATAAGTTCACTAAGATAATAAAAACTCTTGCCAAGTTCATAGTCGGGCTACCTAATATAGTACTGACAGTTAAAACCCTTATGGGAACCCTTATAAATATCGTGGTAGTAACATAGTTCGTTCTCGTATAGGGCAGTGGGCCACCGAACCCTGAGGTTCAGGAGCATCAGCATGAGGATGTTTTATTATATATTGGAGATCAAATGGTGAATCCAATAGAGTACCCTAACGAGGGACCGGATGAGATTTATATTGAGAATGTTGTGATTGAGGATGTTATCCCAGAAGGGATTGTTGCTGAGGAGGATCTCGTGGAGGATCCTGACGAGAATGAAGAGAGGACCGCTGAGGAATTGATGACCGTACTCAGGGCGACTACCAGAGCTAGAATGGCCGCGAGGGTGGCACTAGAGGATGAAGAGTTACCAAGGGCACAAAGGATAATGAGGGCAGAAGGAGTGGGGCCTTCCAAGACACCAATTATACCAGTATTAGACCCTCTTCCAGAGGTTCCTGTAGACATCCATGAGGTTCCACCAATTCCTATTCCCTCCCCTGTACAGAGCCCAGCACCTACTGAGGAAATGCCACCTTTATCTCCTGCACCATTGTCACCTGATACCGTGCTTGGTTATCCATTTGGATCTCCTGGGTCTGCACCACCTGCACCCCATGGACTGCTAGATGCCACCACTCAGGCTTCTCTTATCGCCGATTATTATATGACTTTGGGTGGCCTGTCTAAGGCCCGTAATGTTAGGAGTGATCTGTGGGATCGACTTACTGCACCGAGGATTGAGGGCGGGGTACTTCCGGCAGGACTAGCTTATAGCATGGAAAGGATTGAGGCTACCACCCGTGTTACAGCTAGAGGCCATCTTGAGGGTCAGATTGATCCAACTCTACTTGCAACTATCTTAGACCTCATCACCGCTTTAATGGAGTAGGTTAGGGATGTCGTGTGTGCCCGCATTTCTTGATCCATATTAGTGTGCAGAGTCTAAGCAATCTGACAAGGATTTCATGTAGCACCGCTTTTGGAGGATTAGCCTAAGTTATGAATGATTAGTTTTAATGACTAGATGATTATCTATGGTAGTACTTTTGGGATAAAAGTGATCAGATCAAATGATGTAATTCTCTTTAATGTGTTCAGTTGTCGTACCCTCGAACAAATGGTTATGTATATATTCGTTAATTTCAGTTCCGATCAGTTTGTTTCTGATAAGTTCATATTGTTAATTGCACTATTAACACTTAAGAGAGTGTCATGAAGTCTATAGAACTTGAGAATTCATAATTTGCAATCATGCAAGGACTGAACGAGGGAAGGACATAAGCAAAGTAAGTAAGAAAAATATCCAGAGATTCTCAAAATTTTTCCAAGCAATATGCCCCCACGACGAATAAGATTAGAGGCAAACCTTGAATGTGATAATCAGGGAGGTCGCATTTAAGATATAAGGAACCCGGAATATAATGAAGTGGAAAATGAGGATTTTAAATTAAAAGATGACCCCAATTATGGGGAGTAGGAAGAAACATTTAGACTGAGAAAACAGAAGTCGAGCAAGATAGGAAGAACCAGGATGGTACTCATATTGGGCAATCCATGGACCTGCCTAAAATAAAACTTATACTTTTACCCCTACCGCCACCTTGAGGAAACAATGTGGTATGAAATTCTTTCAGGACCTTTAAGTCGCTAAGCTCTCAGAGTTCCAAGGAAATAGCTGACCCAGTCGAGGCAAGAGCCTGGCTAAAGGAAATAGAGGAATCATTTAAGATTCTAAATGATTGACGAATCACAAAAGACTGTTTTTGTCACTTACCCTCCTAAGAGAGAGACCACCCGCTGGTGAAAGACCAAGAAAGGCACGGAGCAAGAGGTTATGATAAACTGATTAAAGTTCAGTCAATTGTTTTCGAGAAAGTAAATCCCAAGGTTATGGAGATAGTGTAAAAGCTTTAAGATCCAGAACAAAGGCGGACGAATATGATGAATTATGAATCTAAGATTGTAAAAATTGTAAAGATTCGTTCAGAGGACAAGAATCCCAGAACGACGTGATGTTTGAGGTAAATAATTAGTGGGTTCGTGAAATGATTGTAAGAGAAAGGAAAATAAAAAGAAAATGAAGTGGAAAGGAATATAAAGGCAATAGAGTTTGAGGAATGATAAGAGAGTTGGGTATGAGGAAACCCTAAAGAATCATAGTAATAGAAATAGAAAAGTATGTGATCGTCAGGATGAGGATGATTCACTATGAGTTAAAGTTGATGATTGAAGGCATAAGAGATGTACATATTGTACCCCCTTTAAGTTGGGAGAATTCGAGGAAACCTTAAGATAGTTCAAAGGATAAATAATGAGACGCGGATAGACTGAGGAGACAAGAAAGTAGGAAATTAGGAAAATTGGATGAAGGAAGTGACCTTCAAGAATGTGAAGTGTAAGACCGGTGGCATGATACCCAGAAAGGGAGACGCCGGGTATGAAAGACATCCCAATATTGAGATGACTGTTGAGATAAACAACAAAAAGGAAATGAGGATTTATTAAGAAGATGTTCACGTTGAATACGACCAATATCTTCCAGAACATCCATGTTATCATTACCCAATTTAGGAAAGAAAAGCGGGTAACCATTGTTATCTTTTGAAGGCCATATGTGTTGACCTCAGTTTGAATAAGGATGCTATTGTGAAATTGGTATAGACTATCTGGGTGGGAATGATTGAATAAGATAATCTATCAAGGATATATGACTTGATTTATCCATGGAAGGATGTAAGTACCTTTTTAAAGGTGGAATTAAGGATATAACTTTGATAACTTGAGGTGAATCCTAGGGGAATGCATAAAGGTTGGCATTCCACCCTTAATAGGGACAGCATAAGTTTTGACAGTATGAATTGGAAAGGATCAAGGTAGCAACAACCTTTAAAGATCAGTAGAGAAAATTTTTAAAAGTACATAGATAATGGTTCTAGTATTAGTAAATGGTTCATGAGTACTATGAGAATGTTCATATATTGTTAATTATTATACATATTATTTCGGTGGGCTTGTTGCTCACCCTTGCTTTCTTCTTTCATCACACAATAACAGATAGAAAAGATGAACATGACCAAGCTTCCAATTCGCAAGCGGTTAGGAAACGTTCCGCAGTTTTCTGGAAGCGTTGATACCGCCGTAGCTGAGGTAGGAGCTACCAATAGGCTAGGTTTTCAACTATTGATGAACCAGACTTATGTATAATATGAATTGTAATAATGGCAAGGAATATGTAAATTATTCAGAAACCCTTTTAAGGTGTAACGGTTTATAATTGTGGAATAAAATGACTTGTGTTATTTTGGTATTCATCTCTGAGACTATAACTTGTGGGGTGTGTGTGTGTATATTGTGGGGTCACAGTACTCGGCAGTTGGTTGACTGTTAAGATTAAGTACTGATAAGGGAAATAGAACTCGTGACAACCCGAATCCCCGACCCCGGATTTCGGGGGTGTTACATGAGTGTCGCGAACTTATAAGATAGCGTGTTAATCTCTAATGAAGTGAAAGTGAACTTAGAACTTGCCATGCTAGCATAGGTTCATGTATTGTTATGCATGATTCGTAGGTAATTTTAACCATCTTACTTGCTTATGTAATCATAATTGATAACTTGCATATTCAACCGTTATGTTGTCAAATTCTATAGACATATAGGGTCTCAATATAATTGGTGTCTATTCAGCTTCTATCTCTTTTGTGGATGTCTGCTAGTATGGTAATCGTGCAACGAAAGTTGGCGTTTATCAGTTTCGTGTTATCTGATTAGTGTCATCATCATTGCATGCTAAGGTTAAAAATGAAAAGGCTATTGAATGAAGTAATTAATGAAGTTAGAATCCCATGTTTGTGTCATATAGTATTCAACTCTATTTATTCTCTTAGTTAATGTTCTTTAGTATAATCTCTTAGTTAAGCGTAGTTAAAACAACCTCAATTTGTTAATCGTCTTAGCATTGGATAATAACCATACCATTGTTGCTTAAGTACATTGATTAAAATTAACTTAAACCAGTCCCTTTGGGAATGAACTATAATTAATTTTATATTACTTGCAATCACGTATACTTGCGTGAATATTAGCGCGCGTTCTAGCCCTAACAAGTTTTTGGCGCTGCTGCCGGGGACTCGGTGTTAATTTTTATTTTATGTGTTTGTCATCAGTGGTCGTTAAAGTTCATTGACTCGGACATTGTTACTTATTTATTTCCTTGTCGTGTTTCAAGTACTCTAGCGAGCATGTATGCATACGCGTTCTCGGTCACGTAAGAGAACCTTGTATCAAGCTGAGGAAGAAGTTGTAGTTGCTAAGGAAGTTTTCGAGGAAGTTCTTGTCGAGGAGAAAGTTGAAGAAGAGGCGGTTATTGCAATGGGAGAAGCAGAAGCGAATCTAAAGGCTTTGATGGATTACTCTCAACCAAAGATTAATGATATTCGGTCTAGCATTGTTCGACCAGCCATCTCGGCTAATACCTTTGAGATCAAGTCGAGTATGATTCAGATGATACAAAACTAAGTTCAGTTTGGGGGTTATCCGACAGAAGACCCCAACATGCACATCAGAGATTTTATCGAGATCTACGACACTTTCAAGTTTAATGGAGTTTCTGAAGATGCTATTAAGTTGAGGCTTTACCCATTCTCTCTGCGGGATAAAGCTAAGTGCTGGTTACATTCTCTACCACCAGGGTCTATCACCAAATGGGAGGATCTTGCTCAAAAGTTCTTAACTAAATTCTTTCCTATGGCGAACACTGCGTCAATCAGAAACACACTTACTCAATTTACTCAGCAATCTGGAGAATCTTTATATGAGGCTTGGGATCGCTATAATAAAATGCTTAGGAAGTGCCTCCATCATGGTATGGCTGACTGGATGATCATTAATTGCTTCTATAATGGTTTGGGTGCTACTTTTAGACCCATGCTTGATTTAGCATCAGGAGGAGCCTTGTGGGCTAAAAGCTATGATGAAGCTTATGAATTGATTGAACTGATGGCTGCTAATGAATACCAGAATCCCTCTCAGAGATTAATTCAAGGCAAGGTAGCAGGAATTCCGGAGTTAGATGCACCTACTGTTATAGCTGCCTTGCTTAAAGCGTTGACGATGAAGGTGGATTCTTTGGCTAACTATGGAGTTAATCAGAGTGTCTATTAGCTTTGTGTTGGTGCGCATGAGACTGACCAGTGTGCTATTTCTAGTGAATCAGCTCAGTTCGTGAGCAACTTTCGAAGGTCGCAGCATCCTGTGCCAGCCACCTATCATCCCAACAACCGCAATCATCCTAACTTCAGTTGGAGCAATTCTCAAAATGCGGTTCAATATTCTTATCAGCAGTATCCAGCAAAGCAGTACAACCCTCCTGGTTTTCAGCAACCACAATACGTACCAAGGCAACAACTCCAGCTGCAGCAATCTAATAAAAAATCTGAATTGGAGGAGTTGAGGCTCATGTGCAGGAGCCAAGCGGTTTCTATCAAAAACTTGCAAAATCAAATTGGACAAATTGACAATGCCTTGCTAAATAGTCAATCTGGTACACTCCCTAGTGACACTGAAGTGCCAGGAAAGAGGCAAGCTAAGGAGCAGGTAAAGGCAATTACATTGAGGTCTGGGAAGGTTGCGAATCCCGAACACACTCAAGTTTCGGATGAAGAAGTTGTGGCTGAAGAAGAAGTACAGAAGGAAGCTGATGTGGAACCAAGGAAGACTATTGTTGAACACACTCCGCCCGAGGGTAATAAAGGGAAGAAACAGATCTATCCTCCACCTCATTTTCCTAAGAGGCTGTAGAAGAAAAGGTTGGATAAGTAGTTTAAGAAGTTTCTGGAGGTGTTCAAGAAACTTCATATCAACATACCTTTCGCTGAAGCTCTTGAACAGATGCCTAGTTACACAAAGTTTATGAAAGGTATTCTTTCTCGGAAAGTGAAGCTTGATGACTTAGAGACCATTGCTCTCACGGAGTAATGCAGTGCTGTGCTGCAACCGAAGTTTCCTCCGAAGTTTAAAGATCCTAGAAGCTTCACTATTCCTTGTACCATTGAAAAAGTGTCATTTGATAAATGATTATCTGACTTGGGAGCTAGCATTAATCTAATTCCCTTGTCAATCTTCAAGAAGTTGGACTTACCTGATCCAAAGCCGACTTATATGACCTTGCAGTTAGCCGATCGTTCTATTACATATCCACGAGGCATTGTGGAGGATGTCTTGGTCAAGGTGGACAAACTCATCTTTCCTGCCAATTTTGTAATTCTTGATTTCAAGGAGGATAAGAAGATTCCCATAATTTTGGGAAGACCATTCTTGGCTACGGGCCGAACCTTGATCGATGTGCAGAAGGGTTAGCTCACCATGCGAGTTCTGGATCAGGATGTAATTTTCAGTGTGTTCAATGCCATGAAATTCCCTACGGAAAATGAGGAGTGCTTAAAAGTTGAGTTGGTCGATTATGTGGCTACTTCAGAACTTGATCAATTGTTAAGGTCCGATGCCTTAGAAAAGGCCTTTTTGGGGAATTGAGATAGTGAAGATGATGAAGGTGATGAGAAGTTGCAATATCTGAATGCTTCTCCCTGGAAGGGGAAGATGGATATGCCTTTTGAATCTCTTGGAATAGAGGAGCTGAAAAAAATCCAAAGCGCCTCAAGCCATCTTTTGAGGAAGCTCCTACCCTTGAGCTTAAACCATTTCCTGAACACTTAAGGTATGCTTTTTTAGGTGATGCATCTACTTTTCCTGTGATTATTGCATCTGACCTTTCAGGTAGTGATGTGGAAAAACTCTTAAGAATTATGAGAGAGTTCAAATCGGAAATTAGATGGACTATAGCATATATTAAGGGAATCAGCCCTTCTTATTGCATGCATAAAATTCTGTTAGAGGAAGGTAGCAAGTCTACTATTGAGTAACAAAGAAGGCTTAATCCAATCATGAAAGAAGTTTTGAAGAAGGAAATTTTCAAATGGCTGGATGCAGGGATCATCTATCATATTTATGACAGTTTTTGGGTGAGTCCAGTTCAGTGTGTGCCGAAGAAAGGAGGTATCACGGTCGTAGCTAATGAGAAGAATGAGCTCATTCCTACTCGAACAGTCACGGGGTGGAGAGTCTGCATGGACTACATAAAGCTGAATAAGGCCACGAGAAAGGACCACTTTCCTCTGCCTTTTATTGATCTGATGCTTGACAGATTGGCTGGGCACGAGTACTACTGTCTCCTGGATGGCTATTCGGGCTATAACCAGATTTGCATTGCTCGAGAAGATCAGGAAAATACTACTTTCACTTATCCATTTGGTACTTTCGCTTTCATAAGAGTTTCTTTTGGTTTGTGCGGAGCACCTGCCACATTTCAGAGATGCATAATGGCTATCTTCTCTGACATAATTGGTCAGAATGTGGAGGTGTTTATGGACGATTTCTCTGTGTTTGGTGATTCTTTTGATGAGTGTTTGCAGAATCTCGAGGCAGTTCTTAAAAGGTGTGTTGAGACCAATCTAGTTCTCAACTGGGAGAAATGTCACTTTATGGTGCGACAGGGCATTATTCTTGGGCACAAGGTCTCTAGTAAGGGTCTCGAGGTGGATAAAGCCAAGGTGGGGGTCATTAAAAATCTTTCTCCACCAATTTCTGTTAAGGGAGTTCGCAGCTTTCTTGGTCATGCGGGTTTCTATAGGCGGTTCATCAAGGACTTCTCTAAAATTTCTAAACCCCTGTGCAATCTTTTAGAGAAGGATGATCCATTCAAGTTGAATGACGAGTGCCTAAATGCTTTTGAGTTCTTAAAGAAGAGTTTTATCACGGCACCTGTCATAACTGCACCAGATTGGAGTGAGCCTTTTGAGATGATGTGCGATGCAAGTGACTATACAGTTGGAGCAGTTCTTGGGCAGAGAAATAACAACATATTTCATGTGGTCTACTATGCTAGGAAGACCCTCAATGGTGCTCAACTGAATTATACTACTAGTGGGAAAGAACTTGTGGCCATTGTCTACGGTTTTGAGAAGTTTCAATCTTATTTTCTTGGGACGAAGGTGACAGTTTTCACTGATTACGCTGCGATTCGATATCTCATCTCGAAGAAGGATTTGAAGCCTAGATTGATTAGATGGGTTCTTTTTCTTCAGGAATTTGAATTAAAGATCAAGGACAAGAAGGGTACTGAGAATCAAGTTGCTGATCATCTCTCACATTTGGAAGAACCAAGTGTAACTTCACAAGATAAGACATTGATAAATGAGTCTTTTCCCGATGAGCAGCTGTTTGGTGTACAAGAAGAAGAACCATGGTTTTCAAACATTGTGATCTACCTTGTAAGTAATATCATGCCTCCAGATTTATCTTATGCTCAAAGAAAGAAGTTTCTTCATGAGGTGAAGTGGTACATGTGGGATGAACCATATCTGTTTAGGCAAGGAGCTAACCAAATCATCAGGATATGTATTATGTAAAACAAAATGGGGGGGATCTTACGAGATTGCCATTTGACTGTTTATGGAGGCCACTATGGTGGAGAGAAGACAACAGCTCGTGTCCTTCAAGCGGGATTCTTCTGGTCTACATTATTTAAGGATGTGCATCACTTTGTTTTGAAGTGTGTGATCCATGCCAGCGTGTCGGTAATATGTCCAAGAGGGATGGGATGCCTCTTAATGTGCTTCTTGAGGTTGAAGTCTTTGATGTTTGGGGAATCGACTTTATGCGGCCGTTTGTCTCATCTTGCAATAATCAGTATATCTTGTTGGTAGTTGATTATGTCTCGAAATGGGTTCAAGTCAAGGCTTTGCCGATAAATGATGCGAATGTAGTGGTTAATTTTCTTCATAAGCAGATATTCACACGATTTGGGACTCGAAGAGTCATAATCAGTGACGGGGGATCGCATTTTTGCAATCGCAAGTTCACTACTATATTGCAAAGGTATAATGTGAATCATCGCATTGCTAAAGCCTACCATCCTCATACTAATGGTCAATCTGATATGTCTAACAGAGAGATCAAGCGTATTCTAGAGAAAGTTGTATGTCCATCAAGGAAGGATTGTTCTTTGAAGCTTGATAAAGTTATTTGGGCATATAGAACAGCATACAAGACTCCGTTAGGTATGTTGCCATTTCAGTTGGTTTATGGTAAGGAGTGTCATTTACCTGTGGAGCTCGAGCATAAAGCATATTGGGCTTTGAAGAAGTTGAACCCTGATTTGGATGCAGCTGGTAAGAAAAGAATGCTTCAATTGAATGAACTCGACGAATTTCGACTTCAAGCGTATGAAAACAACAAAATGTATAAGGAGAAAGTCAAGAGGTAGCACGATAGGGGTCTGGTGCTTAAATCATTTGTGCCGAGGCAGCAAGTTCTTTTATTCAATTCTCGTCTCCGTCTTTTTCCTGGAAAATTAAAGTCGAGGTGGTCCGGGCCTTTCATAATCAAACATGTATTTCCGCATGGAGATGTGAAGATTTTTGAGAATGATCCAGGCCAAGCGTTCTAGGTGAATGGACAGAGGTTGAAGCACTACTATGCGGATACGGCTAACCGTGAGGTGGTTAGTGCCGTTTATTTGTCTACTTGATTTCGAGAATCTACGTCAAACTAACGATGTAAACCAAGCGCTTATTGGAAGGTAACCCAAGTTTATTGTACATTAGTAGATAGAGGAAGAATGAAAAAAGATAAAAAACACAAAAAATCAGTAAAACAGAAAAATTTAGTGCTAATTACAATAGCACGGCGCGCCCGCACTGTGAAGCGGGGCGGCCGCGCTGGATTTGCAGAAGCACGGCGCGCCCGCGCTAGGTCCCTAGTTCTGAAAAAAAACAAAAATTCGGGAATGTGAAGGCAAAATCAATTCATACCCGAATTTTACTCTCCCATATCCCATATTTCCCTCTACAAATCATACCCATTATTCCCATCATTCCCATAATCAATTCCCACTTCTTTTCCATAACTAATTCTCTCCCAATCTCCTATATATATATTTATACAACTCCTCCATCAATTCTCAAACTCTCAAACACACAAATCTCTTTTATAAACTTCGATTCTCTCAATCTTATTCAATCTCAATGGCACCAAAAAGACAACGAACCCAAGTTAACAGCAACATCACTGATTCTTCGAGTGCGGGTGGTGTGAGGCCTAGGTTTTAAACTCCCGAGGCTGAGGCGGAGTATGCGAGGCTGCTTTCGAAGCCTATAGCCAAGGAGCGTGGTTTTCTGCCATCGGGGAAAGATGGTAAGTTGTTGGAGATGATCTTGGAGATGGGTTGAGTTGCTTTTTGTGAGACACCCGTTGTTGTGCCCATGAGTGTGGTGCATGAGTTCTACACGAATGCTAAGGCGGAGAAGAACGGTTTCATGGTGGTTAGGGGGATGGCTGTGGAGTATAGTGCTGAGGCTATTCGTAGGGCGATTGAGCAGCCCGATAGGAGGCCAGAGCAGGAGAATTGGAATGAGAAGATGCCGGAGGAGTTTAACTTAGATTTGATTGTTGCTACCTTGTGTATGCCTGAGACTCATTGGAAGTTCAAGAAGGGCACGAACGAGTATGCCACGTTTCCTGCCTCGTGCATGAACAGGTTTGCACGTGCATGGAATTCTTTTATTTGTACGAACATCATGCCATCTTCTCACGTCCATGATGTTACTATGGTGCGTGCACGTCTGTTGTGGGGGATTCTTCAGGGAGACTATGTGGATCTTGGGATGGTTATCCAACAGGGATTTTTGAGGTTTCTTCGAGGGAGTACTACGGGTTCTATACCCTATGCGTTTATTGTGACGAAGTTGTGTGTGGTTGTAATAGCCCACACTTCTGGACTATTCATTCTAAATCAAAACAAAAATAAAAATTGATTCTTATTTCGATAATTCAAAAATAACCAAAAGAGTCAAAGCAGCGGTCAAATCAATAATCAAAATCATAAAAACCATAAAACCGGAGACGCAGCTCCACAAATTCGATAAATAAATGTCTAACATATAATCAAATTCATTCTTATGGTATGAAAATCTTATTCAAACCAAATAGCACAAAAATTCACGAAGTTCACATCCTTATCCAAATCCAGAGCTTACCAACCTGAGATAGGAAAAAAGAATGAGCTACACAGCTCAGCAAGTACAAATTGACCAACTCTTAAACAAAAAAAACAATGGGTGTTTTAATAAAACAATTTTTCTCAAAAACAATAATAATTTTGTAAAATATTTTCTAAAAATAGATCCAACCCAAAGTTTTATATTTTAAAAATTCAGAATTTAAAACAGAATAGAGCAGATTTTACAACAGATCATGACAAAATAAAACAGAATAAAATGATAATTCTTATAAATACCACAGTCTTAATCTACGATAATACTTTGCCAGTACCCGACATCTAATTCTTATTCTTATTCTTTATACCACACTTTGCCAGTGGTCGGCATCTAAAGTTTAATAATTACGCGCCCTTAATAGGTATCTAAAATTGCACACGTGTGCGCCTAATAAGGGTATCTAAGGCTAGTTCTGGAACTATAGCGTAAATTATGAATGGGTTCGAAAACGTAGAGACCGAGTTTCAAAAGATTCTCGTATCTTATTTCTTATACAGTTCGAAACAGAATTCTTATATCTTATACGAAATTCGAAAATCAGAGCATTAAAACTTTTCCGAAAATAAAAGTAAGTCAAAAAGTACTTACCTCAAAGCCTGGTCAGATCTGAATATAGCCTTTTTAACCCTATAAAAGATATTATCTTGTAAAACACGAAACACAAAAGTTGTAAAGAACGAAAATACCTTTCCAAAACGTCCAGGATCACTGAATTTCGACTTACGATGAATTTTTTACGAATTTTACAAGATTGCTGATGTTTGTATAGAAAAGCCCTACGAGTTTTAATGATAAAAATGAGAAGTACGGATATGGTATATTTATAATGATACAAAACCCTATTTCTTAACCTACAAGTTATCCATATTAGAATCCGATCCAAATTCTAGGTCCATTACTCTAATTCAATTTTAAATCTTAATATTTATCAAATTTTAATCCCTTTTCTTCTAATATCTTTTTATTATTATTCTAAAAATTACGGGATATTACATACTACCTCCTGAAAAAGAATTTGGTCCCCAAATTCACAACAATCCTAAAGTTCGTGACACATCTACCCCTTGATCTATCAAAGGTTAATCTATGGAACACAAGATCGAATCCTAAGGAATGTACTAGGCCCATACCTAACACATTCTGAAGGACAGCCTGCTCTGGATACCAACTGCAATAAGCCGCACTGCCGGACTATTAATTCTAAATCAAAACTAAAATAAAAATAGATTCTTATTTCGATATTTCAAAAATAACCAAAAGAGTCAAAGCAGCGGTCAAACTCAATAATCAAAATCATAAAAACCATAAAATCGGAGACGCAGCTCCACAAATTTGATAAATAAATGTCTAACAGATAATCAAATTTGTTCTTATGGTACGAAAGTCTTATTCAAACCAAATAGCATGAAAATCCATGAAGTTCACATCCTTATTCAAATCCAGATCTTACCAAACTGAGATAGAGAAAAGGGATGAGTTACACAGCTCAGCAAGTACAAATTGACTAACTCTTGAACAGAAAAACAATGGGTGTTTTAATAAAACAATTTTTCTCAAAACAATAATAATTTTGTAAAATATTTTCTAAAAATAGATCTATCCCAAAGTTTTATATTTTAAAAACAGAATCTAAAACAGAAAAGAGCAGATTTTATAACAGATAATGACTGAATAAAACAGAATGAAATGATAATTCTTATAAATACCACATTCTTGATCTACGGCCACACTTTTCCAGTAGCTGGCATCTAATTCTTATTCTTATTCTACCACACTTTTCCAGTAGTCGGCATCTAAAGTTCAATAATTACGCGCCCTTAATAGGGATCTAAAGTTGCACACTTATGTGCCTAATAAGGATATCTAAGGCTAGTTCCGGAACTATAGCGTAAATTACGAATGGGTTCGAACACGTAGAGACTGGGTTTCAAAAGATTCTCGTATCTTATTTCTTATACAGTTCGAAATAGAATTCTTATATCTTATACGGAATTCAAAAATCAGAGTATCAAAACTTTTTCGAAAATAAAAGTAAGTCAAAAAGTACTTACCTCAAAGCCTGGTTATATCTGAATATAGCCTTTTTGACATTCTAAATGACATTATCTTGGACAACACGAAACACGAAAGTTGTATAGAACGAAAAGACCTTTCTAAAAAGTCCAGGATCACTGAATTCTGACTTACGATGAATTTTCTACGAATTTTACAAGATTTCTGAGTTTTGTATAGAAAAGCCCTACGAATTTTAATGATAAAAATGAGGAATATGAATATGGTGTATTTATAATGATACAAAACCCTATTTCTTAACCTACAAGTTATCCATATTAGAATCCAATCCAAATTCTAGGCCCATTACTCTAATTCAATTTTAAATCTTAATCTTATAAAATTTTAATCCCTTTTCTTCTAATATCCTATTATTATTATTCTAAAAATTACGGGATATTACAATGGCGGTTGGCGTTCGTTGGCCCGCACATGAGCAGCTGCAGCTCCCGAGTGCCCCGATTGATAGTTCGACGCTGTTGAATATGCAGGAGTGATATGGTGGGAAGCCCGATCCTAAGGGGCTTGGATATTCTTATGACCATCTGCTAGGTGGAAGGCCAACTCCTCAGGAATATGTTGGTGGCACGACGCAGGCGAGCAGAGCAGCTTGGAGTGCTGAGTTAAGAGAGGTCGGTCCTTCGGGATCGCAGCAGCAGCAGGAGGAAGCACATGGAAGTGCTGGGATGAGTTCATCACAGTATAGGCGCTTGTTGAGGAGGATGGATGTGATGCACGACATCCATAGTCGCTTTACACAGGACCTTACCCAGGCATTGGGAACTACATTCAGAGCCACATGAGTTGACATCCAGTGGCCAGTATTCGGTGATGATTCTATATATCCGCCTCCATACACTCCTGACACTCCACCCCTTGAGGGTGATGACTCTGATTCTAAGTAGGTATGACTGAATCCTTGCTATTACCTTCACCGAGGACAGTGAATATTTTAAGTTTGGGGGTAGTAGTTAAGGATTATGTGTTTTGTGTGAGTCTCATATAGTTTGCATATTCATGCTAGTTTAGTTCATATAGTTGCATATTTACCATGTAGTAGTTTTTTTTATTTATTTTTCCATTATTTTGGATGATGGTTTGTTCATATAGTTTCATGCATTTGCATTATAACATGATCCCTTAGATGATTTTTTCCGATTGATTCGTGATATTGATGCTAGTGTAGTGATGTCGTGTTTAGTGATGTTAAGTCCTATCGAGTTGATTTGCATGCTAGAGACCATTGTATTTCACTAAGTCTTATAGGTTGTTTGAGGGCTAGATCTTGGTCATGGTTTATTTGTTTGTCGAGGTTTAATCACTTGTTTATATTTAGAATTTAGGATATTCTCTTAATGCTAGAATAACATAGATATTTAAAAGTTGGAGTAAATTTTTTTTTTTGGATTTCATTGCTAGTTGTTGTGGCTAGGTGTCAAATGGCTAGTAGCCGGCTCATTTTATATGAGTAGTCTAGGGTTGAACGAGATGGAGCGAAACACACTCGTTCAGAAATTTGTGAAAAAAGAAAAAATAGAAAAGAAAAAAAATGTGTTATGCAAAATTGATCACGAGTGGGCTCTTTAGTACTCGAGTTATTAAGTTCTTAGGGGACTTTGTGCCTAGTGACCTAAGGCTCGTATAGTCTAGGATTCACTAAGCTAACGCACGCGACATGGGTATTATTGTATGAGTCTTTTGTGTACCTCACTCATTGCACAGTCAAATAAGCATATTGGTGTGTTTATGTGTTGTGAATACAAGCATTAATCCATGTAAAGCTCCGATATAAGAATTGAAGTGTTATAAGTTATTTTGAGTTTAGCTTTTATTCTATTTATAACCCTGTGATTGCTTTGATGAGTAGTAACTCATAATCATTGATCTAGTTGTGATAGTATATCTGTAAGCATTTGCACACACGCACATTTCTTGCTTGTAAGTTGATTAGTGGGATTTGATTGATCTTTGTGCGAATAACTGCATTTGTCGAGATGTTGCTTGTTGATTGGTTTAGTTATTCTATGGGGATCGTTGCATTCATATTAGTTTGCATTCATGCATTTTTATTTCTTGTTCTTTGACTCTGTTTATGCTTGAGGATAAGCATCGGTTCAAGTTTGGGGGTGTGTTAAGTGGCATTTATGTCCACTTATTATGTCCTAAAAAGGCTTGATTTGATGTTTTGTATTCAAGTTATTTGTGTTTTTGATGTGTTTTGTAGTGCTTTTGCATTTCAGGATTATATCGGGAACTCATTTGAATTGGCATTAATTTGATGCTAATTTGGTGTTAGGATGGTGTCAAGAAGATTGCTAGTGAAAAGACCAACTCAAACCAGTAAGAAAATAAAAAGCATAATTTTTCAAGAGAGTCAGCGTGCCCGCGACCGCGCCAGGATTACAGAAGTGCAGCGCGGTCGCGCCGGTGAAGCGCGCGGTCGCGCCGGTGAAGCGCGCGGTCGCGCCGGGTCGAATTCGAGGAATCCTGTTTCTACTCTGATTTTGATCCGAAAGACTTCTACTCTGCATGCGCTGCTATATAAGCATAACTTATGATCATTTTTAATAACAAGACATTCCAGAGCTTAAGGAGAAGGCGTAAGAAGACCGTAGAGCACAAATTAACAAAGGCGAAGAGGATCTAGTTTATTCTTGTGATTCTTTATTTTAAGTTGTAACTTTGGATGCTAGTTTTCTTATTTGTGAACCTATATTCTTGTGTAACATACTTGGTTTACTATTTATTAAGTATAAAGACTATGTTTATTATACCATGCTTGCATCGGAATCCACGTTGATGATGAGTCCAATTATGGGCTAATCATTATCGTGGGGTTCTAGCGGATTTAATTATGAATTTCTTTAGTTAATTGTTTTGATACCTTAGTGTGTGGTGATTGTATGATAGCCTGGTATTGGTTGTGCTTATTTGTCTTATGAGCGTCGCGAACTTATAAGATAGCATGTTAATCTCTAATGACGCGAAAGTGAAATTAGGGGTTTAGAACTTTCCATGCTAGCATAGGTTTATGTATTGTTTTGCATTATTCGTAGATAATTTTAAACATCTTACTTGCCCTATGTAATTATGATAGATAACTTACACATTCAACTGTTATGTTGTTAAATTCTATATACATATAGGGTCTCAATATAATTGGTGTCTATTCAGCTTCTATCTATTTTGTGGATGTCTGGTAGTATGGTAATCGTGCAACGAAAGTTGGCATTTATCAGTTTCGTGTTATCTGATTAGTGTCATCACTATTTCATGCTAAGGTTAAAAATGAAAAGGCTATTGAATGAAGTATTTAATGAAGTTAGAATCCCCTGTTTGTGTCATATAGTATTCAACTCTATTTATTCTCTTAGTTAATGTTCTTTAGTATAATCTCTTATTTAAGTGTAGTTAAAACAACCTCAATTTGTTAATCGTCTTGGCATTGGATAATAACCATACCATTGTTGCATAAGTACATTGATTAAAATTAACTTAAACCAGTCCCTGTGGGAATGAACTAGAATTAATTCTATATTACTTGTGATCACGTATACTTGCATGAATATTAACGCGTGTTCTAGCCCTAACAAGATGGATGATTACGAAGTTTACTATTTATCGATTTATAATCCCACGGAACACTGAAGATGTTAGTGGGGATTATACAATACTTTTCGTAATGATTTTATATACACGAACTATGCGTTGGCCAAGATCAAGATAAATAAAGTGCAAGTAATTGGCCAACTCATGTAATTTACTCCGTCTTTGGTATTTGACAAAATTACAAAGCTTACTATTGATCGATTTATAACCACACAGAACACTAAAGATGTTAGTGGGGATTATACGATACCTTTCGTAATTATTTCT
Source organism: Apium graveolens (assembly GCF_009905375.1). Classification (NCBI taxonomy): domain Eukaryota; kingdom Viridiplantae; phylum Streptophyta; class Magnoliopsida; order Apiales; family Apiaceae; genus Apium; species Apium graveolens. The sequence continues at coordinate 96,421,068 of NC_133647.1, read as the reverse complement.
ATATTCACAAAATATGTTGGCCAAGATCGAGATAAATAAAGTGCTAGTAATTGGCCAATTCGCGAGGTTTTTCAAATATGGAATCTCACTTGTGAGGAGTTATAGAGATTTATGAAATCTCACACGTGAGGAGTTATAGAGATTTAAGTACTTGTAATATATAGATCTTCTTCTTTATATGTTCTTATTGAAGATCAAGTACTTATTCGAATTCCGAGTTCGAATCTTTGTTCTATTTTCTTTAAGAAGCTTCTTTATAAGAAATCTAGTATTAGAGCTTGATATGAAGTAGAGAAATTAAGTATAAAGCTCAAATAAAAGAAACTCAAAGAAGAAGCTAAAAATTACCACTTTTGGAAAATGTTCGGAAAAGTTCACCGGGAAAATTCGCCGGAGGTTCGGCCGGAGGCACTTTGCTAGAAATTGGGCAGCCCTTCGGGAGGCCGGAGAGTGGTAGTGGACGAGCTCACTTGGTGGGAACAAGCTTGGTTGGGTGAAGCTAAACTTGTATATCAAAAACCTTGTATATATGTATATATATCTAAGAGAGGGAAGGTTTTTGAGAAGAAATATGTGTTTAGAATTTGAAAGAAATGAAGAGAGATACTTCTTGAAAAAATCCCAGCAATTTTATGGCTATTTAGCTTGGTTAAAATGGGTTGGGGTGGGGGTTTATTTATAGGAGAAGTTGGGTGGATTGAATGGTGAAGATTTGAGGAAAATGGATGGTGGATAATGTAAGTCACATGGATTGATGACATGGAAAGAAAAGTGTGTTAGTTATGTTTCTTTGCAACTTGCCATATGAGACAAACAAGTTTATGGATTCAAAAAATCAGCTGATATATTAATATAATAATATATTTTCTTTTTCTTTTAATCATTGTTTAATCACTTAATTAAGAATTAAACACCAATAATTATGACCACCCTAAAAAATCTTAAATAAATATCATAAAAAATATGATAATTACCTAAATATGATATAATGATGTCCCGCAAGTTTTGGTCAACCTTGGTCAATGTTAACTAGGTCAAACGTGGTCAGGTGTGGACCAACTGCCTTGAAAATTGTGTCCGGACAAAAATTCTCGAACTGTTACGAATTTTTTACCATGCATATAAAATAACATTTAAATGATCCATACCAAATTTCAAGTCATTTTAGTATGTGGAAGTATTTAATCTAAAATTAAAACTGTTATGTCAGTTTTTTCTTCTGAGTAAAAACACCATTAGTCTTGAAATTAAATATATGGATCTTTTGACTAAAGTTTTGATTTGAATAAATAATTAAAATATATTTCCTTATATATAAAATATATATGGATGGTAGGAAATATTTTTGAGCATTTTTTAATAATTTTCTCCGAGAAATATTGATTTTATGAAACTAGAGAAAATTACTTCAAGTATACATGTAATGGGTTATAAAAATGGATATTAATAGTTAAATCATGAATATTAATAAATTTTGAATAAAATTACAAACTTCTTAACTAGTTCAGATTTATGAACAGTTTGTTGAGGTGCATGTCCTGAAGGACCAGCTTCATCAGCATCTGCATTTATAGCAGCATCACCAGTATCATCAGCATTTGCAGCATCAGAACTGATAGAATCGGCATCTTCTGATAAAACAACAGTATGAGAAGCAATTGAGGCTTCAACATCATCCTCTAAGTGCTGATCTGTTTCCAAGTTCTGATCAACAGCCATATCCTGATGCTCACCTATATTCTGATCATCAACATCTAGATGCAGAGAAGGTGTTGTAGACAATTCTGGAGTTTGAGTAGCATTAGTTAAGTTAATTGTGATTCCTGTATAATAGACTTGTAATGTTTGTAGGTTAGTTCATCAGTATAGGTAATATTGTATTGTGCCCGCGACCGCGCCAGGATTACAGAAGTGCAGCGCGCTCGCGCCGGTGAAGCGCGCGCTCGCGCCGGTGAAGCGCGCGGTCGCGCCGGGTCGAATTCGAGGAATCCTGTTTCTACTCTGATTTTGATCCGAAAGACTTCTACTCTGCATGCGCTGCTATATAAGCATAACTTATGATCATTTTTAATAACAAGACGTTCCAGAGCTTAAGGAGAAGGCGTTAGAAGACCGTAGAGCACAAATCAACCAAGGCGAAGAGGATCTAGTTTATTCTTATGATTCTTTATTTTAAGTTGTAACTTTGGATGCTAGTTTTCTTATTTATGAACCTATATTCTTGTATAACATACTTGGTTTACTATTTATTAAGTATAAAGACTATGTTTATTATACCATGCTTGCATCGGAATCCACGTTGATGATGAGTCCAATTATGGGCTAATCATTATCGTGGGGTTCTAGCGGATTTAATTATGAATTTCTTTAGTTAATTGTTTTGATACCTTAGTGTGTGGTGATTGTATGATAGCCTGGTATTGGTTGTGCTTATTTGTCTTATGAGCGTCGCGAACTTATAAGATAGCATGTTAATCTCTAATGACACGAAAGTGAAATTAGGGGTTTAGAACTTTCCATGCTAGCATAGGTTTATGTATTGTTTTGCATTATTCGTAGATAATTTTAAACATCTTACTTGCCCTATGTAATTATGATAGATAACTTGCACATTCAACTGTTATGTTGTTAAATTCTATATACATATAGGGTCTCAATATAATTGGTGTCTATTCAGCTTCTATCTATTTTGTGGATGTCTGGTAGTATGGTAATCGTGCAACGAAAGTTGGCATTTATCAGTTTCGTGTTATCTGATTAGTGTCATCACTATTTCATGCTAAGGTTAAAAATGAAAAGGCTATTGAATGAAGTATTTAATGAAGTTAGAATCCCATGTTTGTGTCATATAGTATTCAACTCTATTTATTCTCTTAGTTAATGTTCTTTAGTATAATCTCTTATTTAAGTGTAGTTAAAACAACCTCAATTTGTTAATCGTCTTGGCATTGGATAATAACCATACCATTGTTGCATAAGTACATTGATTAAAATTAACTTAAACCAGTCCCTGTGGGAATGAACTAGAATTAATTCTATATTACTTGTGATCACGTATACTTGCATGAATATTAACGCGTGTTCTAGCCCTAACAAGATGGATGATTACGAAGTTTACTATTTATCGATTTATAATCCCACGGAACACTGAAGATGTTAGTGGGGATTATACAATACTTTTCGTAATGATTTTATATACACGAACTATGCGTTGGCCAAGATCAAGATAAATAAAGTGCAAGTAATTGGCCAACTCATGTAATTTACTCCGTCTTTGATATTTGACAAAATTACAAAGCTTACTATTGATCGATTTATAACCACACAGAACACTAAAGATGTTAGTGGGGATTATACGATACCTTTCGTAATTATTTCTATATTCACAAAATATGTTGGCCAAGATCGAGATAAATAAAGTGCTAGTAATTGGCCAATTCGCGAGGTTTTTCAAATATGGAATCTCACTTGTGAGGAGTTATAGAGATTTATGAAATCTCACACGTGAGGAGTTATAGAGATTTAAGTACTTGTAATATATAGATCTTCGTCTTTATATGTTCTTATTGAAGATCAAGTACTTATTCGAATTCCGAGTTCGAATCTTTGTTCTATTTTCTTTAAGAAGCTTCTTTATAAGAAATCTAGTATTAGAGCTTGATATGAAGTAGAGAAATTAAGTATAAAGCTCAAATAAAAGAAACTCAAAGAAGAAGCTAAAAATTACCACTTTTGGAAAATGTTCGGAAAAGTTCACCGGGAAAATTCGCCGGAGGTTCGGCCGGAGGCACTTTGCTAGAAATTGGGCAGCCCTTCGGGAGGCCGGAGAGTGGTAGTGGACGAGCTCACTTGGTGGGAACAAGCTTGGTTGGGTGAAGCTAAACTTGTATATCAAAAACCTTGTATATATGTATATATATCTAAGAGAGGGAAGGTTTTTGAGAAGAAATATGTGTTTAGAATTTGAAAGAAATGAAGAGAGATACTTCTTGAAAAAATCCCAGCAATTTTATGGCTATTTAGCTTGGTTAAAATGGGTTGGGGTGGGGGTTTATTTATAGGAGAAGTTGGGTGGATTGAATGGTGAAGATTTGAGGAAAATGGATGGTGGATAATGTAAGTCACATGGATTGATGACATGGAAAGAAAAGTGTGTTAGTTATGTTTCTTTGCAACTTGCCATATGAGACAAACAAGTTTATGGATTCAAAAAATCAGCTGATATATTAATATAATAATATATTTTCTTTTTCTTTTAATCATTGTTTAATCACTTAATTAAGAATTAAACACCAATAATTATGACCACCCTAAAAAATCTTAAATAAATATCATAAAAAATATGATAATTACCTAAATATGATATAATGATGTCCCGCAAGTTTTGGTCAACCTTGGTCAATGTTAACTAGGTCAAACGTGGTCAGGTGTGGACCAACTGCCTTGAAAATTGTGTCCGGACAAAAATTCTCGAACTGTTACGAATTTTTTACCATGCATATAAAATAACATTTAAATGATCCATACCAAATTTTAAGTCATTTTAGTATGTGGAAGTATTTAATCTAAAATTAAAACTATTATGTCAGTTTTTTCTTCCGAGTAAAAACACCATTAGTCTTGAAATTAAATATATGGATCTTTTGACTAAAGTTTTGATTTGAATAAATAATTAAAATATATTTCCTTATATATAAAATATATATGGATGGTAGGAAATTTTTTTGAGCATTTTTTAATAATTTTTTCCGAGAAATATTGATTTTACGAAACTAGAGAAAATTACTTCAAGTATACATGTAATGGGTTATAAAAATGGATATTAATAGTTAAATCATGAATATTAATAAATTTGGAATAAAATTACTTTTGATGGATGTAAAAATATATTTTGGAGCAAAGAGTAAAATGTTTTTGATATTGCACGAGACTTCTAAAGAATATTTCTGATATATTCCTTTTTCGAGCTTGTTGCCTTAATGTTGCAATAGAGATCTAAATAATATCATGTATTGACATTTCTTATTTTATCATATTTCCTTAGATATATATTCCATAAAGATATAATTTTGATATTTCAGAATAATGGAATATCTCTTTTATATAAATAGTCTTGAAAATAATTTTGCTAGTTTGACCATTTGACTTTGATTTGGATCAATTAAAATCATGTCATAATGGAGAGGATCTACGTTACATTGATAGATTTCATGACAACCCTTGTTCTTAAATTATAGACTTTGAAAGCTTTTGTGGAAAGTGGATATCCAACAAAAATTCCTTCATCAGCTTTTAGATCAAATTTTGACAGTTGTTCAGGATGAGTCTTAAGAACAAAACACTTACATCCAAATACATGAAAGTATTTCAGATTTTGCTTCTTTTTCTTCACCATCTTATATGGTGTTTTTTAATGCTTGTTTATGAGTGTAGCAAAAGTAGGTTGGTAGCTTTGCTTCATCAAGCATAGTTCTTGCAACTTCAATAATTGTCATGTTCTTTCTTTCTACAACTCCATTTTGTTGTGGAGTTCCAGGTGCAGAAAATTCTTGTTTAATTACATGCTCTTTGCCGAACTCTTCTATGATTGAATTCTTGAACTCAGTGCCATTATCACTTCTTATAATTTTAGTAGAATCTTTGACCAATTTATCCAGCTGTCTGACATGATCAGTTAGAGTAGATGTAGTTTCATTCTTCTTGTGCAAGAAATACACCCAAATGTACCTTGTGAACTCGTCCACTATAACCATAACATATTTCTTCTTTGCAATAGACATGACATTGACTGGACCAAATAGATCAACATGCAGTAGATGATAAGGCTCAAAATTTGAGGATTCAGTTTTGCTCTTGAATGAAGATTTTCTTTGTTTTGCCTTTTGACATGAATCACAAAGGCCATCAGGAGCAAATATTGACTTTGAGCTTAGTCAAATTTACTTTGTGTATCTTATTACTAAGATACAAACTAGATTCTTGCTTCTTATCTGTCAAATTCTGATGTCAGTAAATCTTAAGGATGAACCACATGATTGATAGGCCTCACTTATCTGAAGAAAAGAAAAGAAAAGAAAACTGAAGTCAGGTACTCCTTTGAGATCTAGAGGAAATATGTGGAAGGGAAGACCCAAGTGCATTGCTGGTATTATGTAATATGCATTAGAAAAGCAAATAAGTTTTTTTTGGTGACTTTTCACTTTCTCTGATTACTAGAGAAATACTCTGATAATAACATAAATTCTGATAGCAGTTGTGACTCACTTACACTGAGAAGCCACTGTGAAAAAGAATGTTAAAAGATGCATAAAATGAGCATAAACAGTTGAGGTGGATTCTTGCATAAATCTATTCTATAGTAGACTTTATTATTAATGACATATTTTAAGCACTTTTCTTAGTTACACCTTATTTCTAAGATATACTGAAGTTTATCAGACTTTAATCTTTATCTGATATTCTGCTAATGCACACACTCTCACTCCATATCAATAATGAAAATTACAGTGGTGATTCAGTTGTTTTAGATAAATAGTTAAGTGTCATTTGCATAAATTCTTAGGACAAGTTCTGATGGAAGTTCTGATTATTAAACTCTGAAGAAACAAGTCAGTATTTGTATGAAGAATCACAGTAACAAACATTCACTTTTTGAGTATAGAAGCCATATTTTAATGATCGTTAAATTCTGATATTAGTCAAGTTCTTATGTAAATCCTGATGGAAACTCTGATGCTTACGTGGCATTATTTATATACTTGACTTATTTGTGTAAATACTGAAACGGTCATATTTAATCAGAATATAATTAGGTGAGATAAAAACAGTCATAATCATTTGGGTTAGTGGTAAAGGTGTTTGTCTTGAAAAACTGCATGTGCACAGTAATTATTACTTATTTCCCATGCTCACTAACTCCTGCTTTAACTTTTGACTGTTCACATATTGCCAGGTGTAAACTGTCTGCCATACTTCATATGGGTTGTATAAATAAGAAAGTTCAAAGATTTTACAATCTTTTACCTAGTTCTCTCATTCTCTTATCTCTCTTATTTTCTCTCACCCACTAATATTCTCTGAAGTTTTTTTTCATACAGGCATTTTATCAAACACCTTGCAAACACTCTTTTTCTCACTTGATTTTTAACAGAAATGGCACCAAAAGATATTATTTTCAATGGATCTAAGTTTGTTCCTAACAATTACTTAGCTATTCTCAGCAAGGATGAAGCCCCAACAGATCTTCATTTCATCCAGGATTTCCTTGCTAACAGTGAGATTGAGTATGCTTTAACCCAACCTCAATCTATCTCAGGAACTCAAGTGCTAGAGTTCTGGAGAAGTGGTATGTATGATAATGGTGGAGCAAATGGGTCCCCTAGTCTTATTTTCACAACAGGGGAGGATGCCCATGTGGTGACTTTGGCCACAGTTCGACAAGCACCCCATCTACCCAAAAACTGCACATTTCCACAGTTGAGGAGCCAGCTCTTCAACAGCTAATGGCCAATCTGGGTTATGAGAAAACTTTGGCAAAGCTGGGATAGTTGAAGAGACCCAACATAAGGAGGGAATGGAGTTTCTTCTTTGACTGCATCACCAGGACTTTTGTAAATAAATTCTCTAATTTTGATGCAATCCCAATTCTCAGTCAACAAATCAGGTATACTCTCATTAATCAAACTCATTTTGATTATGCAAATGCTATTTTAGGCTTTATTGGGGATAGGATGACAGAAGATAGAAATATTGTTTACTTTCCTAGATTCTGTCAACTTATTTATAGTTTTTGTTGCTCTGATGCACCCCAATTAGCAAGTGAGTTAATTGAACCATTTAAGCTTGCTAAGAGAGCCTTTACTGACTTATTATCTACTGATAATAAGAAAATTGTTTTGAGACCCCTCCAAATTCCACTTTTAGTCAAACAGTTTTTGGTAAATTCTGATCCAGTCACCTACACTGCATTATATCCTGATGTCCAACCAACCCAACTTTCATCAGTACCTCCAACAGCTACACAACCAACCACCTCTCAACCTCAACCAACTCAACCTACAATCAGAACTTACTTCCAACCATCAACTCAATCCTCACAACAACAACCATCAGCACATACCATCAGACCTTCGTCTTCCAAGCCTAAGAGAGCAAAGTATGTTCCTCAACCTCCACAAAAGAGAAGAAAGATGATTCTCAGGGATGAATCAGGTAGTGAATAGGAGACAGTACAGGTTCATGCATCGGAACCTGTGACTATTGAAGCTGAAACTCTGGTTTTTCAGAAAGAAACAGAAGCTGAAGGGTCAACCCATCAGGTAAATGCTGAAGCTCAAAGTTCTGACACTTTGAAGAGAAAGAGATCTGTAAGTTCTGATGCTGCTAAAGCAACTCTTTCTCTATCAAGGAGATTGAAGAAAATGAGGGCTAAGAGGCATTTGGCTAGGCCTCCATCAGAAGATATTGAAGAAGCTGAGGAAGGGGATCAGGAATCTCTGATCTCAAAAGAGCCAATTATCATTGAAGCCCTTCCAGAACCAAAAGATGCTGTTCAGGGTACAGTGGTTACACCTCCTGCCTCTCCTCTTCATGAAGATGTTACAGTTGAAGATTCAGGCTTAATTCCTGAAATTGACATCAATAGGCTGCACATTCCTACTATTCTTTATATGGAAGCTCCTATAGCAGCTCATACATCTCCAACTCATTCTCCAATCTTAAATGCTGATGCTGAGATACCATCTACACCAATTCTGGATCAAGAACCTGAAGATCATAATTTAGATGAAGTTGAATCATAAACTCATATAGCCTCACACACTGTTGTGTTATCAGAGGATAATGAGTCTTCTTCAAGCTCTGGAGATAGTGTTTCTGTACATACTCCTGCTTCTGTACTTGGAAAGGAAGCATTGGTCAAGAAATTTGTTGAACAAGATGCTCCTGTACCTTGGGATGAAACTCATAGAGGAGTAGAGTGGACCAAGAAGTGGAATGATTCTGATTTCATTCCAAACTCTAAAGTTCTGACAGAGCACATTGCTAAAGCTGATGAGCTTGTGATAAATTCTGATATAAAGACACAACTCAAGATCACTGCTCTATCTACCAAGAACCTTCAAGGTCTTCACTCTCAAACTCAAGTAAAGGCTGATACACTACAAAAATCATTTAACAAGCTAGATATGCAAATCAAGCTTGACAAGACAAGGATTATCACACCTACACTTGAGAAAGTAGAAGCAATTGAGAAAGCTCAAGAGAAGCAACAGGCCCAAATCTCTGAGGTCCTAGCTAATCAAGCTTCTCAACAGGCTCAATTGGATGAGATCCAATCTTCAGTTGAACTTCTTCTCTCACTCCTACTATCAGATGATGCCAAAATGGGGGAGAAGATAGTTAAGTCCAAATGCTTTAATGATCAAATACCGAAGAAGAAAGATGATGAAGCTGATGACTAGGAAAACCCTAGCAAATCTTCTATTCAAAAGAAGACAAGTTCTGAAGTTGCTCAAACTCAAAATCTGATAGCAAGTAATGAAACTCAAAATCTGATATCAAGTTCTGATGAGCAAAGTCTGATGACAAAGCCTGATGTTCTGATACAAGGTGGAAGTCAAGATTCTCAAGAGTTCATGCAAACTCTGAAGCTCAAGGGAAAGCAGACTACTGTCTACTACAAGGATCCCAAGATTCAGATACTTGATGAGGAAATTGCTAGAAGATTATTTCTGAAGCATAATCCAGGAATAAACTTAGAAAATATCAAGGAGGAAAAAGCTAGATTTAAAGCTGAAAAGAAAAATCTAAAGCCAAAAGCTTCTGTTGCAAAGAAACCTCCAAGGCCTAAGGTAAAAGGCATTGTGATCAAGGAGAAGTCACATACTACGACATCAAATCCCAAAACAAGATCACAAATTGAGATTAATCCCAAAGACAAAGGAAATGGAAAAGTTGATGAACCAACCAAGCCACTGGAGATTAAAATTCCTCAAATCCTGATAAAGCCAGTGTGTAAAATGGTTCAAGTTACTGATGAGACTCTTGTTGAAGATAAAGATGTTCAAACTCTGAAAAGAAAGAAGATTACTGAAGAATTCAAGACAACCTCTGACAAGGCTCAAGTTGTTCAGAGTGAAGAACTGCAAGCTACAACAGAAACAGCAAGTTCTGATAAAGTCATCAAGACATCAACCTCTGACAGTGCTCAAGTTGATTTAGACAAGATAGAAGTAGCTGATAAAAAGAAACTTCTGTGGAAAAATGTCAAACCATCAGATCCAAAGAAAAGCCAATTAATGTCTACTTTCATGACAATTGGGTTAAATGCTAGAGAATCAAGAGACAGGGCTGGACTAGGTTCTGATGAAGCAAAGATCAAGATAGGAGTTGAAGTTGCTACTAGAGATCCATTTCTATTGACTGACAGACCTCTTGAAGATCTTACACAGAAACACCTTGATAAGGTTATCTCTATTCAAGTGGTACTGGATACTCATGATAAGCACAATGTCAAAGAAAATCTGATTCTCTTTCTTGAAGATGGAAGGACATATCAGATGTCAGAATCAGATGTGCTAAATAAATCACTGAAAGAACTTCAATTCTTTCATTACCTTTTAGAGGTAAAGTCTGATATTACAGGAGATGGTCAAATTTTATATTGAAGACCATCAGAGATAAAGCAATAATTTATGGTACAAGGGTTACAGAATTCATTCCTAATATTGTTGAAGATGATGGAAGTGAGATTCCAATGAAGAAGAATTCTGCTAAGCTTGAAGTGATTCTGAAAGGGAAATGTCTATGCTACAATGAAGATTCTTCTCATCCTAGGGTAACAAGACTGAATGATGGTTCAGAAAGAAACCATATCTCTGCTTTAAGGAGTCAGAATGAAGAGATGAAGTAAGTCAAGACTACACTCTCTGAAGTCCTGAGGATTAAAGAAGAAAAGCTGATATCAAGTTTTGTCAAGAATTATTATGGATTCAGATTGACTCAGTAAGATTGGTAAAAGCTTCAAGGACTGTAAGTTGTAGTTAGTTATCTAGTTAAACTCTTATTGCATTTGTACTTAAATGTTTTTGACATCATCAAATCTATTAACTTGTATATTTTGCATATTTTACAAGTTGGGGGAGATTGTTAGATATATTTGAGATGTCATGTCTAATATGATTCATATTTAGTTTTCAGATCTTAACAAACAGGACATATCAGGACTTACTGAAATCAGGACTTACTGGAAGTCAGAACTTAATATCAGAACTTAAGGTCATATCAGAACTTAAGTGCGGGAAGTCCTACAAATAAGGAAGGAAGCTGATTTACAGTAGAAGATCGAGACTAAAACAAAAGAAGATATGCATGGAAAGAGTTAGAAGAATGGAAGACTTGTAAAAGATATCAGATTCATATATTTTAGGAGACAGAATTTTATTCCATATCAATTAGAAGTTATCTTGTAACTGTGTACTATATAAACACAGACTTAGGGTTTACACTATATGTGTTATCATTATTGAGAAGATTATATATTGTAACCTAGCAGCTCTTAGTGATATTTGTTCATCACCGAGAGAGAACAACAGTTCTTATTGTAACAGAGTTTATTCAATATACTTGTTACATACTTGTTTTAAATCGATTTGATTGTATAAACACTGTATTCAACCCCCTTCTACAGTGTTGGGTGACCTAACATCGTACAAATACCAATATAAATAATATATCGAATATATCATTTCAAAATTAATGATCAGTCTAGATGTGAATTTACAGTTGATTCAGATTGATGCTATGGATGAAGATATGAGCCACCAGATCATGGTTTGTGAAAGTGGAAAGCACATGTGGAAACTCATAGAGTTATTGACGGAAGGAACTGGTAAAGGAAAATCGACTTGATATTTTGATTTTTCAAAAGGAGGTGTTTAAATCTCATCTTGGAGAGTCATTCAAGTTTTTAAAAGGATATATAAATTAATTAATGAATTGAGTATACAAGGGAGGAGATACCCTTCGAGGGAAGTCAATAGGGAGTTTATGAAATAATTAATGTACCGAGAGAGGCATCTCAAGAAAGTATTCAGTACCAAGGACACCACAATAGAAAGGAATGATTGAGAGGAAGAATCATACATCAGTTGAAGCTTGTTACTAACTTTTAGGTTGAAGCAGTTAAAACAACATGATATACTTAGAAAATGAACCTGATCAATAATATGAATGAAAAGATCCCATATGAGCTGATGGACAACAAAAAAACCATATGTGAAGCACTTTCATATGTTTGAAGAAAAATGCTTTGTGCTTAAGGACAATGAGCATATGGGAAAACTCGATGCGAAAGTTGAAGAAGACATTTTCCTCGGCTATTATTTTCGGTGTAAGGACTACAGATGTGATTAGTGTTTAGAAAGTTGTAGAAAACCTTAATGTAACTTTTGATAATTCCAAGCTCCCAAGTATTCAGAAAGAAGACATATCAGATTCTGTAGATTTTGAATACCTTTCTGATAATAAAGCTGAACCTGAAGTTGTTCCAGATGAAGATGACAATGGAAATGATCCTGACAAGGATCATGATTCTAATTCATATTCTAATGGTTTTCTAAGTTAATGAAGAGTAGGTATGAGATGAGTATGATGGGTAAGCTGAATTTCTTCCTTAGACTACAAGAAAGTCAGAAGCTATATGGTATTTTCATTTTTCAAATGACGTACTACAGGGATATTTTGAAGAATTATAAAGTGGAAGATTCATCATCTGCAAAGACTCATACGAGAACCGCCACTAAACTCAATTAAGATAAATCTGGTAAATAGGTGAATATCACTAATTACAGAGGCATGATTGATCTCTACTCTACTTGATTACAAGTTGTCCGAATATAATATTCACAACATGCTTATATGAGAGGTTCCAAGCTGATCGTAAGAAATCATATATGATAGTTTTCGAAAGATTTTTCTTATATTTGAAGGGTACTCAGAATCTTGAATTTTGGTACTTTAAAGATTCACGTTTTGATCTCATTGGCTATACAAATTCCGATTTCGCTGGTTGAAAGATTGATTGGAAGTGTACTTCAGGAAGCTGTCAGTGTCTTAGAAGAAGATTGGTTAATTGGTTTATTAGGAAGCAACATGCACTTTCCACATCTACTTCCGAAGCTGAATACATTATTGTTGGAAACTGCTGTTCTCAAATTCTCTCAATGAGAAACCAACTCCAAGACTATGGGCTTTATCTAAATCATATTTCTATCTTCTGTGACAATACAAGTGCCATTAAAATATCAAATAATCTAGTTTAGCATTCGAGGACTAAACACATTGTTATAAGGCATCATTTCATTCGAGAGCATCTAATGAATGGTATTGTGGAACTTCATTTCGTTCCCACAACGGATCAAATTGTAAACATTTTCACAAAGCCACTTTGATGAAGCTTTCTTCAACAAGTTGGTTAGTGAACTTGGCATGATAAATTTGTTCAACTGATTGGAAATCAAGAAATTTAATTTTATTCAGGTAAAATTTACAACTGCAATGATGATTCTTTGAGCCTTTGTAAGTTTATCTACCTATATTAATTCATTTCATCGTTATTGATGCTAATTGATTTCCATAACTTGTATGTTATATGTTATTTAGTAATTAAATTACATTTGAAGCAATATAGAAGTGTTTGAGTGCATTCTTGATATATGTTTTCTTTGATGTAAATGCTTATGATTTGATATTTATCTTAGCGCAGTCATGTGTTATATTTTTTGATAGATGAATCTTATGTTACTCTAATAATGTGTTTAATTTTATACGTAATTACTCTGATAATATCATGATATCATTACTCGAATATCTTTACATTGATATTATTTGTGATTCAGTCTTGGATTCACTGTATGGTGTTTGTGCTAGAATAGATATGCATCATAACTAGAAATAGTTGTGATATGTTAAAAGTTATAATGCAATTGGATCATGCTTGTTGAATTCTCTTAAGTCATTATGCTCTTGACATCGTATAATTATTTTGATCCTGCAATCTTTTCAGATCATGTATCTTACATACTCTGATGTTACCATTTACATCTTGTAATATCATATGCTCTAATCAAGAGAAGGAACATGTAATGTATCAGGTACGACCTTTCAATATAGATTTACTTCATGTAATCTTGCCATGGCTAAAAATATCTTGGAATCAACCTTATTATGCTTAGGATAGTTCTTACCCCCTCTCTGTATTGGAATAACAATACGAACTATCATGAGCTAATAGGATTATCAAATGCAATATTTTTGAGATTTTGTTCATGAATCCATGTTGTTGAATTCTATGATAAATTTCTTTGATCTCGACATTACGATTTCTAGATACTTTAATCAAATACTCTAATAGTAATGTCATGTATGATCTCCATCCCTTAGTGGTTATAAGAGCTTATTATGAGCCTATAAACCCCAGGTTCGAACCAAAGTCATAGAACCAAATATTTCTCAAACAACAACTATTACCTTTCTTTTTCATAGTAACTTGTTTTTCTCTGATACACATAATTTTTACTATTGTTCAACTTGGTGTCAGACAAATTACCATATGGTATTGGAGTTGTAATGCGAATTAGGGAGATTGTGCCTAGCAGCACTACATAAGAAAGGATTGGTCAACCCTACAACTTTGTCTCTCACAAAGTCGTGGAAAATTCAAACCATGAGAAAATTGTAAGCACATTTGTATTCTATGAAAAAAATATACATCTGAAAAGGCATAAAAAAATTTACTAAATGCATTCTCCCAACATGTGCATATTTATGATAGTCACTCCTTCTTGATCTTAAATGTTTCATGTGCACATGTGCGATCCACACACAAGAAATGTATTGACATAATAATTGTTGTTTAATCATATTAAGGTCAGTAACTATAACGCCCACCAAACCCGGGTCAGAAGTTTGGGGCTCACAGCACACACACTACAATATATATAAACTTGTATATAAAATATTATATGCATTGACCCTTCTTTACACAACCACGAATCGCAACAGGTTAAAGTATGAAAACAAGCCACAACCTTAACTTTTATTACGTCGTATCAAATCCCAAGTAGTTCAACTTACAATTTCTAATGATATCATTCTTACAATCTTGCATAACTCATCTACAATATAAAGCTCCTACTAGCTCGATCCAACTTAACCTGGAATCCTAGCTCACACAGTGGACTGGGAATCCTCGCTACCAACAATTTCCTTTTTCAACTGTTGAAAATATAAAAAGGTTTGCAAGAGTGAGCTAACTAGCTCAGCAAATCATAATAGCAATATCTGAGGTTAAACAATACCCAATTGAAATGTTTCAGAAAAATCAAGTTTCTGAATAAGCAATGATTAGAATTGGATATTCACTTTTCATTTTAAAAAAACAAGGTTAGGCTGCTGATCAGTCACGCACTAACCCCGAGCAAGGCTCCAATCTTTGCTCAATATACTGGATCCAAGGCACACATTGGCCTATTATGACCACGAATCTGGTCCGACCACGAATCTGGTCCACATCTATAAAATCATCCAATAATAAAATAATTCGATATGGTAACCAATGTAATTCAATAAGCTAAATCATAAATAACATTAATCTTGAAGCATAGGGTGATTCATAATACCATGAAGGTATAACAAGGAATTCAAAAAGATTGGCTTTTAATCAAGGAAAGAATCAGAAAGTAGAAGACCAAGGGTTCAAGGGTTCCAAGGATTAGTCTTCTGTGATACAAGGAATAAGGGTTGGTATGTCAAGAAATTCAATATCAGAAATCAATATGTGGTAGATATGTATTTGTGGAGTAGTATCGTATATGTCTGGCTCGTATATGAGAATTTAACAATCAATGGTTTATGAAGAATAAGGCTTATGGCTCAAGATCAATAAGAATCAGGTTTCAAGGTTGAATAGTTTAAAGCGCTTGCAATATAAAACAAGAGTTATTTCGAATAATAGCAACATGTTATAAGAAAGTTCGAAAATATTTGTAATATATCTTGAAGAAAGGTTTAGAAGTACTTGCCTTATCACAGTTTTACCCATCAATCACTTTTCTTCTTTTTCTATGCCTTGCTTCTATTTATCAATCACTTGTCATCTCTTTCTACGCTTCCGTTCTATTTACGGATCACTGGCTTTCTTTTCTATGCCTCGCTTACACTTCTAGGCATTACAAGTATCTTTCAATATTCAATCTCATATTATTATAATCGTCACATAGACGTCATAAGCTTTTATCTACCCTTCGTTTTACCCAAATCCGATTTACGGATTGAAAGTTATGACTAAAACAGTCAAACCATAACCACATAGGCATATAACACATCAATCAGTTAGCACGTAGCATATAACACGTAAGATATTTGATCAAAATAATTTTACAAAGAAGATTTGGGGTTAAAATGATCTTCCCGGTATTTAATACGAATTTTTGAACATTTTTCGGAATTAAAACGGGTCTCCGAATCATTTTATAATTAAATAACAGAGTTCGAATACCCGAATCTAACTTTAAAATAATTTTATAATAATTATCGAGCCTTGAAAATAATTTTAAATGATATTTCAAAGCTCGAAATTATTTTTCAAAATTTTTGAATCAAAAATAAATAATTAAATCTAATTATTAAATTAATTAAAATTAATTAATAATTAATTAGATTAATTAATCAATTAATACTAAATTAATTGATTAATTAAAATAAATTAGATTTATTTTTAAATAATTAAAAATAATTTTTCTGAATTTAAAATAATTTTCCAGAATTAAATAAAGATTTTTAGATTTTAAAATGAATTTTTAGAGAAAAAACAGAATTTAAAAATAATTTTTAAAATAAAAGAAATCAAAAACAGTTTCTGATTTTTTGATTTAGGGGAATGAGGATTGAAACCGGTGTATCCCGGGTCGAAATCGACCCGACCGGGTCGTTCAAGAACAGCCGGCCGGTTCCAGAATCCGGTGGCCGGTAACAAACTCCGGCGAAGCTAATTCAGGCAAATAAATGAATCGTTTGATTCGATTATGCCCCTCAATCGATTATCTAATACCGCAGAAGCTCAGATATAATCTCAAATCAGTTTTACCATCCCTGGAGCGTCGTTTCCGACGAACTCGCCATTAACGCCCACTACGCCATAAACGGCATTCTACCACATAATTACGTGATGTTGCCGTAGATAATGTTGAAGTAGCTATATCTAGGGTTGTCAAAAAAATTTGAAAAATCCGATATCCGTCCGAAAAATTCGCATTCGTATCCGAGAAAAAGTGGATATTATCCGTATTCGAAATAAAACGGATATTATCCGTATCCGAATCCGGAATATTCGAATCTGAAATCAAATAAGTATATGATATTTAATTTATATAAATATATAATTTCAGATTTATTCAATTAGTTTATAGTGTGTGTATATATATTAAATATTATATTTATACAAATTTTACATGATTGTACACGTACTTTATACATATATAAATATATCATTTGAGTTTAATCGTAAAAAATATTCTAAAATCATCGTCAATACGGTAGGGTCATAAAAAAAATTTAAAATCTCCGATATTCGCCTGAAATATCCGCATTCGTATCCGAGAAAAATCGGATAATATATGTATCCGAAATAAAGCGGATATTATCCGTATTCGAATCTGATGATTACGGATGCAGATACGGATATAGGCGTATCTGTATCCGAATTATCCGTTTGACAGCCCTAGCTATATCATAATGTACCATACTGCAACATGTTTTAATTATGTTAGCATAGGTCTCGTAAAGTGTTGTCAATACATATATTAATAAAAATATTCAATTTTTTATTAAAAAATAGATAAATAAATGCTGATGTGGCAGGTGGTCCCTCCTGACGTGGCAGGTGAGTCACCCCTTGTGGGTCCCACCTTGCTGCCGTGGCAGGTGGACCCCTGTTGACGTGGCAGTCGGGTCCCCTACGTGGGCCCCACTCTGCTGACGTGGCAGGGGGCCCTGCTGACGTGGCGAGTGGGTCCCCCATGTGGGCCCCAGCTGCTGACGTGGCAGGTGGGTCACACGTGGGCTCACCCTGCTGACGTGGCATTTGGGTCCCCATGTGGGCCTCACGCTGTTGACGTGGCAGTGGGACCCTGCTGACGTGGCAGGGGTCCCACATGTGGGCCCCACTCTGGTGACGTGGCAGTAGTGAAGTATTAAATCAAAAATTTTCAGAAATTTTGCACTAGCTAGAATTTGAACCCAAGACCTCCTACAGAACAAAGTTGAGTGCAAACCACTACACCAAGGAAGACAATGTGTTTTATTCCACATTATTTAAATATAACCTTATAGAAATAATTCATTTCTACTTAAAGTAAAGGCTCTTTTAACTCCTTTATTTTTTTTAAAATAAAATTTCGACGATCCGTCCGTACGGATGTTAAAAACAATCGATTTTAGGTGTGTACCATCATTATTATAATTTTTTATATTTATTTTGCAAGATTTTATATTAGTCAAAGTAGCCAAAATAGACCAAGCCTTGTTTGCGTTACTGTCCCGAATGAAGTATCGATGCTTTTAAAATAAAATTTCGACGATCTGACCGTATGGATGTTAAAAACAATCGATTTTATGCGTGTACCATCAATATTAGTTTTTTTTATATTTATTTTGCGAGATTTTATATCAATCAAAGCAGTTATAATATACCAAGGCATGTTTGCGCTACTGTCCCGAATGAAGTATCGATGCTTTTAAAATAAAATTTCGATGATCCGTCCATACGGATGTTAAAATAATCGATTTTAGGCATGTAACATCATCATTAGGTTTTTTATATTTATTTTATGAGATTTTATATCAGTCAAAGCAGTGCTAATAGACCAAGGCCTGTTTGCGCTACTGTCCCGAATGAAGTATCGATGCTTTTAAAATAAAATTTCAACGATCCGTCCATATGGATGTTAAAAAAAATCAATTTTAGGCGTGTACCATCATTATTATGTTTTTTTTATATTTATTTTGCGAGATTTTATATCAGTCAAAACAGTCATAATAGACCTAGGCCTGTTTGCGCTACTGTCCCGAATGAAGTATCGATGCTTTTAAAATAAAATTTCGACTATCCGTCCATATGGATGTTAAAAAAAATTGATTTTAGGGGTGTACCATCATTATTAGGTTTTTTTATATTTATTTTGCGAGATTTTATATTAGTCAAAGCAGTCAAAATAGACCAAGCCTTCTTTACGCTATTTTCCCGAATGAAGTATCGATGCTTTTAAAATAAAATTTCGATGATCCGTTCGTACGGATGTTAAAAACAATTGATTTTAGGCGTGTACCATCATTATTATATTTTTTATATTTATTTTGCGAGATTTTATATCAGTCAAATCAGTCATAATAGACCAAGGCCTATTTGCGTTGCTGTCCCGAATGAAGTATCGATGCTTTTAAAATAAAATTTCGACGATCCGTCCGTACGGATGTTAAAAAAAATTGATTTTAGGGATGTACCATCATTATTAGGTTTTTTATATTTATTTTGCGAGATTTTATATCAGTCAAAACAGTCAAAATAGACCAAACCTTGTTTGTGCTACTGTCCCGAATGAAGTATCGATGCTTTTAAAATAAAATTTCGACGATCCGTCCGTACGGATGTTAAAAAAATTGATTTTAGGGGTGTACCATCATTATTAGGTTTTTTATATTTATTTTGCGAGATTTTATATCAGTCAAAGCAGTCATAATAGACCAGGCATGTTTGCGCTACTGTCCCGAATGAAGTATCGATGCTTTTAAAATAAAATTTCGACGATCCGGCCGTACGGATGTTTAAAACAATCGATTTTAGGGGCGTACCATCATTATTAGATTTTTTTATATTTATTTTTCGATATTTTATATCACTCAAATCAGTCTCAATAGACCAAGCCTTGTTTGCGCTACTATCGATTTTAGGGGTGTACCATCATTATCATAATATAACAGTCAAAATAACTAACCTCCAAAGTGCACTATTTTTTAAATATGTTATTGATTTTGATTTTAATTATGATTTTAATTTTGATTAATGAAAATATCCATAAATATGACAACTTTTTTTTCTTTCATGTTTTCTTTTTAAACAAAAAATAATATATTTAAAAAAACTTATACTTTTTAAAATTGTAAGAATAAAAGTAAATTCATATATTTAGATGAAAAAATGGAAGATATTCATTTTATTTACATGTAAGTAGGGATTTCTAAAAATATTAAAAATAAATTAATAAATAACATTTTTATGATCTTTGATTTTTTTTTCTTACTCAAGCAAAAATGGTACATACTCGGACTTTGAATAGCAAAATCAAAATCTAACAAAAAAACCTAATCCAACGGTTCTAAGATGTGCCAGCTCATTGATCCGTGTAAAACAAACACATCTTGTGGTATATACACATTCACAAATCAATCTATCTCTCTCTCTCTCTTTTCCCCCAATTCTCAAACCCTAAATTCCCAAAGCAGCAAAGAAGTCTGCCGAGAAGAAGATAGTAGCCGAGAAAACTCAGGCGGAGAAGACTAAGGACAAAAGCTGGAGTTTTGAGGAGCTATACGCAAAGGCGAGTTCGAGTTCCTGGACCTTTGGTGGTGGCATCAGCGAATTCTAATAGCTCAAATGGAAAACCTGGAGACCGAAACGCTACGGTGTTGATGGAGAGTACTTTAAAGGTAATGAGAGATGCTGCTCCGATGAGCGATGCAGACTCTAAGACTACTGTCGGTGGTGGTGTTGAAAATGTGTATGGCGAGGATAGTGCTACTGAAGAACACTCTATGACTCATTGGACTGTTTTTGTTGCTAGGTAACGAATTTGTCGTATTCGACTTACTTGCAATTTGACTTGATTTTGTTTAGATATGGAGTATTATATTGGATTTCTGTTATTATACACGTCTTCCTCTCCTAATCTAATATACATCTCAAATCACAGTGTATGAATTTTAGTCAAAAAATTCTAGCATGGAACAACTGCCATGTCCAATAGTCCACTATGGTTATGGCAATCAAAACCAATGAGGCTGATTTACTTAACTCATTATTAGAGCTCGGTGATTATTAGAGCTCTCTTCTGGCTGATTTCATCATTGCAGCAATTGGTTTTTGCAGAAGATTGGTCATGAAGGTACTTTACTTTTTACTCTTTGCTACCTTTCATGTTTAAATTAGTGTGTACAGCTCTGGAATGCCTTCTAACAATTAACAAATGCTCAAATTTTAGGACTGAATAATATGTTATTGGCATACGAGGATAAATCAGCTTATGCGTTATGCATTTTTTCACGTGCTCTTGGACCAAACGAGGAACTCAAACTGTTTGACATAATGCCGCTGAGGAGTCAGTTAGCAGAATTCATAACTCTGGTAAGTCAAACTACATATAATTTGATACTCAATCAATTGTAATGCATCAAGTACTTGTTGTCAAACACATCCGGAGTTCGAAGATCTTGGACTGTTGTTCCATCAACTGATGCATTTTGCGGGCATGTGTTTTTGAGGTTTTTGGCAAATGTCTGGTCCATGGTAGAGTCTTGCGGGTACAGGCGGTCCGTGAAGGAACTGCAATGAGCTTTCCCGATCGTGTGTGCCCCTGACAGCGCAACGGAATCGGTGGCATCGAGTTTTTTCTTGGCCAAGGCAGCAAAGATGACAAATGTATTGGCAAAAGGAGGAACCAGGTTGTCTAGTGTCCAGTGTTGTTGCAAACCTTTGCTGAACTACATTTTTCTTTGAAATTTGACCCTTTTTTTTGTTTTGGTAGACTAGTGAAAAGAGAAATTTGGTTGGTAAATGTGCCGAGGAAATGGCTAGGATCAAATCTCTGAAGGAAATTGTAAGTACAATACCAGCATAATTTGTTCCTTGATATATTTCCATTTATGTCTTCGTTGCGTCATACTGATTTAACATATGAATTCTGGTGGCTTTTTTGTTGCTTGTTTCAGAGTGAGAAATTGCAAAAGCATAAACAAGAATTGTTCATTTTCCTGGACATGGTAGGCCAACAGATATATGTCAACAGGTAAACATCTTTGCTGTTGCTAAATCTCGCATAAGGATTTATGTTCCTCAGTTTCGCACAACCTTTTATAATATCAACGGAGGAACTAATCCATCTTTTATTAATGCAAGGCAAAATAAGTGATGGTGATATTTGGTGTAAATAATGATCTGTCTACTGTTTGGCAGAAAGTGTGTACACTTGATAATAAGCAAATCATACATAAAGCGCTAATATATTCCATTTCCAGAAAGAACAAGTTATTAATAAAGTGGTTTGTTATTTGTTAAAATATTCCAAGGTGACTATAACAATTGTGTATTTGTTTATGTGCTGCATGTTCTTTTCACAAATTTTATTACACCGAGTAAGGAGCTTTTGTCTTTAAGTCTTAACTTTTGATCAGATAAGAACACAAATTGAATGCAGTTCCTGTTATGAATTTTGATTTCTACCCGGAAGAAGGTTGTACAACTTGTTCATTATACATATGCTCACTAGATTTAATAATGTATAACTAAGTACATCAATTCCATAATTATATTATAAGCAACAGAATGACAAGTTCAAATTAGGCAGAGTGACTGCATAATAACATCCATTATATTTCATTTATCTTGCAAATAGAAAATTAGCTAAGCAAGTTACTTTATTAGCATAAACAGATCAATTTGTCTGAGAATCCTCATTACTTTAGATTGTGACTTTTTTCCATATTTGAATATTAAAATCCTGATTAGTTTTTTTACACTCATTCACCTAACTATTTTTTTTCCGATAGTTCCTATAGATTGCGTATTATTGTTTTATGTCATACAACATAGTTAATCAAGTCAGTAACTAATGTCGATAATCAATTTCAGCATTGTAAGCAGGAATTCCAGTGTGCTTAATTAAAAAAATTATCACAACCAATTGAACATGCTTTAAAGAGACAACAGCGTGGATTGGATCCTGATTCTGATAATCTATCAATTATCATTGAGTCGCTTAGTTTGACAGCTGACCTGAAAGAGAGTATTGCATTAGAAAAGGAGAGGATGAGAGCTGTGACTAATAAAAGCCAAGGGGATATAGATCTTACTAACCAGCTGGTTCATGGCAGAGCAGTAACAAGATTCTACAGAAATGGGTAAAATGGACGTCAAATTTGTTAGCACAGCTGAAGAATCTGAAATATGTGCTCTCTCTTTTCCGTGTTACCAAAGTAGCTGCCAGATTAATTAGTTAAGTTAATTGTGATTCCTGTATAATAGACTTGTAATGTTTGTAGGTTAGTTCATCAGTATAGGTAATATTGTATTGTGTTTCTGTTGACTTTGATTGAAAAAAAAGTTCTATAGAGAACTTGGCTTTAATGTATGCAGAAAATATATTTCAAATTTTGTCCATTGTTATTATGTCGCAATAGGTATTAAAAATGTTACAAATAGGTACTAAAAAGTGTTGCAAAAGGGCCATGTGTCAAGCTGGACTAACATGTCAGTGGGCCCCACATGCTAGTGGGCCCCACCTGTCAGTATCCCACCTGTTAGTGGGCCCCACATTTGCCACATGTCAAAAGCCACGTGTCAAAGTGCCATGTGGCAGTCCACGTGTCAGTTTGACCCCATTTTTTTGCCATGTCATTGCTTTTTGCAACATAATATTTGGTGTTGCCCTTGATAAGAAAATGTTGCCTTTGAACCCTAAGGCAACGCCAAAAATACTAACATCACAAAAGTGTTACTGTAGAAAATTTTTGATCTGTTGCAAAATTTATTTAGCCTGTTGCAACGTTTATGGAATGATGCAGAAGGCCACTTTTGGTGTAGTGGCCGGCGAGTTCGAAGTTTTTCCGGAGAAATCGAACGGGGAAGCTAACACAGCAGTTAAGCACATGAATGATCTTGTTTTTAAACGATCTTTCGATTAACGCAACTCAAACATACCCAGAATCAGCTGAATTGAAAATCCTAAATTTTAATTGAAATTGTTCATGAATATAAACCCTAATTTCATTTTTACAGAATCAAATGTCATTTTCTCTATGTTATTGAACTCTATTTTTGACATATAATATACCAAAATGACCAGAAAAAGATTATCTACACGATGGAATCATCAAATCATATCAACAACATCAAGAACAATTTTTCATAATTTAATCCATAAATAATTCGAAATAAATTAATTAAATAGGAAAAGTACCTTGATTTCTGCACACAAATAGATGGTTGATTCAGAAAGAGTTTTTCGAGAGCTTCGTTTTGATATGTTGCATGCCCGAATCGGAGTTCGATAACGCCTTTATTTGTGCGATTGATTCTCAAGAACGCAATATTTTTAGGGTTTTTCTCTGTATTTCTTATAGGTTTACTGATTGATTATGATTTTACCAATAAAATAAAATAAAATAATAAAAGGGCTATATATATTTATGGAATATTGGTTCGTGTTGGATCATTTTGGATCGATATATTAGTTACTTAGCCGCTAAGTAACTCCAAAAACGATCCGATTTGATACCCGTATGGGATAATTATCCAAATCGGGCTTTTTATAAAACATTTTATACGAAAATAATGTAATAATATCATGTTTTTTGAGAATACGGGTTTTATTAATTCACCGAAATGATTATCGTATCGAAAATCTTGCGCCGGGACGCGCACGGGTCAAACCGTAATCCGGATCGAAAAAGTCAAAACACGGAAAATATCCGAAATTACTAGATTAGGTTAGAAAGGAGTTTTCGGAAGAGTTTTGGGTTGTAAAAACATAAAAATGGTTGAAGTTGGACAATTCTCGGCTTTATAAATAGTTTTGTAATTATTCAGATAATAATTAATAAATTAATAAATTAATATAAAATCATATAACACTCCAAAAATTACCAGAAAGATATCATAATTATATATATTTTATTCTGGACCTAAACAAATTAACATACCCATATCTTTTCATACATACACATCCAAACATTATTATCAACCTTCAGATAATTCACCAAAATTCACATAATAATCACATAATATTCATTTATTGATAAAAATAATTGCACGCTATGTCCCGGATATTACAGTAACAATAATTGGGTTTCGATCCTAAGGGCTGGAACTTAATAGTATTATTATCTGATCTGTGGATCACATGCTTAAAAATAAAAGAAGAAATTTCTAATCACTAATGTCATATCATTGATTATTAATTATCTTGCCATAATTTAAATCTGGAAATAATTTTGACTGAGAGTTTCCATCCTTGAAGGTGGAAGCTACTTTTTGATTTGAAGGATTTTCTTTACCGGTACACTTGGATGTTTGGAGTTCTGAGTGAGTGACATACTTTGAGGCTGAGTGACAAATACTTGAGTGAATACTGAAATGAAATAAATTGTGAGCTCATTATACAGAAGTCACACGCTTGCACTTTGAGAAAAAAGGTTACTTACTATAGTCTCTTCTCACTTTGGTTGATGATCCATATCCTTCTTCATTATCTTTTTAAGGATTACTCTTATTTTCTGATACACTCTGAAGGATTACTCAACTAAGAAGGGGTAAGAGATTACAAATTGAGCCTTTCTTCAACCAAGGGGGAGAAGTTTCTTCGACTAAGGAGGAAAATGAAGTCCCAAATGTTCTTTTGTATCTCTATTGGGAAGATCTGAAGATTGGAGAAGTATTTTGGAAAGGTTATCTATATCTCTTCTGAAAGGAAAATTCAACTTAGGGGGACTTTCACTTGGATGGGAGACATATGGAAGTTCAAGAAACATATTTATCTCACTACACCATAGATGGCCTATCGCAATGGTTTAATCATGCATGTTACAAAATTATGTTACCTTAGGTATGCTCATCTTAGCCTACCGCAACGTAGTATTTTTGATGTTACCATAACCTTTAAAACATGTTACTATAGCTTCAAAGTGTTACATACGAGTAACATGTGGCAATTTATGTTACAATAGGGTATTATTGGATAAAAAAGTAGTATATTTTACAAACAATTAAATATATATAATTATTTGACATGAAAATTAATCAATTTTTATAATATAATTAAGCAAAAATATTAATATTAGTTAAGATTGATAAAATATTTTTTTAAAAAAATTTATAAACTGTATTAATTAATAATTGATAAATTTTTATCAATAAAAAATTTAAAGACAATTAAAACTTAATTTTTTTAAAAAAGAGATGAAATTAGCTGGGCTTTTTCAGGCGGGCTCAAATTTTTTGGAGAAGCGCTAAAATTTCAGACAAATTAACTTCTCCCTCTAATTTCATTCTCCCTCATTCTCTCACTCTCTCTCTCATTCTCTCTCTCCCAGTAGCTATTCTCTTTCATTCCTCTCTCGAGCTAGGGTTTCTAATTGGGGGTAACATTTTGGCGAAGCTGGTCACATTTTGGAGAAGCGGGTCATAGATTGGAGCTAGGGTTTCTAATTGGGGTTTCAAATCAGCTTGCGGTTCAACATTAAGGTACTACACTCTCTCTCTCTCTCTCTCTCTCTCTCTCTCTGTCTCTCTCTCTCGCTCTCGCTCTCTCTGATTTTGTGTATCTCTCTCTCTCTCTCTCTCTCTATCTCTCTCTCTCTCTCTCTCGCCCCCTCTATTTCTGTTAGTTTCTTCTCTAATTTGTTACATGCGTGTTTTTGTGTATTTTATACATGTATATGTATGTTATATGCATGTTTTTGTGTAATTTTAATTGGAATTGGGGTTTTTTATTTTTGTAGATCTGTAAGTGTGATTTTTGTATTAAATTTGTTTCTCGATATTTGCTTTTTATCCGGTTGATTTTCATGTTAGGCTTTAGTTATAACTTACATGTAAATCATCATAGTCAAGTGGATATAATTGATTGTGTAAGTAGATATCTGTTGTCTCTATAATGCAATTGTTTATGAGTATTTACATTTATGTTAATTTGACCTTTATTCCTGAGAGTTTCAACCCTTTACGAGTATTTAAATTTTTGTTAACATCAACTGTCACAGTTCGGTAGGTAGGAGGAGTGGGATAATACGGAAATGGGTGTATGCGCATGTATATTCATGGTCATATAACATGGATTCGATACGTATAATCTAATATGGATTTACGATTTCAGGGCTGCGTTGTTATGCTGTGTTGTTATTAATACATATAATCTATAATATTGGTTTAGGATTTCACTTCTGCGTTGTTATTAGTACGCATATCTAATATGGGTTTAGGGTTTCACGGTTGTGTCGTTATTAGTATGTACAACCAATGAAAAGGAGAACATAAAATATTACCTCGGTCTGCTTAGGGCTTCACGGCTGCGTTGTGTTGTTAGAACGTATAACCAATATGGGTGTATGGTTTCAAGACTACGTTGTTTTCTTTTAGGAATATAACATTATTGTCCTGTTTTCTATAGTGATGGACGATGATCTAAGTCAATGGATAACCCTTCCAAAATACAGTACACCTTACATTAAGGGGATAAAGGATTTTTTAGAAAATGCATTTCCCAAATTTTACGTAGGCGATGAAATGTTGTGCCCTTGCAAGAATTGTAGAAATGGCAAGTGGCATACTCAAGATCTTATTTATGATCATCTTATTTGTCATGGCCCTTGTCCATTGTATGCGAATTGGATTTGTGAGGTTTCGAGCAAAGATCATAGGATAGATATTGAACGAGCAGAAAATATGGGTTTTGAAGATTTCTTTACCTTCGGAGATAATTTGGACGAGATGTTCCATCGTACTAATGATACTACTGGACCGAATGATGATGCCAAAAAATTTTATGGCCATCTTGAAGAAGGAAAGCAACCCTTATATCCGGGCTGCAAAAAATTTTCCCGCTTAAGTTTTATCATTAGGCTGTACTCTTTAAAGTGCATTCATGGGATTTCGGAGTCGGGTTTCGGGGATTTATTAGAGCTGATAAAAGATGCTTTTCCAGAAGCACACATTCCTTTGTCTTTTAATGCGGCAAAGAATGTTATTAAAGATTTAGGGCTCGATTATCAAAGGATACACGCCTGCCCCAATAATTGTATGCTGTTTTGGGCTGAAAATGAAAAAGAAGAAAATTGTAAAACTTGCGGTGCTTCAAGGTGGGTCGTAGTGGAAAAAAAAGGCGCCGTGGACAATAATGAGAAGAAGTTAATTCACAAGGTCCCGGCAAACGTGATGCGCTACTTTCCGCTCAAAAAAAGGTTGCAACGCATGTTTATGAGCAAAGAGTTATCAGAACTGATGTTATGGCATGCAAAAGGTCGAAAAAAGGACGACAAACTTCGACATCCCGCTGATGCAGAGGCTTGGAAGGCATTGGATGCTCGTTATCCTCAATTTTCATCCGAGAACAAAAACATCAGATAGGGCCTAGCCGCTGATGATTTCAATCCTTTTCGTACTATGAACATAAGTCATAGTACTTGGCCAATTATTTTGGTTAACTACAACCTTCCCCCCTGGCTGTGTATGAAGCAAGAGAATCTAATTCTCTCGACACTCATATCTGGTCCCGAGTCTCCGAAGAATAATATAGATGTCTTCATGCAACCTTTAATTGCTGAACTGAATGAGCTATGGGAAGTAGGCATTGAGACTTATGATGCCCTTACTGACCATACTTTCAACTTGCGCGCTTCTTTACTTTGGACAATCAGTGATTTTCCCGTGCTAGCAATGCTATCTGGATGGAGCACAAAAGGAAGACTAGCTTGTCCAGTTTGCAATTATGAAACATCCTCTATGTACCTAAAACATAGTCGGAAAATGTGTTACATGGACCATATGAGATTTCTCCATCCCGAACACCCATGGAGGCTTGATAAAAGAAAATTTAATGGTCAAATTGAATTGAGAGGTTTTCCAGAGGTTCTAACTGGAACAGACATTGAAGAATTATTGGCAGGATTTGTAAATCATTTTGGGGGGAAAAAACCAGAGAAGAAAAGAAAGCGCCAAAAAAATAAGATTAAGTCGAATTCGTCTTTCAAGAAAAAATCAATATTCTTTGATCTGCCTTACTGGAAGCACAATGTTTCTCGACATAACCTTGATGTTATGCACATCGAGAAGAATGTGTGTGATAAAGTACTTGGCACATTGCTCAATATTGCTGGAAAAACAAAAGACCATATAGCAGCTCGCCTAGATTTGCAAGAACTTGGCATCAGAAAGGTCCTCCATCCTGTTCTATCAAGTGACGGGAAACACCTTGAAATAAGGGCTGCGATATTCGACATGACAAATGAAGAGAAAGATTTATTCTGCTCTGTCCTTAAAAATGCTAAATTGCCATATGGAAGTGCCTCTAATATCAGCCGGTGTGTGCACATGAAGGAGAGAAAGGTATCTGGCTATAAGAGTCATGATGCTCACTTTTTCATGTACTACTTATTACAATTTGCAGTGAAGAAATCTTTGAAACCGGAGGTTGCAGTCCCTTTTATCAGATTAGGGGCCTTCTTAAGAGGTATTTGGAGTAAAGTCATCGACTTAAGTGATCTTAAGAGGCTGCAAACAGAAATAATTGAAATTATTTGTCAATTTGAGACTATATTCATTCAGGCTTTTTTTGATGTGATGGTCCACCTTTTGATTCACTTGTGCCAAGAAATTGAATTTGGTGGACCGGCCCATGTTCGAAGCATGTGGCCAATTGAGCGCTATTTAAATAAATTGAAATCTTATATGCGGAATAGATCTAAACCAGAGGGATGTATCGCCGAGGGTTACCTGGCCGAAGAATGCTTGATATTTTGTTCAAGATTCTTGGGTGGCCATGGAGGATCAAAAATTACCAAGGCTGCAAAATTTGAAAGTTTTCCAGAAAAAGTAGAATTTCCTATTGGTTCACGCAGAAATAAAGATGGAAAGGCTGTGAATTTAGTTGAAGTTGAATGGATGGCTATTCATCGTTATATTATATTCAACTGCGGGAATAAAGAAATTGATAGTTTAATCGAGTAAGATTCTAGCTACTAATTGTGTTTAACTGTTATAGAATTAGAACCTGTTTTGTCTTGATTTTTAACTAGGTAATTGTTGTAGGGAGCATCGAATCTTAATAGAAGGACAAGCCAAGTCAAAAAGATACAATCGTGAGAGAGAACATTCTGAAGATTTTTGGAAATGGATGAAGGGGGAGGTCGGAAAAAAAGATAACATTTCAAAGGAATTGGAAGTGCTTGCAATGGGCCCTAATCAATCAGCGAAGAAGTATAGTGGTTATGTACTTAACGGATATCGATTCCATATAAAGTACCGAGATGCTAAATGTACAACCCAAAATAGTGGGGTATTTCTAACTGCTTTGACTACTAGCTTTGCTAGTTCAAAAGATCAAAATCCACTGGTCGGCGATGTCAATTACTACGGAGCAATTGAAGAGATTTTTGAAGTTGATTATTGGGGAGAATTTTCTGTAGTGGTGTTCAAGTGTTGTTGGTATAAGGAAGAGAAAGATCTATATGGGTTCACTCGAGTTAATTTTAATAGGTTATGTCAGAAGTCTGATCCATATGTGCTACCTTCACAGGTGCAACAAGTCTTCTACGTAGAAGATCCTACTGAAAAGATGATGTATAATGTTATAAAGAAATTGCCAAGGGATTGGTGCGATGTCGAAGCTGAAAATGTAAATGAAGAAGCCGAGGATCCAGTTTTACATGATTTACACACTAGTGTTCCTCTAGAAACAGACACGGATATTAACTGGTGCAGAGATGATGTCCCAACACGACAAGTCCCCATCAAGGCTAGAACAAACGAAGAAACTACTTAAATTTGTAATTCGAAATATGTAACTATCAAGGGCCTAGTTTCTGATGTATCAACTGTTAATGAAGTGACTTCTTAATTGCCTAATTTATCATGTTTTAATGTATTTTCTTTTAATTAATTAACTTGTTCTTAATATAATGTTCTGTTAGTTTTAAATCTGCCCTGCTCTTTATGCGATCGCTTCTTAATTTAGAGCATTATTAAATTTATTGACTTGCATACTGCTCTTTTAATGTTTCTTTTAAGTGTTTATTTTTAAGTGTTTTTTATTTAAGTGCCATGTCTCAGATTATTTTAATGATTTCATCTAATTATACTTTCTCAATTTTTTGTAGGATGGCATACATAAATCTCAGGTTGTACCACCAGGGTGAGTTTCAGCCTACACGGTATGTCGGTGGTAAAGAACTGATTATAAGGAATGTCGAAGTAGATAGGTTTTCGTACCCTGTATTGATGGATTATGTCAAGGATGACCTTGAATATTCAGAAATTGGAGGGATTTATATGAGAAATGTGATAAGCAGGGGGGTGGCAGTTGGTGGCCAATGATGTGGACTTGTGTTCATTAACTACAGGAGCTGCAAACGGTGAAAATGTTGATTTTTATCTTGACAATGTCGTTGATAGCACTATCGAACCAATGGATCAGATGCAGCCATTTGTAATAATACGGCCAAGAAAGGATATCTTAGCAGGTAATATATTAATTTCATTTCAGAAATATACCTTAATTGTAGGGGCATCAGAAATATATAGGTGTTACTACATTTAGATTTTATTCAAACTCGTAATTATTGTTTTTATGTCTTTATAGCTAAAAAGCAAGTCAAGCGGCAGTTTGTAACCACTCATCAACTACAGCAACAGAAGATGAACAAGAAGGCAAACCAAGTTGATAAGGCTGGGAAGAGGAACTCAAAGAACTTTCCCCTAGAGGGTACTCGGAAGTCACCACGGCTTTCTAGAGTCCAGGAAATCACTGATGGTGATGATTGTGAAACTCCTCCAAGTGTTAGGAGGAAGTTGAGTTTACATGATACTCATGAAGATGAGCGTATGGGAGAAAATGAACTGGAGGTTAGCATATAATTCAGTAATACCTATAATTTTCTTGTTAGATTATTGTTGTTTAAGTACATGTAAGTACATGTATGTAACCCCTTTATTAATCCAGTAATTCCGTCATACCTATATTAACATGAATTTATGTGAAATTGCAGAAACTACCCCCTCCACCTCCTCTAACGGAGTATGAAAAACTGAGAGCTGTCACAGTAAAGAGGAACAATGAAGTATTTTTTGCCCTCAATCTTCCTACACTCTCTTCTGAAGTGAGAAACTCAATCTTAAAAGATAAATCCAAAAAAAAGAAGCATGTGCAAGAGGGGAGCGATGAGGAATATGATCCAGCTGTGGATCTTGAGGATGGTGGATCGGGAACTCAAAGGAAGGCTGCTAGTAAGGATGGTGGATCAGGAACTGAAAAGGTATGTCATAAATGTCATAAAGCTATCATTTTCACATTTTCTAAATTCTTCCCCAAATGTTTCATCGGGGTTGATAGTTTGTAATTCATATATACACAAACATTGAGTTTTACATGATTTATGTTTCAGAGAGGGAAAACTGAGAAAAGCAAGGTGCTTATTGGACGTGGACCAACAACACGGTCACGAGCCAATACTGTTATATCACAGAAGCAAGGAACCGAGGATGCTACTGAGAAGGAAAATCAGTCATTATCACATATGGAACCTGCAGAACCTCTGATTCAGCTACCGTCTATTGAAGCAAATGGTTCAATGGAGGCTTTTTGGGCTATGCGAAAGCGCCAAAAGGAAGCAGCTGCAGCGACATCGAAGATTTCTCCAAGTACAACTGCAACTACAAAGACTGTTATAGAAAATGTTGTTGAAGAAAATGTTTTTCCGGACATTGAAGAAGAGGAGGAAGCATGTATCTTCTTTCCTTTATTTATGATTACATAAACTGATTATTTATAAAGGAATTATTCCTTTAAGGCCCCTTAAAGAATACTCACTTTGAGGCTACCCACATTTATATATTTTCCATAATTGATTAATTTGCATCAGTTTAGTAAATTACTTATAATTGAGGTTAATTGGCATAAGGTTATTTATGTCATTTAAGTTAATGAAATTGTGAAGTTAACCATGGTTAATTATGTGATAGATGTAAAACTTCTTGCATAAATTTAATTAGCATATGTAATCTATAATGCTGTTAATTGTTATTTGTGTTTTTATATAATTATTAAAACACAACCCCCATGAGAATTAATGTATTCTTTATGACAGTAGGTCCTTTAGAGTGTCCAGAATCCAAGGTATGCGTTATCTATATTTATCATTTTAAAAATAAGGGCTGCTTATTATAAAGACACCCATTAAAAAAATAAAAACTAAAAATAAGACATCTTTATAGATCAATCTTTGAAATACGATATATTAGAAAAACACCCATAAATATAATCAAATTTATTATAATATTCCTACTTTGTTTGATTTTCCTGCAAGTAATTTTTGCTCATATGTAGTTGAAGTTCCTATAAGGCTGAGAGGACCGACGAGGATGGATAGGGTTCATACCAGAAATATGGACCATCGAGTTGTCCTTCAGATGAATGAAAGGTTCCAGCCCGTTTCAGATGAGGACAAAGTAATTTCTGAACTTAGTAACTTCTTGGGGACACTCGCAAAGCGATGCGTGTCATTTACCTATGTTTCTTGGCGTGATGTTCCGAAAACTTTGAAAAATACACTGTGGAATTATGTCAAGGTATCACGTACATTGTTTAATTATCGTGATTTATTTTTCTGCAATATTACCTTTGATTAACTGTACTTGTGTTCTTTATTTTGTTGACTTTTTCCAGCAAAGATACATTATACCTGATGAATGTGAAACATGGGTGTTGAAAACCATTCAGTCATCTTGGAAGACACGTAAGAGCCGAATTAAGAAGGCGCATTATAAAGCATTTGAAATTGATGAAGAACGGATGGAAAATAGGCCAAATGATATTCCCCTTGAGAGTTTCAAGATGTTGCTGGACAACTGGAATGATGAAAGCATTAAGGTTTTCTAATTCCCCTTGCACTTTCATATTTAATTATGTATTTATATTTGATCTAAGTGACATAAAGGTATTTCACATTTTTGTAGAAAAGAGCAGCGACAAATGCAAGAAGTCGATGTCAGTATACAGACACACACACTACTGGTCCAAAGACTTTCGCACAAATTCGAAACAATATGGTATGGCCAGAATCTCAATTACGCAAATTAACCTCAATAAGCTAGTTGTTACGCAAATATATGAATGTGGGCAGCCTTCTGGTTACATATATTACTATATATCTAGAAATTAATTTCTATATTTCTTTTGGCTAACTTGTTCATTTTTGTCAGAAAAAAAAGGCAAAGAATCAGCGTCCACCACCTGAAGCAGAGGTTTTTGTTGAGACTCGTAAGCATACTGGTCGTGAGTATAAGACCAACACCGAAGAAATAAAAAAAAAGATTGTAAGTGTTTTTTATTAATCTTAGTTCTTCTGAATATCCGTTAATGTCGCAAGATGGTTAATTAGTTGTGTTTTATGATTTATTTGGTGTTTAGAATTTTTATTTATGTACCTGCATGCATTTTTATTTAATGATTACTAATTGTGAATTTAATTGGATTAAATTATTCGGTTATTTTGAAATTAGTTAGTGAAGCATTTAAATTATTGTGTGACCAAGTGTTCGTTTGTTTTTCTGGTATGTAGAAAAAGATTAAGGAAAAAATCAGTACGAGCGAAGATCCCAACGAGGAACTACTTTCTGATGGAAAAAAACATGGGCCATCTTGGCTCCATGGAAGATGTCCTGATGCTGCAAAAGGTTACTCCAGTACTGCTGGTTCGATAAATACTTATGTACAGGAGTTGGCAGGAAAGATAAAGCAGACTCTGGTGAGTGAAGTCGAGGCATCGATGATAAAGAAGGTACAAGAAGAAGTGGATATGCAAGTCAACAAGAAGGTGCAGGAGAATATGGCCTGGTTACTTAAGAAAATAGCCGACGCAAATCCAGGCATCACAATCAACCATCAAGATTTCAGCACAACCAGCGATAATGACAATTACCTCATACCAGTTACCGGAGGCTCTGGACTTTAGATTTCAGATGTGCACCTTTTTACATATCTTATTTTGTGTACTAGTAACAAGTGTTATCGTACTAGCTTTTGGATGTTTATTTATCGTCCTAGACTAAGTAACTGTTCTTTGGCGTATGTGGAGTATGTGGAGTTGGTGAATTGTGTGAAACCACAGTATTTGGTGGGGGTTTGTGAAAACTGATATGGAGTTTGGTTGAAATTGTTTATTTGGTTGACTTGGATGAAAAATAGATTTTATGGCATGTTGAATTTACAAACCATTCCTGTCAATTTGTTTTTTGAAAAATATGTTACATTAGGTACTAAAAATGTTACAAAGAAATTGGTATAATACAAAACATTACTGTTACAATATGCATCAAAGGTAACATTAAAGTATGTCTATAGTATCACATTATGTATGTTACCTTTGCAAACAAATAGGGCCCCAAAATGGGGCCCACCAGTGGGCCCTACATGTGGGCCCCATTTTTTTTGAAAATTCTGAGTCCAAAGGTAACATACATATTGTGATACTATAGACATAGATTAATGTTACCTTTGACAGCTATTGTAACATAAAAGTGAATGTTACAGTAGGGCAAAAGTAATGTTACCTTAGGGGCCAAAGGTAACTCGAAAAAAAGCAACTTAATTTTTATGTTACCTTAGGCCTTTTTCTGGCTGTGGTAACACTTTTTTGGGCCTGTTGTAACATTTTCTTGGTGTTGCTGTAGGCCATTTATGGTATAGTGTCTGTAACTTTACTTAAGGGAGAGAAGAAACAGTTCTTTGTTGAAGCTAAAAGTTTATTGAAGATGCAGTAGGTACAAAATTGTATTATTTACATGTCAAGAGCTGAATATTAGATAGCTGATTAATGATCTATCATGATTTGGAATTAATTGAGATATCCTCCAAACTGTGGCCTTAATTGTATATTTGACCGTCAGTTATAACAGTCAAATAAGGGGCGAATGTTGTGCAATATTGGAATTAGATATGTAATTTTAACAGTGTCAGTTTGGATAACTTAATATAGAACAAGGACTTGCAATAATCTTATATTCCACTAGAATCAAAATAAATATAAAAGATGGTAGATATAAAATGATCTTGCTAGCTGCAGTAAAGAAGTCATCAACAGAAGTCCGTATGAAGTTCATTAATATGCTTAGGAAATGGAGTAATAGGATTGAAGTATTCAAAGCAATTCTCAGTATTAGTGTGAAGACGTAAAGGATTCTTTGTGAAGTTGATCTAACATGTTAGAAGACTTAAGAGTAGTTTATATAGTTTATAATACGAAGACCTGAGAGTGAAACTACTCGTTTGTGAATCAGACCACTTGCACTAGACTTCAGTAATCTGTGAAGCGAAACTAAGTATTATCGTTAGAAAGACTGTTAAGTGAAATTCATAATCAAGAAGAATGTTAGAGGTTTTAATTATGAAAATTTGAAGATTGAAGAATTGAAGATATAATGGACTATAACTCAGTGAAAGGCATATGTCATAGCCTACTCGTTTATTCGAGTATTTAACTCAACTCAAATAAGAATGTAATAAGTAAATAGTGGATCTATCATCAGAGAGATCTCACAAAGTAACATCTGTCAAAGAATAAAGAAACATTGTTCATCTGCAGACTTGAAGATTCACTGGAAGAAGTTCAAGAATTTGATCATGCCTCAGTGATATAAATCAAGATCGTGGATTTAATCAAGTGACAGAGATCTCGTCAGGGTATCATTTATTACAAGGATTCAATCAGAATATCAAAGTCAAGACATGAAGAAATGTCACGAAAGTTAGTCACTCATGAACCAGACAGTACATCGAGTGTCAGCATTGAAGTGGCGGAATTGATTCATAAGTCTCAGTGACTTTCAGAAGATTGTCAGAAGAATGGATGCTGCTAAGGGTTAGTATTAATTCTCTATTAATTAATTAAGTCATATAATTTAATTAAGAAAATAAATTATATCTGCAAAGATTAATTTATTGATTAATTGAATTAAATTGATTAATTAATTTAGAATTAATATTAAGGATTTACAAGATTTTAATTGGTTTAAAATCTGCTTAAATTCAGCAAGACAATTCATTTGAACTAGTATGACAATCGGTATGACAATTGATAGTCATACCGAAAGTCATGCCAATACATTTAATTGTCTTATTAGAATTTCTGTTTAGATTAAAATCTGTTATTAATTCAGCAAGATAATTTATTTGAACTAATATGACAATCGGTATGACAATCAATAGTCATACCGAAAGTCTTGCTAGCTCATTTTAATTGTCTTGCTAGTTGTAAACATTGTCCTACCGAAAGTCTCACAAGCTTAAAGGATTGTCATTCCAATTCAATCTACTCGGCTGTGTTGTTTAAAAGAAGCAGAAGACCAGTTCATAAAAATAGGCAATCAAACAGAATACATACTAAAGAACAAAAAGAAAAAGGAGCAGAAAAATATTACATCTCATCTGCAACTTCAAGATCAATTTCTAGATTGTAAAGTTAAATCCAATCAACTAGAAATACTTATCTTGTTCTTGTGTATCAATCTAGCGGATTAAAATCCCTAGAACTTAATCTCAAATCGCATTTAGCATTTGATCTTTTAATTACAAAAATAGAAAAAGTTCATGTCGAATTTATTCTAGATTTGTAATAATTGATTTGAGATTAATCCCTTGTAACCGATACCGTAGTTGTAACACCTTTCAAGTTTAATAAAAGTTTTATTTAACTTGAATTTTGTTTCACAATTTTATTCCGCATTTTATTCGATTAAACGGTATTGTTTGCATTCAACCCCCCCTTCTACAAACAAATTGGGACCTAACACTCAGGACCTACAGGAATTGACCTTCAGGATTGAAAAATATCCTAGGTACCTTACTTTAGGCTCTTGGTCGAGTACAAAGTAGTTAAAGGCTTGGAAATTAGTTGTGTACTCACAAAATGGAGGTAAGTCGAGTTCAAAGTCCATACTACATGCCATGGTCGAGTTTTAAGGTACATGGTGCTAAAACACATTTTAAGTCATACTAGGCAAGCTAGTCGAGCCCAAGCTTCATCAAAGGCCTTAATGTCAAGTCCTAGCACACCAAGGTGCCTTTATCGTGCTCTAATTCTTACTCTAGTAGAGCTTGTCCAGTCCATCAGATGGTTGGCTAAAAACTGAGTTAGAATTGTATACAAGTGAGGAGTAGTGGAGCTCTAGCATTACCCAAGAGCATTGGTCAGTTTCTTGTTAGATATTGAATGCAACACAGGGGGTGAATGTCTTTCTCGGATTTTTAGACTTTTTAAAATTGTTTGAATTATAGGTGAACAAAGTAGTTAAGATATTAGGGATATTGTGTTTACAGAATTAATCAACAAGCACAATATTTTCAAAGCTCACTGAATTTGTATTAATTAAGTATGTCTTGCTACAAATTCTGCTTTCTTAAGAAATAAGGAACTCAGCTTCAATCTTGAGAGAATACAAGAAAATCTAGATATTTTGTTACTTATGAACTAAGGACCCGTGCATTCTTTATAGACTGGCACTGGTTTGCAAGACTAGCACTAAAATGTACTACAGAACTTTTTAAAGCAATCTTTTTATATTTCCATTGTTAGCTTAGAAAATCTGTGCAAAATTTTACAGGTCTGTGACCACCCTTTGTCCAGTTAATCTTGGCTCTTGATCTTGTATTCTTCTAGCTACTTTGTAGAAGATCATTTGTTGACTGGTAACTTGAATCTTGAACTTGTTTGCATTCTGTAATTGAGAAGTATGTCGAGATCTCCATTTTGTTCTATATAGAAGTGACATCTCAATAAGTATAATGACTTATCGAGATCTCTGAGTTCTCTATAGATATACTTGACTTGTTGAGGTCCTTAAATCCTTGCATGTGAAATGACTTGTCGATATGTCTGAGATCTCTACATGCAAAAATAACTTGTCGATATCTATGAGATCTCTATATATACAATTTGACTTATCGATATCTCTAAGATCTCTATATGAGAAATTGACTTGTCGATATCTCTAATTCTTCACATCTTCATTTGACTTGTCGATATCTCTGAGTTCTCTACATACAGAAATGACTTGTTAATATCTCCAGTCCTCTACATCTTTATTTGACTTTTTATAAGCCATTTTGGACTTCTCGATAAGTCATTCTGGACTTCTCGAATGATTTCTCGATATAACTTGATCTGTGACTTGTCGATATCTTGACTTAGAACATTTTTCATAGAACAGCTTTATTTAACTCCAAGTTTCTACACTTTTCTCTAAGGCATGATCATGGCTTGATCTTCTTCCAGAGTTTATTTCTTAGCTTGAATCTGTTCACAGAAAAATCCCCCAGTCTAATCTTCTAACCATGTTACAGACTCAAAAAATATAATACAAATTACAAATTTAGATTATCATACAACTTAATCTTAGGGTTGTCAAAGTTACTTAGTCTTGTTATTGTACATGCATGTCTTGCACAATAATCTCCCCCAATTTTTGAGAAGATTGCTTATCATAAATTTATTCCTGATAACAAGACTAACCCCAAGCTAAAATCAAATACATAAAGATTGACAAATTGACAAATACAAACTTTTACACATTGAGTGATTACATCTGTACAAACATTACAAACATTACGTGAATTTTTCATAGCCCGGTTCTTTCCTAATGAGGTCCTTGAGATTTAATCAAACTTGGAGTTCTTCAATTATTTTTTCCCCTCTTAAGGCTTCTACTAGTTTGAACCATTCATCCAATGAGTAAATGTTGAGGTAACCAACCTTGAACCTTGAGAGTCTGTCAACTTGAATGTTTAGAAAATGTTCATCTTTTGAGATTCTACTCAGCCCCCTTGCCTTAAGTTCATTTGACCTTTGTTCAAACATTTATATCTCCTTGGCATACTTCTTTTCTCTTTCCTCCCTCTCAGCCTTTATTCTTGCATATCTTTCATTCCTTTCTCTCAGCCTCTCAAACATCACAGCCTTCCATATCATTGTACTTGTATCCTTGTCCTTCATCAAGCTAATCACCCTTTTCAATTATGTGGTTGAAAATGTTTCCATTACTTCCCTTGTAAGAAAAGTGAAGGAGCCATCTAAATAGTAGATTCTGACTTCTGCCAAAGAGACAACCCGAACTTTGGCTATTTCTTCAGATAGTTGTTAGAAATAGTCATCATCTTTTATGCTCATATTTAGAGAAATAAAATCATCTTGGTTAAAGCAGTACTTGATGACACTCGCATCAAATTGCATTTTCTTTGGTTTTCTCCCAATAGTCTTGAAGTGAGTTTTGGTTGGAGGTTTGAATGAAGGTAGGTTTGAGATTTTCTTTAGAGTGACATGGCTAGATGTGATTGGTATTTTGAGTAAGGAGTTTTCAGTTGGTATGTACAGGAATTTAGGCTTTTGAGGTTGGATTGGTTGAGAGTTTGTTTGGCTTGGTTTGGAGGTTTGAGTAGATTGGATTTGTGAAACTTTGATTTCCCGGAAATTTTTCTTCTTTGAATCCCCTTCTCCATCTCTCTTCTTCTTCTTTCCATCATCCTTCCTCTCTTCCTTTCCTTTTCTCTTCTCATACAGCTTGCTGCCAGTTACTTTAGAAGATTGACTTGGATTTGAGCCAGAAAATTTGTGCTCATCCTTCTTCTGCTCATCATCATCCAAATCATCTTTAGTGTTAATTTGAGCTCTAGGCAATATGTTATCAGCATTTCTCAAGTATCTCCCCAATATCTTGATCACTTCTTTATCTTTTATAGTCTTGATCCTCTTTGTTTTCAAATCAGTCTCTAGTGTCATTATCAGCCTCAAGTTCCCCATAACACAGTGCTTTGGAATCCTGAAATGTCTGCACTTTTTGGTTGATGAACAGATTTAGGTCACTCCCTTGCTGGTTGGAGATATGCTTCTGGAAAAGCAGCTACTTGAGCCTTCTTGAGTTTATTTAGCAAGAGAGAGTCCTCTAAAATCACCCTATTAACTTTGTTGATTAGGATGTCCAACTCAGATACTCTTTTAGATATGAGATAGTTCAGAGACACCTGCATACATCTATCCACATTTGACTCATTTATGTTTGCAACAATCCTCCTCTCTTCAAAGTTATCTCTTGTCACCATTATCACCCTTAGAAAGTTGATATTTCTGTCTGAAGCCTTTTTGTAGGTGAAGAAGTTGTTGGTTAGAGAAACCTTGAGATCTCTGAGCAATTTATCAAATTCTTTGCCCAAACAGGATCTCTCAGCTACCTTCTGTTGTCTCTCTGCCCCAACATCAACTTGACTTTTCTGAACTGTGGCTTGGCTGGATGATTTTAGCATTCTAGCTTCTATCTCCCCCTTAGTCTTGGTAGCAGGCAAGAGTAGAGGACTAAGAATTCCAGGCCTAACTGATTCTGGCAATGAAGGAAGAGGAATGTTCAAAGCTACCATAATAGCTCCCAGAGAGACAAAATTTTGCATTTTTAGGTGTTTGTGGGAGGCTACTAGGAACTTGATATCTTACTGTTGACTATGCACCAAAGTTGTCAATTGGAAAACTTGAGTTGTCAAAGAGTCATTGGAAGACTGTAGAGATAAGATTTAAGCTTGCAGGTTTTGGATTTGTCGAGTTATGGGTGTAGACAAAGGTTGTTGTGAACTTGATGCTGCCAAAGGACCAACAGAATTCTGCACAACATTCTTGACTTCCTCTATAACCAAGGATGAAGAGTCAAACCTAGCTTTGTAAAGTTGATCCAGTTTGACCTTTGAGTCATTATTTTGAGTGATTTGTTTCTGGATCACTTCATGTAGAACTATGAAAGACTTCCTTAACTTAGACACATTTTCTTCTAGAGGAGTGAGAGAGAGGGCTTGAAGCCTGTCAGAAAATCTGTTGAACTTGGTCTTGATGTCTTGATATTGTGTTCGGTTATCTGATTGAATCACCCGGGTCTGCACCACCTGCATCCCATGGACTGCTAGATGCAACTATTCAAGCTTATCTTATCGCCGATTATCATATGACTTTGGGCAGCCTGTTTGAGCCTCATAATGTTAGAAGCCAGTTGTTGGATCAACTTACTGCACCGATGATTGAGGGTGAGGTACTTCCGATAGGCTTAGTTTGTAGCATGGATGGGATTGAGGCTACTACTCGAATCATACATAGAGGCCATCTTGAGGGTCATATTGATCCAGCTCTACTTAATACTATCCTAGAACTCACCACCTCTTTGATGGAGCAGGTTAGGAATGTCATTCGTGCCCGCATTCCTTGGTCCAGAGTAGTAGGCAGAGTCAAAGCGATCTGACAAGGATATTCATTCAGC
Source organism: Apium graveolens (assembly GCF_009905375.1). Classification (NCBI taxonomy): domain Eukaryota; kingdom Viridiplantae; phylum Streptophyta; class Magnoliopsida; order Apiales; family Apiaceae; genus Apium; species Apium graveolens. Next base: position 96,378,689 of record NC_133647.1, on the reverse strand, counting down.
ACCAATTTTGGAGGGTTAGCCTAGTTATGAATGATTAATCTAGATTGACTAGATGATTATATACAGTAGTAGTTTTGGGATAGATCAGATCTGATGATTGAATTCTCTTCCCAGTGTTTAGTTGTTGTACTCTCGAACGAATGGTTATGTGTATATTCGTTTCTTTCAGTTCAGATCAGTTCTTTTGTGATAAGATTGCAAGTTTATTCATATTATTATTTCCACTGTTAACACTTAAGGATGTCATGAATATATATATTCTGGGGAATTCATATTTTCCGACCATGTAAGAACTGTACGAGAGAAAGACTTAAGAAACGTTTCTCAAAACATTTCCAAGCATTATGCTCCCACAAGATATAAGATTAGAGAAAACCCTGAGTTTGATAATCAGGGAGGTCACAATCAAGATATAAGGAACCCGGAACATTATGAAGTGGAAAATGAGGATATAAAATATATAGGATAACCCCGATAATGGGGAGAAGGATAAAAACCTTTCATACTGAGGTAATAAAAGTCGAGCAAGTAAGGGGGAACCAGAACGGTACTCCTATGAGGTAATTTATGGACCTGCTTAAACAGAACTTAAACTGTTATCCTCAACCACCACCCTTAGGAATCAATGCGGTGGGAAATTATTTCAGGACCTTTAAGTCACTTAAGCTCTCAGAGTTCCAAGTAACAACTAACCCAGTCAAGGCAAGGGCCTGGCTAAAGGAATTAGAGGAACATTTGAGGTAAACAGTTGATAAAATGCAAAAGATTGTTTTTCCCACTTGTCTACCGAAGGGAGAGGCCAACCACCGGAGGGAGGCCAAGAAAGATATGGAGAAAGATGTTTTAATAAACTGGTTAAGGTCCAAACAATTGTTTTGGGGAAGTACTTCCAAAAGTATAAGAGAAAAATGTGAGAACAGCTTCCAAAAACTGAAGAAAAGATTAGTGACGACCCCTGTGTGGGAGTTGCCGGATGGAAGAGGAGATTTTGTGATTTATAGTGACGTCTCGCACAAGGAATTAGAGTGCGTGCTTATGCAGTATGGCAAGGTAATCCCGTACACGTCCAGAAAATATTTAAAGGAAAATGAAATTTAATATCCTACCCATGATCTTGAGCTCGCGTCAATAGTTTTTGACTTAAGGATTTGGAGGCACTACTTGTATGGAGAGAAGTACGAGAATTACTCCGACCATAAGAGCCTCAAGTACATTTTCACGCAGAAGGAGCTTAACATGCGCCAGAGGAGATGGTTAGAACTAATCAAAGATTATGATTGTGAGATTCTTTATCATCCAAGGAAAGCCAATGTGGTGGCAGATGCCCTTAGTAGGAAAGAGAGGCTTAAGATGATAATGACTTTGGGAGAGCTAATAAGAGATTTTGAGAAGATAGAGAAGTGTGTCATCATCAGGGTGATGGTGACTAATCATGAGATAAAATCGAGGTTTGAAGGCATTAGCGATATATATAAATAATCCCTTTTAAGTTGGGAGTATTCGATGAAACTTCGAGATAGATCGATGGATTAATAAGGAAACACGGATGGACTGAAGAGACAGAATAGCAAGAAATTAGAAAATTAGATGAAGGAAGTTACCTTCAAGAATGTGAAATGTATGTAACATATGTAACTCAATACCCAAAAGGGAGACGCCAGGTATAAAAGATATCCCAACATTGAGATGACCGTTGAGATAAATAATAGAGGTAAATGAGTAATTAGAACCAAAAAGTTCACGTTGAACACGAACAATATCTTCCAGAACATCCCTGATATCATTACCAAATCAAGAAAGAAAAGCGGATAACCGTTGTTATCTTTTGGAGGCCATATGAATTGGCCTCAGTTTGAATAAGGATGCTATTATGAAACTAGGTATAGTCTATCAAGGTGAGAATGATTGAATAAGATACCCTTATCAAGGATATATGACTTGATCTATCCATGGAAAGATGCAAGTGCCTTTTTAAAGGTGGAAATGAGGATAGAACCTCGATAACTTAATATGAACCCTAGGGGAATGCATAACGGTTGACATTTCACCCTTAATAGAGACAATATGAGTTTTGACTGTATGAATTGAAAGGATTAAGGTACCAACAACCTTTAAAGATCAGTGGAGAAAGTTTTCAGAACTATATAGACAATGGTTCTAGTATTAGTAAATGGTATCTTGATATGCCATGTACCTAGGGAGTGCATGATGAAGGATTTAAGGATAAACTTGGAGGTTTTACAAGGAGAAAGGTAACATTCAAAGTTCTCAAGAATAGAAATTTTGATAAGGAAATATGACAAATTATAATAATGCTAGGTGGGGCATGTGTTGAACCATAAGAAAGTATAGATCGACTGAATGAAGGTCGAGATTGGTGAAAACAAGAAGGACCCAAGATAAGAGACGTCCTAAGTATGATCGAGAGTCAGCCGTGATGACATTCACATTTAAAGACTAAGGCAATAACTTATGGAAAAAAAATGGTGATATTTTTTCTTACTCACCAGAACTGAAGAAGAGCATTTTCACATAAGCAGTGATTGAAAATGAGGTAGAAAATTTAGTTGAAGATCGTTCAAAAGACATTAATTGTTAGGAACTATTACTATCAAGAAAGGCCAATAGTGTAATATCCGGGATACGTGATAAGTGGCATTTTATACCACTTAGAATGTCTTATAATGGCTTGAATTGATGTCTTGAAATCAAGTATTTTGTGTATTTGATGCTTTTTTTCTAGTGTTTTGCATTTCAGGGTATAACTTGCGTATGTAGGAAGATTTCATCAAAAATAAGCCTAGGAAGTGCTTGGCATTGGTTATGGGAAGTTAGGAGCAGAATGCAGCAGAAATCAGGAGCAGAATGTGATATTTTCCAGTAGCCTGCTGGGCGCCCGCTCAGGATCTGGGGCGGCCGCCTGGGAGCTGGGGCACCCGCCCGGGAAGCTGGGGCGGCCCCCCGGAGACGGGAAATTAAAATCTGATTTTTATACGGCCCCCCAGGACTTCTGAGACGGCTAGCTCTTGTGGGCTTCTATATAAGTAATCTTCAGAGACATTTCACAACGTGTGTGGTATCAAGCAAGGAGCAAGGAGAGAAGAAAGAAGATCGTTTTAGCACATCGCAATGAAGAAGAGGAAGCATATGTTTTCTTGTGATTCTTTTATTCGTTGTAACAGTGGATTCTAGTTTTCTTTACTTTGAACCTTATTACTCTTGTTACGTACTCTGGTTCTAATAAGTATTTTTATTAGTTTATACTGTGTGTTATTATCATGTTTTCATATGAACCCATGGTGACGATGAGTTCTATCATGGGTTAATCGTGATCATGGGGTCATAACGGATTTACTATAGATTTCTTTAGTTAGTTGTTCAATACCTTGGTGTGTGATGATTGTATGATATCTAGCATATGTTGTGCTTATTTGTCATATGTGCGTCGCGAACATATAAGATAGTCTGTTAATCTCTTGTGAAGCGATAGTGGATCTTGAGATTTAGAACTTGCCATGATAGCATAGGTTCATGTATGTGTATGCATGATTAGTGGGTAACTCTAATCGTTTAACTTGCCCTGTGTAATCATAATGAATAACTTGCACTTAAATCGTTATGTTGTCAAATTTTATAGACATATAGGGTCTCAACATAATTGATGTCTATTCAACTTCTATCTTAATTATAGATGTTTGGTAGAATGGTATTAGTACAACGAAAGTTGGCTTTTATCAGTTTCGTGTTGTTCGATTAATATCATCACCAATACATACTAAGGGTAATAGTAATGACTATTGAAGGAAGTAGTAATGAAGTTATGATCTTATATGTGTTTGATATTGTTAATTCAAGTGTTATTTAAGTGTTTTATTCTCGTAGTTAATTGTAGTTAATAATGTTAGGTCACACTATCACTGTAGAGGGGGTGAATACAGTGTTTATTACAATCAAATTAAACTTCAAGGACTTAAATAACAGAAAACAAACTTTATTGAAACAATAAACTCTGTTACAATCTGGAACTGTTATCTCTCAGTGATGAACAAAATATCACGAGAGCTGCTAGGGTTAAGTTAATAATATTCTCGATTATGTTAACACTTTTAGTGTAAACCCTATGTCTGTGTTTATATATTACACAGTTACAAGATAATCGCTAATTGATATGGAATATAATTCTGCTTCCTAATATATATCAATCAGATATCTTTTCTTCCAAGTATTCCATTCTTTATGGAATTCCTTCTTCATGCATATCTCTTCTTATGTTTATCTTGATCTTCTTAACTTTAATCAGCTGCTGTCCTTATCTGATCGTCCTTCAGCACTTAAGTTCTGATATCTATCTCCTGATGCTTATCTCCTGATGACATAAGTACTGATATCTCTTAAGTCCTGATGTCCAGTATAAGTACTGATCAGTTAAGTACTGATTTGTCCTGTTCAAATAAGATCTGAAATCTAAACATAAAACATATTAGCCATGACATTATCAAATATATCTAACAATCTCCCCCAACTTGTAAATTAGCAAAATATACAAGTTTAACAGATATTTGATGATGTCAAAAACATTAAGTACAAATGCATGAGAATTAGACAAGATAACTACAACTTACAGTCCTTAAAGCTTTTACCAATTCAACTTCTGATAACAACTTTAGTCTGTATACACATCAGAATTTAAGCAGTTGTAGATCTTCGACTTGGCTTCATCATTTTCTGATCTCTCTGATGTCAGGAGTTGTTCTGAGATAATTCTTCAACAAACATTTCTCAGCATATCTAAGTTCATCAATCATTCTCCGTTTGACATCTTTAAGCTCTACAGTATCTTCACCAGTTTGAAATATTGCAGCTCTGAGATCATTAATCTTTGCTTTTCTCAACTCCTGATCTAGTCTTATGACATAGGCTTTGTCAGACTCTAGATTAAACTCAAGCCCCTTAATACCAAGATATGTTCTGATCTGTGCAGTATTAGGCTTCATATCAACAATATCACCATTGTGATTTCTGTACTTTGGAACATATATGCTGTCAGACTTAACAGAATAAAGTCTTTTCTGTCTCTGAATCTGTTCTTTCAAATAGTTTGCAGCAGTCCCTGTCAATCTGTCATCCACTTGAAGTAAGAATAATACATGCTCCAATTCTTCAAAATACTTCAATGGAATGGCATTTTGTCTTATATGATATACCCTACCATCTGTCATGAAATACAACAAGATGTATTCCTTCAAGTAGGTATGGTAAACCATTTGTACAGATTCCAGTTGATTCAATCTTTCAGGAGTTGCTCCAATACCTGGTTCACTCAAGGAAGTTGGATCATTGGTAGTGTTATGTACTCTTCTTTCATCAGCACTTCCCAATCCAGTTTTATCCCTTGCTTCCTTTCCAGTAACTACTCTAGCTTCAAAACGACTTACAGTAGTCTTCAAAGGTTGAGTTTGTTTTGCTTTAGTGAATCCTGGTAGGAGTGTTTTTGATCTTCCTTCTGATATCAAATTAACTTGAGCTGTGTCAGAGGTTACTTGCTTCTTTTGAATATCAGAACTTTTAATTTCTTGACTCTGAACAACTTGAGCCATGTCAGAGGTTGTTTTAAGAACTTTTCTTGAAGTCAGAGCAAGATTATCTTTGTCATCAGTAATTTCTTCATCTTCAGGAGGTACATAAACTTTAACAGGTTCACCAACCTTTTCTTTACCCTTGGATCTTGGATCTATCTTTGGTTGTGATTTAGCAAATGTTGCTTCAGTTTGTGCCTTTTCTTTAATCACAATACCTTTCAGTTTTGGAAGTGACTTTTTACCAGAAGCTTCAGATTTAGATGTGGCTTTCTTTGATTTAAGTCTAGCTTCTTCTTCCTTTAAACTTTCCAAGTCCATTCCTGGATTTTCTTGAAGAAATAACTGTCTTGACATTTCTTCATCAAGATCTAGAAGTTCATCAGAATTTATTCTTTTACCAGTATCAGAACTTATCCTGTGACTTGCAATTTCAGCATTTCTTGATGAGAATTTTTTACCTTGACTATGACCTCCACCCATTCCAGAGTTTCCTTGGTCATCTTTTTCATCATCCTTTCCTTGCAGTGTCTTGTCATCCTTGCATTTGGACTTAATTACTTTCTCCCCCTTTTTGGCATCAGCAGGAAGTAGAAGAGAGATAAGCAATTCCACTGAAGATTGGATTTCAGTCAATTGTGATTGCTGAGAAGCTTGATTTTGCAGAATTTGATCAATCTGTGCTTGTTGACGATCTTGAGTCTTCTCAATATAAGCAATCCTGTCAATAGAAGGTTGAAAGAACTTTTTCTTATCAAGTTTCCAAACTTGTTCCTGCTTGATTAAGTTCTCCTGAATCTGGTGTATGTCTGCATGAGTGGTTGAATGAAGACCTTGGAGATGTTTAGTACTCAATGCAGTGACACGAAGCTGGGTTTTGAAATCATCAGAATTTAACATTTCATCAGCTTTAGTCAAGTGCTCAGTAAGATGTAACGCAGATGGAATACATGAAACTGAGTTCCATTCCTTAGTCCACTCCTGACCTGCAGGAGTTTCACTCCAAGGCACTGGTGGTTCCTCTGTAACAAACTTCTTTACTTGTTCAGACTTATAAAGAGGAATATGTCCTGAAGGACCTGCTGCATCAGTATCTGCAGTTGGAGCAGCATCACCAGTATCTCCAGCATGTGTAGCATCAGAACTTATAGAATCAGTATCATCTGATATAATAGCAGTGTGAGTAGCAATGGAGACTTCAGCATCCTTGAATTGCTGATCTGATGCTAAGTTCTGATCAACAGCCATATCCTGATGCTCACCTAAAGTCTGATCATCAGTGTCTAGATGCAGAGAATGTGACTTAGATAATTCCGGAGTTTGAATTGCATCAGTAACAGGTGTTAGCAAAAGATTTGTTGCTGTTGGAGCTTCTAAGAGAATTACTCCAGGCACACCTAAGTGCTGATCAGCATTATCAGCACTTGTGCCTTGATTACCAAGAGACACAGAAGGGAAATTAGCCTTGTCAGATACTGTTTCCTGAGATGGAGTGGATGGAGAAGAAGTAACTGGATCAAATTCTTTTTCTTGTGAGATCAGAGATTCCTGATCCCCTTCCTTAGCTGCTTCCTCCTCATCAGCTGAAACTGGCCTTTGCGCCCTCTGTTTCTTGTATTTCTTGTTTGATTTGGATTCTTTTGGAGTTTCAGGAACAGTCATTCGTCTAAGCCTTTTGAGAAGCTTAGAACCCCTAATATCAGAATCCTTCTGAGAAGTTGCTTTCTCAGCTTCATTTACCACAGGTTCTGAAGAAAGAATCTGTTCCTCAGAATCTGATTCATCTCTCAAAGTAATCCTCCTCTTCTTCTGAGGTGTTTGAGAAATAGTCTTTGTTCTCTTTGACTTAGAAGATGTAGGCTTCACATAGGACTTGAGATATGTTCTGAGAGATGGTTGAGAGGTTTGAGGTGGCTGAGTAGAGGTGGTAGGTGCTGATGAACCAGGTTCTGATGTTTGAACATCAGGATAAAGTGCAGTGTACTTCACAGGATCATAGGTGATTAAGGCTTGTTTGACAGATAAAGGTATTAATAAGGGTCTTAACACAGCCTTTTTATTATCAGAAGATAATAAATCAGTAAAAGCTCTCTTAGCTATTCTGAAAGATGGAATTAGATCACCAAAATTTTGGGGCTAATTACAACAAAAACTATAAATAAGCTGACAAAATCTTGCAAAATATACAGTATTGCGATCTTCTGTCATCCTATCCCCAATAAAACCTAAGACTGCTCGTGCATAATCAAAATCAGTGTGATTTAGAAGTGCATACCCGATTTGTTGGCTGAATATGGGAATTGCATCAAAATTTGAACATTTGTTGGCGAAAGCTTTGGTAATGCAATCAAAGAAGAAACTCCATTCCCTCCTTATGAAAGATCTCTTCAACTGTCCAAGCTTGGTCAATGTTCCTTCATATCCCAGACTAACCATCATGTTTTGAAGAACTGAGTCATCAACAGTAGAATAAACACAGTCCTCAGGTAGCTGTAATGCCTGTCTAACTGTAGACAAAGTCACAACATACTCATCTTCCCCTGATGAAAATATTATACTTGGGGACCCTTGAGCACCACCATTGTCATATACTCCACTCCTCCAAAACTCCAGTACTTGAACTCCAGAAATGGATGTAGGCTCAGTTAGAGCAAACCCAATATCAGAACTAGTGAGAAAGTCCTGAATGAAATGAAGTTCAGAGGGTGCCTCTGTAGTGTTGAGTATCGCAGAGAAGTTATTAGGAACAAACTTTGCTCCATCAAAGAGAATGTCCTTGGGTGCCATTATGTTTGAAAAGAAATCGGTAACCTGTAATGTGTTTGAGAAAATGCCTCTTAAAAGAAAATCGTCAGTAGATGAGAGAGTTGAAAAGAAAAGAGAGATAAAATATAAAGGTAAATAAAAGATTTGACAATCTTTGCTCTCTTTTACTTATACACAAAAAGTAACCGTTGAGGACACATGGCAGACATGCATTTAAAAGTAGTGGTAAATACCTTGACAACTGTTATACATAGAGAAGGCAAAAAGTAATGGGCACGGTAAATAAGGAATAATTACCACCCACTTACAGTTTTTCAAGGAAAAACCGTTCCACTTACCTAGATTCCATTAATCAAGGTGAACCAGTTTAATTTAAAATTGAAACCGTTCCCACTAATTCAAATATTTTACTCTGCAATATCAATATTCTGAAAAAAAAACTGTGTGTGAGAATGAGTAATATCAATCAGTTAAGTAAGTACTGATAAAACATTATCAGAACTTAAAGTCAGACACAATTTAGACGATCATCAGAATATTTATTAGGATTTATCAATGCGTATCAAAATTTCTCAGAGACAAGATCATAAGATAAAAACAAATTCCATTAATATATCAAAATAATACATTTGATGAAATTGAAATTACATCAGAACTTTTACAATCTTGTCCTAAGCTTCTAAATCTAACATCAACAGCCTTAGTCCTAGCTAAGAAGCCTGATAAAGCTGAGGATGAAGAAGAACAGGAAGAAGACGAGATTAAGTCATCTTCCTCTTCCTATCTTCGACAAACAAGATAGCGAGTCGAATGATTCGCTCTTGCTGACGGATAGCTTCCCGCCTTTCCTCCTCCAATCGATCAAGATGAAGCTGGTAGTCCATCTCGAAGAACAGAAGTCGGTTCAGCACCGCCTGTGGGACAGAGGCCCATATCTCTTCAGGAATGGCAGTTACATGCCACTCCTGCTGCCAGTCGGCGCAGCTTAGCTCCATATGAAAATTTTGGTAATTCAAAAACATGTTGAATCGGACCATGATGTTTTTGAAAAAGAATATGAAGTTAAGATTGTGAGAAAAATGGATGGAAAGGGTAATGTGAAGTGGCTTTTTATATAGGCAAGAGAATGCCAGGAGACGCGAAGATATTTAATGCTGACAGATATAGTGAAGTCTACTCGTCTCCCTAGACTTGAAAAAGAATAACAGTCATTGGAAAAGGAATGTGCACATGTAACAAGAGTGAACTGTTCAAGGACGAGTGCCATTAGTCCTAACCATAGACTATTAATCTTCCACTTCAACATATCCTAAAGTAATCTGAGACTGGTACCAAATTTTACTCACAGATAAGTCAAGTAAAGGGTTAGACTGAAAAATCAGAACTTAGACCTATACCAGAACTTAACAGTCATCAGAACATAATGTCTTAACTCGAACAAGGAATTTTTATCTTAGTAAGTTTTCATACAAGTTCTGAGTTATAGTCTTCAGAACTTAATCATCAGAACATATAACTAGAACGTGTCCTCAGTATTTGTGCAAGGTGACACAGTGACTGTTTGTCTAAAAGAACATAGACCACCACAAAAATTTCATCATTCATATGGAGTGATTTGTGTGTGCATTAAGCTAAATAACTAATAAAGAGTAAAGTCTGATTTACTTCAATACATCTTAGAAATAAGTCATAATTAAAATTTTGCTAAAGAGCTGTCATTATCCTGAAACCTACTGATAAATGAGTTCATGCATGAGTCCACCTCAACTGTTTTTGTGCTAATTTTATGCATCTTTTTAAATTCTATTTTACAGTGGCTTCTCAGTGTAAGTGAGTTACGACTGCTTATCAGAATTTATGCTATTATCAGAGTATTTCTCCAGTAATCATAGAGTGTGAAAAGTCACCAAGAAAATATTTTGCTTTTCTAATGCATATTTACTTAATACCAGCTATGCACTTGGGTCTTCCCATTCACATTTTTACTCTAGATCTCAAAGGAGTACCTGATATTCTTCTTTGATTCTTTTTCTTCCTCTTTTGATAAGTGAGGTTTATCAGCACTTAGTACATTCAGCAGTTTTACTAGAATCAGAACTTAACAGATGAGCAGCATTTATTCTAATTTGTGACTTAGTAATAAGATGAATAAAGTAAACTAAACTAAGCTCAAGTATCAGAATTTACTTGTGTCATTAGATTTCCACAGAAATAATTACTTCTTTCATGGGATCATTTGTTTATTGAAGACTAGTAGGTCAGTATCTAACATAATTATCCTCATAGGATTGAATGATTACTTAAACAGATATATCACTTATTAGAGTTAAGAGATATATATCAGACAACAGTCAGTACTTAAAAACATTTATCAATTAAGCACAGAATACACAAAGAGATTAATTCTGTAAATACTGATCATAAAGTCTGATAACATAGAACAAGTTTAAGCAGATTTAGAGAAAGAACCTGAAATCATTCCAAGTTCATTTACCAATCTTGTAAAGGTAGCTTCACACAGTGGTTTTATGAAGATATCTGCTACTTGTTGATCTGTGGGAACAAAATGCAATTCACTGTACCTTCATCCACATGTTCCCTGATGAAATGGTACCTGATGCTGATGTGCTTTGTCATAGAGTGTTGAACTGGATTACCTGTCATAGCAATAGCACTTTGATTATCACAGTAAATAGGGATTTTGAAATATGTTAACCTATAATCCAGTAACTGATTCTTCATCCAAAGAATCTGTGCACAGCAGCTTCCTGCAGCAATATACTCTGCTTCTGCAGTTGATGTGGAAATTGACTTTTGTTTCTTGCTATACCAAGAAACCAATCTGCCTCCAAGAAATTGGCAGCTTCCACTTGTGCTTTTCCTGTCTATTTTGCAACCTGCAAAATCTGCATCTGAGTAACCTATTAATTTAAAATCTGATTCTCTAGGATACCATAGTCCTAGATCAGCTGTTCCTTTAAGATACTTAAAGATTCTTTTTACAGCTGTTAAGTGAGGTTCTCTTGGATCTGCTTGAAATCTTGCACAAAGACAGGTAGCAAACATGATATCTGGTCTACTAGCAGTTAGATAGAGAAGTGAGCCAATCATACCTCTGTAATCAGTAATATCTACTGAATTACCAGTATCCTTATCCAGTTTTGTTGCAGTGGCCATGGGAGTGGATGCACTTGAACAGTCTTGCATTCCAAATTTCTTCAGCAAGTTTCTGGTGTACTTAGATTGACAAATAAAAGTGCCTTCTTCACTCTGCTTGACTTGAAGGCCCAGAAAATAACTAAGTTCTCCCATCATACTCATCTGATATCTTGACTGCATTAGTTTGGCAAACTTTTTGCAAAGTTTGTCATTTGGAGACCCAAAAATGATATCATCAACATAAATCTGGACCAAAAGTAAGTCCTTGCCATGGTTGAGATAGAACAATGTTTTGTCAATAGTTCCTCTGTTGAATCCACTTTCCAGAAGAAACTGAGCTAAAGTCTCATACCATGCTCTAGGAGCTTGCTTAAGTCCATAAAGTGCTTTATCAAGCCTGTAGACATAATCTGAATGTTTGGAATCTACAAAGCCTGGAGGTTGTTCAACATATACTTCCTCCTCCAATTTTCCATTGAGAAAAGCACTTTTCACATCCATTTGAAAGACAGTAAACTTTTTGTGAGCAGCATAAGCCATGAATATCCTTATGGCTTCTAACCTAGCAACTGGTGCAAATGTTTCATCATAGTCAATTCCTTCCTGTTGAGAATATCCTTTTGCAACCAGCCTTGCCTTGTTCCTTGTAATTATGCCATCACTATCAGTTTTACTTCTGAATACCCATTTTGTACCAACAACAGATCTATTCTTAGGTCTTGGCACTAAGGTCCAGACTTTGTTTCTTTCAAATTCATTTAACTCTTCCTGCATTGCTTGCACCCAATCAGCATCTTGAAGAGCTTCTTCCACTTTCTTTGGCTCAGACTGAGAGAGAAAAGAATTGTAAAGACATTCATTAGAAGTACCTGTTCTAGTTCTGACACCTGCATCAGGATTTCCAATTATCAAATCAGGTGTATGTGATTTTGTCCACTTCCTTGCAGATGGAAGGTTTTCTCTAGAACTGGATGCTCCCACATGATTCATGCTGTCTTCGTTTTCATTTTCTGATGCTCCCCCTGAAACTATGCTCTCTGAGTTGGATCCTTCAGTATTTAGATTTTCAGCACTGTCAGTAATTGGCTTATCAGAACTTGACGAATCAGAACTTGAAGAGCCAGTTGTGTGTTCTGATGCTTCTTGAGATGTGATAATATCTTGAGTATGCTACCCCTGCATTGGTGCATCTTCCTTTGACGTAGTCACCACAGTTTCAATAACATCAGAGTTTAATCTATCAGAGTTTACAGTATCAGGACTTAGACTGTCAGGACTTAAGGTATCAGAATATGAATCTTCATTTTCAAATCTCAGCTGATCATGATCAATGCAATCTTCAAGTCCAGTGATCTTCTTGTCATCAAAAGAGACATTGATAGATTCCATGACCACTTTTGTTCTCAAATTATAGACTCTGAAGGCTTTTGTGGAAAGTGGATATCCAACAAATATTCCCTCATCAGCTTTTAGATCAAACTTGGATAGCTGTTCAGGATGAGTCTTGAGAACAAAACACTTACATCCAAATACATGAAAGTATTTCAGATTTGGCTTCTTGTTCTTCACCATCTCATATGGTGTTTTTCCCTGCTTGTTAATGAGTGTTGCATTTTGAGTAAAACAAGTAGTCTGCACAGCTTCAGCCCAGAAATAGGTTGGAAGCTTTGCTTCTTCAAGCATTGTTCGTGCAGCTTCAATGAGAGTTCTATTCTTCCTTTCAACAACTCCATTTTGCTGTGGAGTTCCAGGAGCAGAAAATTCCTGCTTTATTCCATGATTTTTGCAGAACTCTTCCATTATCAGATTCTTGAATTCAGTGCCATTATCACTCCTCAAAATTTTCACAGAATCTTTGATCAATTTATCCAGATGTTTGACATGATCAATCAGGATAGATGCAGTTTCACTTTTTGTGTGCAAGAAATATACCCATGTGTATCTGGTGAACTCATCTACTATGACCAATGCATATTTCTTCTTTGCAATAGACATGACATTCACTGGACCAAATAGATCAACATGAAGTTGATAATAAGGCTCAAGAATTGATGATTCAGTCTTGCTCTTGAATGAAGATTTTCTTTATTTGGCCTTCTGACATGAGTCACAAAGACCATCAGGAGCAAACACTGATTTTGGCAGTCCTCTCACAAGATCTTTCTTGATCAGTTCATTTATCTTGTTGAAGTTTAAATGAGAGAGTTTCTTGTGCCAATTCCAGCTTTCTTCAATTGAGGCTCTACTTATCAAACAGATTGCAGAACCATCAGAACTTGTTGAAAGCTTAGCTTCATAAATGTTACCACGCCTGAATCCCTTCAGAACAACTTTTCCTTTTGATTTACTAACTATTTCACAATGTTCTGTAAAGAAATCAACATGATAACCTCTGTCACAAATTTGACTTATACTCAGTAAGTTGTGTTTAAGTCCTGAGACCAGAGCTACATTTTTAATGATGACATTCCCAAGATTGATATTGCCATATCCCAAGGTTTTTCCAATGTTGCCATCTCCATAAGAAACACTTGGGCCAGCTTTCTCCATAAAGTCTGATAGCAGGGCCTTATTTCCAGTCATATGTCCTGAACATCCACTGTCCAGAACTAAAATATTTTTCCTGTTGCCCTGCAATCAAAAAGACCACTAATTATTAGTTTTAAGGACCCAAACTTGCTTGGATCCTTTGGCCTTTTTAGGTTTGTTAACATTTACAGCGGATTTAGCATCAGATTTTATGTTAACAGTTTTCTTATCAGAACTTATACTACCAGACTTTGTATCAGAACTTACACTAGAAGGAACAACAGAAACTTTCTTTAAAGAAGGTTTTATTTGATAATAATCATAGTACAAACTATGATATTCCTTACAAGTATAAATGGAATGCCATAAACTACCACAATGAAAACAAGGATTTTGTGGTTTGTATCTAACAGATTGACTCTTAACTCCTGATTTTGAAGATAAGGAGTTAATATTCTTATTCTTCCTGCAAAAAGAAGCCAGATGGTTAGAACTTCCACAGTTATGACATGCTTTCCTAGGAGCATCAGGAACATATTTATAGTTATTGCTTTTATTCACACCTTCCTTTCCATTCCTGTTTTTCCTAGGTGATTTTACCTTGTTTGCATTCTTAACATCTTTCAGCTTATGCTTAAGCTGCTTCTTTGTCATTAAGCCTATGTTTACTTCAGCTGTCTTTTCCTGTTTTAGTTTGTCAGAAGCTAATTCCTTTTTAACTTCTGATTTCTCATTTTCAGATTTTTCAGTTACAAACTTAACAGGTTTTAACTTCGGCTTTTGCTTATCAACAGGCTTAATTTCTACAGTTCCTTTTTCATTTTTATTTTCTCCATAACCTAAGCCCTCTTTCCAGTTTCCACTGCTCAGCAAATTTTGAGTTGTTTTGCCAGAGTTAGTCCAAGTCCTAATAATCTCTCTCTCCTTTTCTAACTCAGTTTTTAGAGATTCATTCATTTTTAGCACTTCATCCCTAACATAAAAAGCATCATCTCTATCCTTCTGAGTTTGATGGAACATGACTAACTCTTTTTCTAAGAAATCATTTCTTTTCCTAAAAGCAAGATTTTCAGAAGTTAATCTTTCACATGTTAAAGTTTGATCTCTATAACTAACAAACATGGTTTTAAGATATCTTCTCAACTCATTAATATCATCAGTATGAAAAGCATAAGTAGTCTGAGGTACCTTTGTTTCAGCAGCTTCAGAACTGCTCTCAGAACTTGATTTATCAGCATTTGCCATCAATGCATAGTTCTCCTCACTTTCAGAGTCTGAGGTGTCTGTCCAGCTTTTCTGCTTTGTGACAAGAGCTTTGCCTTTGTCACTCTTGGTCTTCTTGCAATCAGGAGATATGTGGCCTTTCTCACCACAATTATAACATTTAACATTGGTGTAATCTCCTCTGTCAGACTTTCCTCCTCTTCCTTCAGATCTTCTGAAATTCTTCTTATCAGAACTTATGCCTTTCCTGGAAAACTTCTTTCCCTTTCTGAACTTCCTGTATGCAATCTTTGTGATTCATTTCACCATAAGAGCACACAGCTTCATCATCTCCTTATCAGCATCAGTCTCAGGCAAGCTTTCAGAATCTGAGTCATCATCACTCTCAGAACTTGATGACTCAGTATCAGACTTTATGAAAAGAGCTTTACCCTTGTCTTTCTTTGAGGAAGGTGCTTTGGGGGATTCCTCTTCAGCCTTGAGAGCAACTGTCCTTGACTTTCCTCCTTTCCTCTTGCTTCTTTGTTCCATCTCAAGTTCATGAGTCTTGAGCATTCCATAGATTTCATCAAGAGTTGTTTCATCAAGATTGTAGTTGTCTCTTATTGTTGTTGCCTTCAAATCCCAGCATTCAGGAAGAGCTAACAGGAATTTTAGGTTGGTATCTTCAAGATCATACTCTTTATCAACCAATGACAAATCATTCAAAAGTTTGACAAATCTATCATATAAATCATTTAATGACTCATTAGATTTTGAGTCAAAATGTTCATACTCTTGAGTGAGTATAGTCTTCCTGTTTTTCTTAACTGTTTCAGTTCCTTGACACCTTGTCTCCAGTGCATCCCATATCTCCTTGGCAGTCTTGCAGTTTATTACCCTGTTTGACATTACATTATCAATGGCACTATGCAGTAAGTGTCGCACCTTGGCATCCTTAGCAATAGATGCTATATCTTCAGCAGTGTAATCACTCTTTTCCTTTGGTACAGTCATTGCTGCTTCACCTGCAACTACAACAGCGAGCTTGGTAGGTTTGTGAGGCCCTTCCTTGATTCTATCAAGATATTCTGGATCTGTTGCTTCCAGAAACATGGTCATCCTTACCTTCCATATGGGATATTCAGATGGTCTCAATATGGGAACTCTAATAGTCTCATATCGACTCTGAATTGATGTCTTTGATGATTCCTCAGTTTTGGTAGGCTTAGTTGGAGTTTCTGTGTCTGACATGATTGTGTTTGGATCTTTAACTGTATGTGTGTTTACAGAAGGCTCTGATACCAATTGTTAGGTCACACTATCACTGTAGAGGGGGTGAATACAGTGTTTATTACAATCAAATCGAACTTCAAGAACTTAAATAACAGAAAACAAACTTTATTGAAACAATAAACTCTGTTACAATCTGGAACTGTTATCTCTCAGTGATGAACAAAATATCACGAGAGCTGCTAGGGTTAAGTTAATAATATTCTCGATTATGTTAACACTTTTAGTGTAAACCCTATGTCTGTGTTTATATATTACACAGTTACAAGATAATCGCTAATTGATATGGAATATAATTCTGCTTCCTAATATATATCAATCAGATATCTTTTCTTCCAAGTATTCCATTCTTTATGGAATTCCTTCTTCATGCATATCTCTTCTTATGTTTATCTTGATCTTCTTAACTTTAATCAGCTGCTGTCCTTATCTGATCGTCCTTCAGCACTTAAGTTCTGATATCTATCTCCTGATGCTTATCTCCTGATGACATAAGTACTGATATCTCTTAAGTCCTGATGTCCAGTATAAGTACTGATCAGTTAAGTACTGATTTGTCCTGTTCAAATAAGATCTGAAATCTAAACATAAAACATATTAGTCTTGACATTGTGAAGTAATCGTACATTGGTGCGTAAGTTAATTGAACATAATTAGTCTGAGTCTCTGTGGGAGTGAACTAGAAATTATTCTATATTACTTGCGAACACGTATACTTGCGTGAATTATTAGCGCGTGTTTTGTGCCTAACAATACGACGTGTAATTATTTTTATCAATAAATAAATATTCTGTGATTATTATGTGAATCTTGGTGAATTACCTGTTGATTGGTAATTGTGTTTGGATGTTTGAATATGATAAAATTTGATTATTTTAATTTTTATATGTCCAAAATAAAGTATAGATAATTGTGGTATTTTTTTTATTAAATTTTAAGTTGTTATATAATTTTATAAATGATTTATGAATTTAATAAATTATTTTTCTGAGTGTTTACCAACTATTTCGTATAATCGGGAACCAACCAACTTCAACCATTTTTATATTTTTACAACCCGGAAGTATTGGGAAAACTCCTTCCTAACCTAATTGAAATATTCCGAGCATTTTACATGTTTTGACTTTTTCAGTCCGGAGTACGGTTTTTCTTGTGCGGGTCCCGGCGCAAAAATTTCGACACAATATTCATTCGGTAAATCGATAAAACCCGTACTTTCGAAACATGATATTTTAATTAAACCATTATATTATCTTCTCGTAATTCGTGTAACTAAAGCGCTGAGACCAAGTCTGTATTTACAAAATGTATAGTTTTGGATATTTATCCTAAAACTGATACCGAATTGGATCGGTTTTGTTAATACTTAATGATTAAGTATTCTATTTTTATATCCGGTATAATCCAACGAGTTACCAATATTCCGTAAATATAAATAGCCAATACAGTGTTGTATTTTATACAGTTAATCATTTGCAAACAGTAAAATTATATAATTTTCAGAGAAAAACCCAAAAATTCATCGCGTTCTTCATAATCAAACGAGGATTCGAAGGCGTTATCGAGCTCTGATATGGGTGTGCAAGTAGTCGAATCGAAGCTCTTGACGAGTACAATCAAGTTCCACAATTCACACCACTGCAGAAACATTAAGTAATTTTTTATTTATTTTATTAAATTTGAATTAATTTAAGTTTAAATATGAATTTTTGATTTTGATGTGGTTTGTGTAATTTGATGGTAGCATGTTGTAGAGAATTCAATACTGATCATTTTGGTATATTATATGCTTGATTTGAAGTTCAATAACATGCTCAAATATGTGTTTGATTCTCGGAATTAAGAATTAGGGTTTATGAGACTTTGAATGTTCTTAATTGAAAGTTAGGCATTTTTATTTAAGGATTATTAGCTTAAATGGTTGATACCAATATATAGATCGTAGGAAGAGGAACTGATTGCTACTGGTTTGGTGTGTGAAGCGTTCCCACTTCGAGCTCGCCAGAGTTGAAAACACGGCGGCGCAGGGGTTTTTTATTTCGAATTCCCCTGTCATATAACTCTATTACAGTCGATTTCAAACCCACGGGTGAGATTCTGGTGTGCTATGGAACAGTTCTGGAGCTTTTGGTTGAGTTCTGGGTGACGAGACGCCTCTGGCGTCGTCCCCGACGCCATTTTCCGGCGACCTAGGGGTGGCGGCGGACAAATATTTGTTTAGCCCCCAGGGTTTTATAATAGATGCAGTTGAATCCCTATAGTTTGCAAAATTTGCAAATTATGTAGTTCTGTATTAATTTTTTTTTAAAAATGTATTCTCTATTTATTATAATTCTAAAAATTGTTTTTTAATTATTTTAAATTCCAAAATTCATTCTGAAAATTATTTTAATTCAAAAATAAATCTTAATTATTTAGTTAGTTAATTTTAGTTAATAAGTAATTATTTAATTGGTCAATTAAATTAAATATTAATTGATTAATTTAATTAATTATTAATTATTTATTTATTGATTATTTAATTGGATTTAATTAATCCTTTTGATTCAAAAATTCCGAAAAATAGTTTTGAGCTTTAAAATATTGTTTTAATTTATTTTCAAGGCTCGTTAATTATTAGTAAATGATTTTAAAATCAAATTCGGGTATTCGAACCTGGTTAATTGATTATAAAATGATTATGTTGAACGTTTTAATTATGAAAAATGTCCAAAAATTCGTATTAAATACCAGAAAAATCATTTGAACCCCGAATCTTCTTTGAAAAATTATTTCTACCGAATACCTTACGTGCTATGTGTTATGTGTGATCTAATTGATTTAATATATGCCTATGTGTTTATCGTTTGACTGTTTTAGTCATAACTTTCAATCCGTAAGTTGGATTTGGGTGAAACGAAGGGTAAATAGAATATTGTAACAATTATGTGACGATTAGAATTATATGAGATTGAGTATTGACAGATACTTGTGATACTTAGCAGAGGGAACAAGGCATAGATAAAGAGAACAAGTGATCAGTGAATAGAATCAAGGCGTAGACAAAGAGAACAAGTAATCAGTGAATAGAAGCGAGGTGTAGAAAAGGAAGGCAAATGGTTGTTGAGTAGAACTGTTAGATGAATGCTAGTGAAGTTGGAATCATTTAAGATAAGGCAAGTTTTCTTCAACCTTCTTGAGCTATATTGCAAGTATACCTTGATGTTCATGTTTTATATTGCAAATGCTTTAATTATACATGAGGTATACCCAATGTTAGCATGTGGTAGTTAAATTATATAACCCTAAATCCTGATCATATCATTTGATATTTGAGTTGTAAGACTTATTCATTGTGAACCATTGCTTATCAAATACCCAGATACTAAACAACACCAATACGATACTACATCACAAATACATATACACCATATACCAAACACTAAAACAGGATCGCTTGAACATACAGAAACTTATATATAATACAATACCTTGCGACAACAGAGATATACATCTTGAATGACTACTGAACCATTGTTCATCTTATACCTGATTCTTCAACTGGCTTGAAGCCGTTCTTTATATATATATATATATCCCGATAAACCCTGGTGATACTCATGAATTTTTTATACTCTGAGATAAATGTTTTATCAATATTAATCATGACTCTGTTTTATTGAATTACAATGTTATCATAATGAATTGCTGTCGAATTTGATAGTTTTATAATTGTGGATCAGATTCGTGGTAGACCAGATTGGTGGTCATATTAGGCTAATGTGTGCCTTGGATTCAGTATATAGAGCAAAGCGATATGCCTTGATCGGGGTTAATGCGTGACTGATCAGCAGCCTAACCTTGGTTTTATACTTAAAAATGAATATCCAATTTTAATGATTGTTTAAAAAGAAACTTGATTCTTCTGAATCTTTTCAATTGATCATTATTGAACCCCAGATATTGTTACTATAACTTGCTGAGCTAGTTAGCTCACTCTTTTGAATCTGTTTATGTTATTCTACAGTTGAGAAGGAAAGTAATTGGTAGCAAGGATTTACAGTCCAGTGCGAGAGCTAGGAATCCAGGTTGAGTTTGATCGGGCTAGCAGGAGCTTTATGTTATAGTTTTGAGTTATACAAGTTTGTAAGAATGATGTTACTATCAGTTGTAAGTTGAACTAGTTGTGATTTGGTATGATGTAATAAAAGTTAAGGTTGTGGCTTTTTTCATACTTTAACCTGTTGCGATTAGTGGAATATGGTAAGTAGGGTCATTGCATACATTTTATTGTCTTAAACAGGTTTATATTGTGTTTGTTTTGAACCCCAAACTTTTGACCCGGGTTTGGAGGGTGTCACAGTTGGTATCAGAGCTAAATGTTATAAGTCACTAAAACAAGCCTAAATTTTCGGGACTGGGTAGAGGGTTAGGATTAGGAATAGGAAATAGAAAGATAGGATGTCGTGAAGTTGAGTGCAACTGTATAGTAGGTTTTCAGTACAATTCATGTTGCGATTTGAGATTCTTATCTTGCGATGTGATTTCCAGATAAAGGCAATAGCAGATCCTATTTCCCTGTATCATCTGACCATTCGAAGCTTTCTGTTCATGGACCGTCATCTTCACCCAGATTTGATCTACACTTTGTTCTTCCACTAGTATTAACTGTATTACCTGCTACTGTAATAGCTTCACCTCTTCAAGCTATTCTACCACCCCTGATATGAGACCACCTATTCAAGAACCCCCATCTGCTGATTCTTGTTCTACTAGACATTTAGTTGTAAGTGTATCTTTTTTGTTTACCCTACACCTTGTTCTATACCATCAGTTAAGACTTGTCTTATGGAGCAACAACACTTATGAGGATAGATTCGAGAGTTACATCATATTGTGAATACCGAGGTACTGAGAAAGGTGAGAAGGAGTTTAGAAAGAAGATTCATGTGTTCCAGAGGATAGCCGCTACCAGGTTAAATGAAGCCACTAGTGAACATGTCACCCATGATTATATTGTGGAGTGACCTAAATGGGTTTTAAAGGAGTTTGAGAGGATCGGAGAATCTAGAGTTTTCTTGGAATTAGATGATGGTGTTATGACAAATGCGATATGAATAGTAGTAATGTGATGTGATATCAGCAGACTCGTTTTATAAAATAGACTTGTTGACTATTGGATAGACCTGTTGTACTTCATGATAGAAAAAATTATAATGGGTGTATTACCAGTATGGAAGTTTTGAATTAAAGTTACGAATAAGATAATATGCAACGGTAACTGAAGTTCTCGTCAAATGCAGGCAAGATGGACTCAATAAGGGGCATAAGATAGAGTGAAATGGATGGACCTTTGTGTGACTGTTCCTTTAGTTTGGTACCTTGTTATGGTTAAGGAGGACAAAAACCATCTCATATAGTAATGACGACTAGATGTGCGATTTTCAAAATTTTTAAACAAATTTTCGAAAGAGATTCTCTTTACAAAACTTCCAAAAATCCCTTTTTAATAAAATAAGTTTTAAAAATTGATTATCAAGTTACTACTTGAGTTTATTGTTTGTTATAATACCAGATTACTTAGAAAATTCGTGTTTCAGAAATTAGTATGGTTAATTTAGAGGGCCAAGTGGACCCGCTATTACGGAGAAGTTTCGATTATTCCTAACGGAAGAGTGCAAATCTTATTTGATAAGATTAACAACGGAATCAGCATACGGAGAAACTATTCATCCAATTTCTGATACTATTAGAGTTTAAAAAATTCGTTGATTTTAAAGAAGCCTAGGCATGATCGAAGAAGGATGAGCAAATTTCCAGACTTTTCTAAAGGATGAACATTATTAACAAAAGAATCGATATGTTGAATGATCAATGGTTATTGTAATTCGCATAGATGAAACTTGAAGTTATCCTGTAAGAGCGCAATTATGATCGAACTGTTAAAGTATTATACGTGCGGGTATAACGCTCAAGACACAAGACTTAATAAGTAAGAATCTATCATAGTGCTTAATTTATGTAGGAATTTTAGCAGACTTTCTGAAGTTATTATAGACTCGAATGCGATCTACTGATCGAATAAGCTCGAAAGATGTATATAAGTGAAATGTGAATGGTGACCAATTGTATCATTCTTTTCTACAATACTACAGTGTATATTCTTCTTGATTCCTGCATATGTATGAACATTTTTCATTAATAATTTTTTTTATGGTGATAAGAAAAAGAAGAATATTGCATTCATTTCAAATGTATTTTTCCCCTCAAGTTTTGCTATCTGATTGGGATAAGCAGTGTTATGGTGAGACGCTTTGTCGGAATGACGAAGAGTCGGGTGGGACTGTAACACCCCACTTAAACAAGTAGATGCTACACAAGCTAAGTCTTATTTATTAATAAAAGAAAAACAAGCTAAACATAATTTATTAAACTAATAAAAGTTCAAAATTTTCAAAATAAAGTTCTCTAACAAGATCCAAAATAATATGGAATAAAATATGTCCTTGACTTTATTTTCAACTAGATAAACAAGCTAAAATCTGGGAACACTCATCACACCCCCGCTTTACCCCTGACTACCTGTGGAAAGAAATAAATACGGGTGTGCCAAATGCCCAGTACAAATATATATTTAAAATGTACAACAAATAGGTACCTTTCATATAAATAATTAGCCAAGAAGAAGGGAAATATGTCTGTCAGCGAAGTAAACTAATCAGACAAATCAAATAAATGGCTGAGAACAAGTAAGGTGGGTACTAATAAGGGCATCTTATAAAACCTCTGCTCGCTAGTAAACACCAAGCAAAGCACAGTGCAAACAGTTCCTTCTCCAGTTATCCACAAGAAGGATAAAATGAAATGTATAAAACATTTCCCCAAACAAATAAAATGATCATGATCTTAATCATGCCTCATACCCAGAGACATGCTCGTATATTCACAGCACCGATACGAGTTAGTGTCGAGAGCACCAAAGACTGCAAAAACTCCATGTGTCTCGTCTGTGATTTACCCACACAGATAAGTTTAAGAGCCCAAATAAATAGGTTACAAAGTTATTTGCCAAGTAGTCAGAATGAGATGGATCCGATAAATAAATAAAGAGACAACTATAATCTCAAGAAAAATATATGACTGAGGGGTATAAAAGGTGTAGTAAAAAATCGTAGTTTATAGAAATATAACTGAGGAGTATAATGGAAAATGTATAGGATTTAATAAAAAGAAAGGGAATAAATATCCATACCTGGAATGAATCTAGAAAATTCAATAATGCCGACACAACTCCAATTCAACCTCCAAATCAATCTATAATATAAAAAAATACATTTTATAAATAGATGCTTACAATCTTTCTAAATGCTTAACAAGATAAAAATATAATTATATATGCATGCTCACTGCTGTGACATTTACTACATATTAATAATACTTAATTAAACATGTAAAGTAATACCTAAATAGTTTATAAAAAACAATTTCATAGATTTGTAAATTTTGTAACAGTAACGATAAAGTATTAGACTTTTAACATAACACTAAAATGCACTTATTGCCTTTTAAGGAAAAATGCAACATAATAATAATAATTATACCAACAATAATTATATGACTAAAATAATTATTTAATAATAAAAGTCTATAAATCTTAATTAATAAATGAGATTCTCATGTACTTTAACACATGCATAATTATAATTAAACTAATGCCTCATACTTCATCATTTACTATAATTATTTAACACCAATTTATTTTTACACAATTTCTTTATAACTTAAGATATAAAATAAAATTATAACTAATCATATACTAGAATGAGACTCAATCAATCATGATATCATGAATTTACCAAAATTTGTACTATTAAAACCCACCGACTTAATATGAATAAATAATTTATAAAAAGAAGTTCCTTTTCATATTGTTACAAATTTGATGAAATCATAAGTATTGATTCAAATAATTAAATTATGACTTGCTTTATACATTAAAATAAAAACTCAAAATTTTATTTTTATTTTTACATTCAAAATCTATGTTACACGTAAATAAATGATAACTTAGTAACAATATACACATCCATCAAATCAATTATACCAGTTAATCTAAATAAGGAAGTAATGGCCAAATTTATAAAAATAGGTCATGTTATTAATTTATTAGCAACACATGTGATCAATACATATTCTCACCATAATTATATTATATACTGATAAAACATTCAAAACTAACTAAAATGCACTAAAACTATACATAAATTATAAACTTGAGAATGATAACAACTAACTAATCTGGTACATGCTAAAATTAATATAATAATAAATATGAAAAGTTAACTATTTATACATGTCTAAATATAAATAAAAACAAAGAGTAGTTGCACACCTTTTTATATAGTCAGGACTAAATGTATGGACTGGATATTGAATAACATGCACAGCTAAAATGCCAAACCCAACACCTTTGATAAGAATCCCAGACACAAAGTGACTGTAACATCCGAGAAATATCGTATAATTATTTATATCAATATATTATTCTTATATGAATATTATATGAATTTTTGGTGAATTATCTGGTGTTTGATAATAATATTTGGATGTTTGTATGTAATAAAATGTGAGTATGTTAATTTTAATATGTCCAGAATAAAATATAGATAATTAAGGTATTTTTCTGGTAATTTTTGGAATATTAGATGATTTTATAATGATTTATGAATTATTAATTATTTTCTGATTAATTATAGAAATTATTTTATAAAGCCGGGAATCGTCCGACTTCAATCGTTTTTACGTTTTTACAACCCGAAACTCTTCCGAAAACTCCTTCCTAACCTAATCTGGTAATTCCGGACATTTTCCGTGTTTTGACTTTTTCGATCCGGATTACGGTTTGACCCGTGCGCGGCCCGGTGCAAAATTTTCGATACGATAATCATTTCGGTAAATCAACGAAACCCGTATTTTCAAAAGATGAGATATTATCACATTATTTTTGTATAGAGTATTTTATAAAAAGCCCGGTTGAGATAATTATCCAGAATTGATATCAAACCGGATCGTTATTGCAGTTACTTAGCGGCTAAGCAACTAATTTAACGATCCAAAATGATCCAGAACGATCCAATATTCCATAAATATAAATAGCCTATTTCTTATGTTGTTTATTCCGTTTATTCAATTGCAACCAGTAAAAATACCGTAAATACAGAGAAAACCCTAGAAAACCGATACGTTTCCGAGAATCAAACACACGAACGAAGGCGTTATCGAACTCCGATTCGGGCGTGCAGCATATCAAAACGAAGCTCTCGAAATCTTCTTTCTGAATCAATCATCAATTTCTGCCCAGAAATCATGGTAATTTTCTTATTTATTTAATTATATTCGAATTATTTGATGATTAAATTATGAAAATTTGTTCTTGATGTTATTGATGTGATTTGATGCTTCCATCGTGTAGATAATATTTTTCTGGTCAATTTGGTATATTATACTTCAAAAATAGAGCTCAATATCATGTAGAAATTAAGGTTTGATTCTCTGAAAATTCTTTGAATATGTGTTCTTGGTGTTCTTGAAGAATTCTGAAAATCAAGGTCAAATTTGAAGGTGATGCAGATTTCAGAATTCGAAGTATGAGTAACCAAAATGTTCAAATTTTCATGCTCTATCTATATTTGTCATCAAATCATACAAACGATTGGTAATTTTTCAATTCGTTATTTAGGGTTTATGTTTGAAATTGGGGTTTCTTAATCTATGAATCGTTTGTTGATTTGGATGCTTGGTAAAGCTTTATCATTTAATTTTAAATTGATTGGTATGTAGAATTGATGAATTTAACCCCCGTAGTAGTATAAACGACTCCTTGAATTTTGGTTTTTACTTTTCGATTTTCTGGGTTGTACACTGATTGTTTGTTGATGTGGTTAGTGTTATTAGATTGTAGGAAATCCCAGCTTTATGTTCATATGTAAATCGTTGTGATTAGTTAAGAAATGAAGCAAATCGTTGCTTTGCCGGAAAAGCTTGATTTCATCGGCTTCAATGGCTTCCAGGCCGATTTTTTTTTATTCCCGGCGTCGTTTAATGACGATATGATGATAGTAAGACAGCTGGGAAGAATAGCGACGAAAACCAACTAGTAATCAATTGGAAACGAAGTGTTTGGGGAGGTTTTAGGACTAACCGGAACCGGCGACGTCGCCGGAAATTTCCCAGATTCCGGCCGGCGTCCGACCCGGTCCGGGGAGTTCTTCAAGACCCGGTTTTTGACCCGGAAAATACCCGAGTTTGATCCTGTTTTCCCAATTCAATTTATGAAAATGTGTTTCTGTATTTGTATTTTTACAAATAAATGAAAAATCTATTATTAATTTCAAAAATTTGATTTTAAAATTCAAAATTCATTAATTATTTTCTGAAAATTATTTTTAATTCCATAATAAATTTTAATTAATTAATTAATTGATTTTAGTTGAAAATTAATTGTTTAATTAGTCAATTAATTTAAATGTTAATTGATTATTTAATTTAATTAGTTATTAATTATTTTTAATTGATTATTTAATTGGATTTAATTATGTAAATTTAATTTAAAATTTTTAAAAAATAGTATCGAGTTTTAAAATATTAATTTAAATTATTTTCAAAGCTTGATAATTATTTTGAAGTCAAATTCGGGTGTTCGAAGCCTAATATTTAATTATTAAATGATTCGGAGGCCGTTTTAATTCCGAACAATGTTCAAAAATTCATAATAAATCAACCGTTCAACCGTTTAATACGAAACGAACGCCTCTAGACTCAGAAAAATATTTTGCTTCTATTAAAAGTATTGCCGAGACCTAAATTCCTTTGTGTCTAAAGGACGTTTGTTTTATAGATCCTTCTGAGTCGGTTATTGATCAATAAAATATTCTCTTTGACCCGATTTCAATTCTAAATGTATTAAGACCTATCTTTTGTCGATTCAACTTATGTGCTACATGAATTACGTGATTATGTGTTATATGATTACATGCCTTATGTGTACGTATTATGTGAATAATGAGTCAACATGTCTTCTAAACATTATCTGATTGAGATGTGATCTTTATCTGTTATTATCGGGCGGGTAGATGATAGGTATAAATATAAACTAGACAATTATATATTGTCGGTTCATTAAATAGTATTATTTGTGATAGATGCACATAGTGCGAGACGTTCAAAGCCAGATAGAGATTGTAGAAGGTTAAGCCTAATTGCGTGTAGATTTGAAATGAGTGGATTCAGAATAAAGGTAAACCTAAGAGGGTAAATGATAAGAAAGGTCAAGTAGCCGTCAAGGGTAGTACAGATGCGACAGGACTGAGTGATATGGCCGCTAGTTAAAAATCAGGGGGATTCTCAATTGAGGCAAGTATTCCTAACCTTTCTCCTTAAATACTGCAAATATTTATTCGCTCCTATTCTAAGTTCAGAATAGTTAACTGTTTTATATTTCGCTGCAATAACTCTTATTATGCCAGTTCTTTTAATTATTGTTCCTATAATTCGATTGCTCTCTTGAGCAAATACCCATTCGTTCGGGTTATTTGCGAACCCTAATTTGGGATGTTTCGAAATCAAAATGATTTGATATCAAAATACTCTACGGGCTGGATGGTTACTATACGGGCTGGGTTTTACCCAGACCATTGATTAATAGGCCATAGTTGCCTGGGTGCCCCATATATTGGTTGGGTACATGCAGTTCGGTATAGATCCGCACTATCTCCTGACTGATCAGCAGGTTATAGTGCATATGTTGGTTTCTAGTGTCCAGTCCAATTTATTGTTGATCGCCATTAACGGCATTCTCTCTCGAATGATTTTATGATTCCAAATTCGGACAAAACCCTGATTCAGGAAATGAATCGGGAAATCGCTTTTGGATTTTAGTTAAAGGCTGATGACAGCCAATGTTTATTCACTCACTCAGTTAAATTAAATCGAATTGTGTAAACTTGTTTTGAGATGTTGTCCGGAAGTTTTCTTTTGATATTAATGTTTGAAACTCAATATATATATACTTGCTGGGCATTTTTGGCTCACTCTTGCTTTGTCAATTCTTATTTCTGCCAGAAACAGATAAGGATAAAAATGAATAGCTTAATAGACAACAGAATATCGGGGAATCTCCGCTGTGAGAGGTTGAAGAAGTTAGAAAAATATGATTAGAGTGTTAATTCAAAGGTATTTATAATTGTATTTTGGTTGTTGTAAGTTGTAAAAGATTAGATTCTTGTTTCATACCATAACCTGTAAACGATCCGGATTTAAAGGGTTATTTATTTATTTCTTTATTTTATGTAATGATTGGGTAGTGACACCCAATCCTGACCCCGGATTTGGGGGTGTTACAGTTGGCATCAGAGTTATAGGTTATTGGTCACTTAAATAAGAATAGGTGAGAGTAAGATAGAAATGATAGGCCGTACAAGATAAGAAAGATCCTAGGCATATTCAGGATAAATTGAGTTGAGTATGAATTAGGGTTAGCAGATCCGATAAGGAGATGGTAAGATAAGATTGCTGAGAAAGTGTAAGGCGAATATCACAACATTATAGGTATATTGAGTTCTCAGATTCTATAGTAATGAGAAATCGACAGATCGATGGAAACTGGGTATGTTACCCTACTTTCATGTGGTTTTAAGGAAAATGCGATTGAGTCTTGTGAGAACTTCGTGATTTTCAGTACGATTTAACTTAGAATTAGGTAGTAAGACGAGCTCCACGTCGAAGGCAACCAGTTGATGGAAGCTGATGAAGAACCAACGTTGCGCGTTTTGAAGGCACCACCGTTGCGAGAAGATTCTTATCACTTATCGGGAGCTGCGCACGGAACAATATTTACCTTACTAGGTATAGGTACGACTAGCAAGAAGATGCGCCCTTATCTACAGACAGAACATCGAATCGCATGCGTGGTTGTGAGCATAACGTCAAGGACAATGACAGGAATGTCAAAGATAGTACTAAACGTCAGCGTTGTGATAGAATTGCGAATACAATGATTTACGACGGCGAATGAAGTTTCTGCGACTAATAAGTGCGAGCAGAATCCAAGGAAAAGTAGAAGAGGTACCAAAATGGAGAAACCCTTATATGGGCATTCTTTTAATTAGATATTACATTAGTGGATCAAGAGAGTAGCAAGTAACTTATATAGTAATGACAACCAAATATTTGATTTTCCAAAATTTTAAAATGAGATTTCGGAGAAGATTTCCTTAATCAACTTTCATAAGATTTTTGTATGAAATGAGTTTTACAATTTGGTTGTCGAATTACTATTTATGTTCTTTTTATTAAAAACAGAAATGACCTAAAAAAATAATGGATTTAGACTTAGTGATGTTAATTCGTAGGGCCAAGTAAACCCACCAGCAGGGAGAAGGTTTAAAGGTTGCTGAGAAAAATGAAAGTAAACGTTGTTTAATAAAATCAATAATTGAATCAGCATATTAAAATATTATTTACCCCAATTCATGAAATTATTAAAACTTAACGAAAATTGTGATTCGAACGGACCGAGGATGATTGAAGGAAATGGAAGACTTTTCCAGAAGATTGGTGAAAAATAATAATCCTGATCGTCGAAGTTGAGGCAATGCGTGATCAATGGTTATTTTATGCGGCATAAATGGAAATCTGAAGCAGTAGTTATAAATTTCGCAAGGACGCAATTATGATCAAATCATTGAAGCATTTAATGTGCTTTTCCAGACAACATTTCAAAAGTTATAATGTGACCTAAATTGTGAATCTCTCATTCGATTGGTTTTGAAGGCAAAATTAGGTGAAGCGTGGAAGGTGATCAACATCAAAATTCCTCTTCTTAACATAATAGCATATGTTCCTTTTGATTCTTGAATTCGTATAAGTTTCTTCTGTGGATAAATCATATGTGGTGAAGACGAAAGAAAATTGTTGTATTCCTTTTGAATTGTTTCTCTCCTCAAATCACTGATTTCTGATTGAGACAAACAGTGTTGTGGTATGACGCTTTGTCGAAATGATGAAGAGTTGGGTGGGACGCCACCTAATCATGTGCTGTATGCCATATAGTATGAAAGACTGGCCATCTTGAGTACGAATATGGTTGTCTCATTCACATCTAAATCTTCAGTCATTCTTCTTCCTTTAATTGACTTACAGATTCTTCCAACCATTTATTGTAATTTTTATTCCTTATCCTTCTTTTCATTCAAAATCCTATTTACACACTCTCCTCTTGCGTAGAGTCTGTTCTCTGACGATTTCAAAAGAAATGAAATAGTGTGATACGTGGAATTATACAACGAACATAGATACGACTGCAAATCAATAAATGGTGGACATCTGCGAGCAAGGAAAATATATGTACCGATAAATATGGACGTGGCGAAGACATCAAGTCAGACAGTGGTTCGTGTTACGAGGATCTCATCAGTACGATAGATTGTGGTAACATGACGCGCATCAAATCAGAGGATCTCGACGTGAAATGAATCGTTAGTGGACCGTAATAATTAGATCAATTACAAAATAAGGAAGTAAGTTGTGTACGTCAGACGGAGCAAATGAGTATCGGGATGACGATCAAAGATAAAGGAAATTCTGAACAATTACTCAGACATGCAATTACTACATGAAACATCCCTTCGTCGCGGGAAGATATTTGTCGTGAAGATTCAAGATGGAAGAAATCTTAAATGTAAGCAGACTTCGAACGTGCTCTTCAAGAAATTGTGAAATTCTCTAACTTGCGTAAATAAGTGATGGTGAATTCAATGTTTATACCCGGGTCAGTGACGAAAGTTTGATGCGGAACCATAAGTAGAGATGAAGCAATGGTGATTCGACGATGAAACCTTTTAAGAAATAACGATATAACGATTAAGGTTATACCAGATTGCAATGATAGTAATGAAAATCGTGCACGGTTATTAAAAGATAAACTGATTAGTTAATAAAATTAAGTGTGTATCGTCAATAATAAATGATTGGTGTGACCAATTATATGATATGGTATAATTTTTCTATACACAATTAGTAATGATAATAAATAAGTTAAAGTACTCGCGAAATAAAATTTTGAGACACGAGATAAATTTTAAAGCTTACTGATAAAATTTTGTAACATTCTGAAAGAACTAGGAAGAAAGTGGTTATATTAATCCTTCTTGATTTAAAGACCATAGGTCTCATTTCAAAAGATATATGTTATTCCAGTTAATCATACCTATACTAAACAGAAGGATATAGTTCGAGCTATGGTAGATGGATGAATTTGGTTAATAGAAATGGATGAATGTGATAGTAGATGATTTGGTAGATTGATGGTGTCGGCTTGAGTCCGACTGGTAGTCGATGGTATAGGGGAGGTGCTGCCCAAATTTTCAGAAATTACCCTACTTGTATGGATAAAGGAGTGTGTTCTCGCTCCCAGTTGTACTCTAAATGGTTGTGATTTTGGTTCTTGAGAAAGAATGTTATGATCGAACTGACTTTATATAATTGGTCTTTGATTCTAGTTAGCAAGTCTTCACTTGGTTTAAGTGATCGGTTAAAAGAGTTAATTGATCAACTTTACCAACTAATGGTTAGTTAAAAAGAGATCGATTCCAATTAGATTAAGTCAAGCTCTAACATGATTTTCAGATCCAAAATCAAAGCGGTTGGTAAGTTAAAGGAAGTGATAGCATTAGCAGGAATCAAAAGTTTAGTAGAATTAGCATGATGTTACCACAGACATGTGCGAGACTTTATCTAGATGAATACGCTCTTTTCGATAAACAAGAGGAACAGAAAGCAATTGGTACATGCTAGTAAGAATAAAATTTTCCAGAACTGAAGGTTCAAGATAAAGCAAAGAGAATCTATCATCTATAATAGCATTCCAGGAAGGACTTGAAAGTATACCCATATCAAGCGGCGATTGAATAAAAGTTTTCGAAAGCTCGCGAATCCAAGTATCTGATGTAAGACGAAGATTAACGAAGTACACATGTGAACTTGGGAAGAAGAAATGTTGACCAACTGGAAAAAGCCAAATATGCGATCAATGATGATTTAAGTGAGGCTAAGAAAGTAACCATCAATGAATTTGATAATTCTGTCATTAAGAACTTAAATATTATAAATAAAAGCCTTTTATTAGTTTCAGAAATGGCTTAGCTAATAATGCATATATTAATATTATGTAGAAAAAGACATTCTTATGTTAGAAGAGTTAATGAGTAATAAAAATGAAGAACTAAATAAGAAAGGAAGTGGAATCAAAAGGATGATAAAGAAATTTTATAAAATAGTTCCGGATATAAATGGTGACTGTCAGCTGTGTCAAAACCGATAGGAGAATAAAGTGAAGTGCCGATAATTGAAGATAAAATTTTCATTCAAGGAATATGTATAAACAAGGGAGACCAAGTTGAACACCCGAAGATATGCATGCAAAGGGTGAGAGGTTAGCAACTGTGTTCGAAGCTTCAAAGGTATGAACTTTGGTTATAATTAATTATGAGCTACGAAAGTATGGTTAATTACCAACCAAGCAAGATCTATTCAGAAAAAGATGTCTTAAGAAGAAAAGAAAGAGTGAATATCACTAAGATTGCAGGGGAATGGATAAAGGGATAGGAAAAGTTAGAAATTGAGAGCAGGTTTTGATCCGACTTCTGGAATATACTAATACTTATTTTGCTGTTAAATATCAAAGGTGGTATTAATATAGATGATTGGTGTTGACTTGTAAGTCATATGTCATAGCCTATTTGTATATTCGAGGATTCAACTCAACTCAAATAAGAATGTAATAAGTAAATAGTGGATCTACCGTCAAAGAGATCTCGCAAAGTAATATCTGTCAAAGGATTCAGAAACAAGGTTCATCTACAGACTTGAGGAATTAATTCACTGGAAGAAGTTCAAGAAATTGATCATGCCTCAGTGATATAAATCAAAAGTGTGGATTTAATCAAGTGACAGAGATCTCGTCAGAGTATCATTAATTACAAGGATTTAATCTGAAGAAAATCAAAGTATCAAAGTCAAGACATGAAGAAACGTCACGGAAGTTAGTCACTCATGAGCCAGACAGTACATCGAGTGTCAACGTTGAAGTGGTGGAATTGATTCATAATTCTCAGTGATTTTAAGAAGATATTCAGAAGATTGGTTGTTGCTCAGGGTTAGTATTAATTCTCTA
Source organism: Apium graveolens (assembly GCF_009905375.1). Classification (NCBI taxonomy): domain Eukaryota; kingdom Viridiplantae; phylum Streptophyta; class Magnoliopsida; order Apiales; family Apiaceae; genus Apium; species Apium graveolens. The sequence continues at coordinate 96,344,954 of NC_133647.1, read as the reverse complement.
TTTATTAATTAAGTCATATAATTTAATTAAGAAAATAAATTATATCTGCAAAGATTAATTTATTGATTAATTGAATTAATTGATTAATTAATTCCGAATTAATATTAAGGTTTTTCAGAATTTTAATTGATTTAAAATCTGTTATTAATTCAACAAAACAACTGATTGTATTAGTATGACAATCGGTATGACAATCAATAGTCATACCGAAAGTCATGCTAATTCATTTAATTGTCTTGTTAGAATTATTATTAGATTAAAAATCTGTTATTAATTTCAGCAAGACAATCTGATTGTACTAATATGACAATCGGTATGACAATCAATAGTCATACCGAAAGTCATGCCAGTACAGTTGATTGTCCTACCGAAAGTCTTGCTGAGCTAAAAGGAATTGTCATGCCAGTTCTTTTGTGTTCGGCTGTTTTGTTTTAAAAAGAAGCAGAAGACCAATTTAATTCAATTATCCAGAAAAGAAGTCAAGAACATACAGAGAGAAAAAGCAGCCAAATATTTCATCTTATCTGCTAATTCAAGATCACAATTTCTAGTTTGTAATGTTAAATCCAATCAACTAGAAATCATTCTCTTGTTCTTGTGTAACTATCTAGCGGATCAAAATCCCTAGAACTTAATCTCAAATTGCGTTTAGCATTTGAATCTTTTTATTACAAAAATAGAAAAAGTTCATGTCGAATTTATTCTAGATTTATGATAATTAATTTGAGATTAATTCCTTGTAATCAATACAGTTGTTGTAACACCTTTCAAGTTTAATAATATTTTTATTTAACTTGAATTTTGTTTCACATTTTTTATTCCGCATTTAATTCGATTATTCGGTACCGTTTGTATTCAACCCCCCCTTCTACAAACGCATTGGGACCTAACAATTGGTATCAGAGCCTTCTGATTAACGAACAAATCAAGATCCTAGACTTTTGTGATTTTTCAACTCCTTGAATTTTTATTCATTCAAAAATTCATAATGACTTCACAAAAAGTTGGAACTGTTAAAATTCCACAATTTGATAAAGAGAATTATATTATGTGGAAGAAGAAGATGCTCTTATTTTTACAAGTGGCAAATCCCAAATATTCAAACTTGTTAAAGAAGGGGATAAGAACTCCGATGGTTATTGAACCGGAGGTGATAGTAGATGATGTTGTGATCACCAAAGCCAGAACCTATCCTAAAGATCCTGAGGATTTTTCTCCTGCTGAAAAAGATGAAGCCTCCTTGGATGCCAGCCTTCAATTAATATTAATTGATTCCCTTGATCCCTTGATAAACAGACATGTGATGAACTGTAAAAATTCCAAACACATGTGGGAAACTATTGAGGTGATTAATGAAGGCATAGAGGAAGTTAGGGAGAACAAGTTGGAGATCCTAACCTCTGAGTATGAATATTTTAAATCAAATTCAGGATAAGGAATTACTGAAGTGTTTGAGAGGTACAATGCGTTGATCAACAACCTGAACATAAATGAGAAATATTATTCAATCAGGGAGGTCAACAAAAAGTTCCTTTTAACACTGCCAACTCATCTTGAACATATAATTATTGCCATTAGAGAAGCTAGAGATCTGAGTGAGATTTCTTTGGATAGACTCTATGGTGTGTTAAAAACCTATGAGCTGGAGCAGATTCAACAAAAGGAAGTCTACGGGAAGGATAGAATGGTCAGCACATCTACTGCACTTGTAGCTGAAGGTCAACAACAACAGCAATCTCAACAATTGGAGAGAATGGTACAGTGTTCCAAGGCTGAGGAAAATATGTTAGTAGCAGAATATGATCCTCCTACTACAAATCAATCAAGTGATGATTTTTATTCCTTGGAAGAGCTGGAGCAATTGGAAGACGAGTCAATGGCCCAAATTGTCAAGAGATTCTCCTATGTCAGATTCAAGAGGAATCCCAAGCTTAAGTACAAGTCTAACTACAACAAATTCCAGAAAGGTGGATCTTCATCCTCTAACACCAGCAGTGGTGGATACAAAATAGGGATGGTTGATCGGAGCACCATTAGATGCTATAACTGCAATGAGTTGGGACACTTTGCCACAGAATGTAGGAAGCCAAAGCAAGTAAGAAAGAACTCTGAAAGGGCTTATCTGGCAAAGGGAAGAAGCTGGGATGATACTGACAGTGAAGATGAAGATGAAGGAAATCTTGCTCTTATGGCTATTGATGGAAAAGCTTCATCATCAAGAATAGAGGTAAAACTTTCTGATGCTGAAATGGTTTATCATCTAAGAGGTAACTTAGATTGTGCACGTCGTGATAATGAACTGTTAAGTTTACAGATCACAGACCTTGAGAAAGAGGTCAATGAATTAAGACTTGTGCACATTAATCAAGACAAATTAAAAGAACAAGTATCTTTTCTAGAGAATAGAGTTGACTGTTATAGAAAACTCGAAACTATTCTCAAAGACAAGATCACCGGTCTTGAGACTAAGGTTAGAGCCTACTTCAATTCTTGTTCGAAGGCTAAAGAGTTCTACAGTAAGCAATCTGTTAATCAAACATCTGGAATAGGTTATGATTACAATGTTGCTATTGGAGAATTAGGCATAAACTCCCCTCCTCGTGTCTGTGCTAAAGGGAGGGAAGTACCACATGTGCTTAAGGGTGTTGATGAACCCCTCTATAAACCATCAATTGCTGAACCATTTGATGCGACCTCTTCTGTTATTCAGGAAGAAATACGTGCTAAAGATCATGCTAATGAGAAGGTTGTTTCCAAGTCAAGTGTGTCGAAAGTTCCGGTCAAAGTTGTGAAAGCAACTGAGACTAACTCAGACACACATGAGTTGGATAACAAAAATGCCATGTCTGTCATGCATAAATTGCCTGCTATTAATCACTCTCATAAAGCATGTGGTGTTTCTAATTATATGTCTTGTGCTTTTAATATGATGTATGCTTATTTTAATGGTAAGCATGTTTCTAATGATAAGACTACTCCTCGTCAGCATGTGAATAACAAGAAGCATGATAGGTCTAAGACTGCTAGTCCTTCTAAGGCTAGAAAGGAGACATTTGTGCCTAAGCTTAAACAGAAATTTGTTAAGGCTGTTTACAAGGTCAAATGTTCAGTCATTGAGAAAGTTGAGGCAATTAAAATTAAAAATGTTGTTTTGCCTGACAAAGGACAGTTCTACAAGTATGCCGGGCCCAACCAAGTTTGGGTTCCGAAGAAGGTCTAATCCATTTGTAGTGCAGGGCATTAAACAGGTGTAACCGGTAGTGTAGATTCTTGACAGTGGATCATCAAGACATATGACCGGAGATAGAGCCCTGCTATCAAATGTGGATTGAGAAAGCTGGCCCCCTGGTTACCTTTGGAGATAACAGCAAAGGTTTATCTGAGGGATATGGCTGTTTACAAGCTGGATAGGTTATCAGTGAAATTTTGTATATTGTGCTAGGTTATTATCAGGAAACAGTATCTAACATATAGCACCAGTGACGAGACTTGAGAATATTACGACATATCAGGCACCTGCTGCATATTACACTTGGAATTGGACTCTAGTAAGATGTGTACAAGTGTACTCCTGGTTGGTGAGTCAAAAGAGGAAGTCAGTGCACCACAGTTCATGGACTTTGCAGCTGCAGATCTATTGGACTATGCAATCTCTTCTTCACAGTCTCACTTCAGGTTGGTATGAACTAGTGTACTACTCAAGCAATCGTCAAGGACATGGTATGACACTCTAACAGAAGTTATAATTTTATATGAACTAGTAGAGTCGTCATATTTACAACTCTCTTATCACTAGGCACAATCATATTGTTTTATATGTGCAGTGATATATTGATAATGCTATCATTGAACTCAAACTTCTTTCTACATTAGTGATTTCTTATGTCATGTAAAATCTTTTGAAATCACTATTGTAAATCATTTTCTCTCTATTACCATATATTCTGTGTTACAGGTTCAGTCTCCAATGACTTTCTTTCATTGACAGTCATGAGGTTGAAAACCCACAACGACTATCCCAGAATGTAAAGACAAACACAAAAACAGAACCAACCAACACTCTCTTACCACTAAATGTAGTATGAATAAGCGTGAGGGAGATAATGCCTTAGTGCACCACATAAGGAAGGTTCTGTAGTCAACCCAGTAGCTCTGTCTCCTACAAAGATGAGTAGTATTTAAACCGAGACAACTGCTAACCCCCATACATCTTCTCAAAAAGATGTAATGGTTGAAAAGGCACAAAAAAAGTTACTAGATTCATTCTCTCAACAGGGTGCGTCTATTGAAATTTGCCTGTCGGCCAAGGTATCCGATGTAGTGTCACCACTTCAAACATAAACAATTCTTGATGCACAAGGAAAGGTTACACACACAAAGGATGAGTTGACGGAAACAAGAGTTTCGACCATTTTAAGGTCAGATTCGATTATTTAAGGTTCGTTAATGAACCAACTGCCTTTACAGGTGTTAGGAGAGGATACTGATCCAAAATCCATATGTCAGTGGTCAGTGTCTACCTCCCCAGGCTTAAATCCCCTGGATGCATATGCGGATAGTGGATCTGACATAGGCGCAGATCGGCAACTTGTTGACAATGATTCAGATATTACCTGATGAGTCACAAGGAAATGTCTTCACAGACATTAGAAGGGAACCTTGATCTTTATGCTAAATTCTTTGGATCATTGTTTACCTTCCCAGAACTCAAATCTGGAACCCTAAAAGGGAAACTAGCAACTTGTAAATTATGACTCAGATTCATCTGACGAGTTTAACAAGGATGGTGATTTGTGAACTCCCATTGCACCACCTGTGACCTCCTTAAGGATGGCTAAGGTGATTTTCCTTGCTGGTACAACTGGATTATGGAGCTATGAGAGAAGAGTGATACACTTGTGAGAATGAGTGTAAACACGAGTGGAGAGAAGAGTGAAACACATGTGAGGTACACTAAACAGAATCACACACTCACAGTAAGGAAGAAAGAGAAACTACTTGTTATTTCTTTTCCAACCAAGTGTAATATGAGAACTCCTTCAGACGATGGCATACATTCCTTCTTTAAGGGGGAGATAAAAGCTTAAGTAATAGTTTGGAGGATTCCTCAACTAAGGGGGAGAAATAGCAGGGAGGAAGAAAAAGATCCTACATATGTACACCACACCACACCATTGTTGTTTGTAACTACGGATCTTATTGTACGGGAGAGGTGGTAAACACAAGGTGATTCTCTAGTAAGGGAAGAAGCTGTTTTTAAAAGGGGAGTACCATTGGTTTTTATCTGCGGATCCTATTGTACGGGAGAGGTGGTAAACGAAGGTGATCTTCTTTAATCGGTTGATTCTCATAGGGGGAGAAGCAAGAGAGATATGTGCTTCTCAACAAGAAATGTGGTTGTACAAAAGAAGATGAAACTACTTGAAGATATGTTCAGTCTAGAGGAACATCTATTTGGAATCTGGAAAAGGTTAAATGTTATCCAGAACTTTTCTACTATTTACTTTGCATTTCTTTTTATATCTTTTTCTTATTTGTTAGTTGAGTTATCCTCTAGGTATTTGTGTGTTATTGTCTAACAAACAAATAGGGGGAGATTGTAAGTCATATGTCATAGCCTATTTGTATATTCGAGGATTCAACTCAACTCAAATAAGAATGTAATAAGTAAATAGTGGATCTACCGTCAAAGAGATCTCGCAAAGTAATATCTGTCAAAGGATTCAGAAACAAGGTTCATCTACAGACTTGAGGAATTAATTCACTGGAAGAAGTTCAATAAATTGATCATGCCTCAGTGATATAAATCAAGAGTGTGGATTTAATCAAGTGACAGAGATCTCGTCAGAGTATCATTAATTACAAGGATTTAATCTGAAGAAAATCAAAGTATCAAAGTCAAGACATGAAGAAACGTCATGGAAGTTAGTCACTCATGAGCCAGACAGTACATCGAGTGTCAACGTTGAAGTGGTGGAATTGATTCATAATTCTCAGTGATTTTCAGAAGATATTCAGAAGATTGGTTGCTGCTCAGGGTTAGTATTAATTCTCTATTAATTAATTAAGTCATATAATTTAATTAAGAAAATAAATTATATCTGCAAAGATTAATTTATTGATTAATTGAATTAATTGATTAATGTTTTTCAGAATTTTAATTGATTTAAAATCTGTTATTAATTCAACAAAATAACTGATTGTATTAGTATGACAATCGGTATGACAATCAATAGTCATACCGAAAGTCATTCTAATTCATTTAATTGTCTTGTTAGAATTATTATTAGATTAAAAATCTGTTATTAATTTCAGCAAGACAATCTGATTGTACTAATATGACAATCGGTATGACAATCAATAGTCATACCGAAAGTCATGCCAGTACAGTTGATTGTCCTACCGAAAGTCTTGCTGAGCTAAAAAGAATTGTCATGCCAGTTCTTTTGTGTTCGGCTGTTTTGTTTTAAAAAGAAGTAGAAGACCAATTCAATTCAATTATCCAGAAAAGAAGTCAAGAACATACAGAGAGAAAAAGCAGCCAAATATTTCATCTTATCTGCTAATTCAAGATCACAATTTCTAGTTTGTAATGTTAAATCCAATCAACTAGAAATCATTCTCTTGTTCTTGTGTAACTATCTAGCGGATCAAAATCCCTAGAACTTAATCTCAAATTGCGTTTAGCATTTGAATCTTTTTATTACAAAAATAGAAAAAGTTCATGTCGAATTTATTCTAGATTTGTGATAATTAATTTGAGATTAATTCCTTGTAATCGATACAGTTGTTGTAACACCTTTCAAGTTTAATAATATTTTTATTTAACTTGAATTTTGTTTCACATTTTTTATTCCGCATTTAATTCGCTTATTCGGTACCGTTTGTATTCAACCCCCCCTTCTACAAACGCATTGGGACCTAACATGACTTCAATATGGAATTTTGTTAGCATCAAAGTTCATATTGATATCTAATTTGATATGACAATAAAATTATTATTAGTACCAAGAGTTCGGTTTTGAATAAAGTTATGGTTCATTCTATTCCAAATTAATATTTCCTTTCAGATAGTAAAAGAGTTCGCTCGATGAATATACGTGTTAGTGATTGAAAAGAAATTGAAAAACACTACAAAACAGTGAATTAAATACAATTGTCAAGATCTTCCTTTAATTTTTAGTTTTGAATAGATTTAGAACATTTCGAAGTATCAAACGCCATGAGCTCAGTATATCGGGCGCACACGGATGAGAAATTCAAGAGATCAACTAAAGGTTCTCGAATACGATTAAAAAATGATTATAGGCCAGACTAACCCAACAGAAGGAGACGCGAGGAGTAAAGTGGAACAGTCAGGAAAATGGAAGGTGCACAATCATAAATTATTAAAATTAGAAAGAAAATCAGATTGGTATAAATCAAGTTAGTCCATCAAGACAATGAGATAGATAGATAGATAGAACGGTTACGAATGAGTTGACCCTGTAGTTACAGGCATAACGAGTTCATAAGATGTTTAAATGTATATGGCTAAGAAAGGTAATTTAGCTCCCTACGTATAAAATGAAGGTTGATTCGAGTTACGAGAACGACAGAAAGTAAATACGCCCCGGTCTCAGTGCATCATTTACAAATGAAGAAGAAGATTACAGGAACGGTTAAAAAGCCTCCAATGCGATGGGATGTAATTACAAATTAGATTATTTGAACGAAGAAACATATGAGGACAAGATTCAACACTGAATAACAATTGGAAACGCATGTAGGCACGAGTTACTAGAATTAGAAAGAAAAAAAGAATTAAGATGTGTTATGTTGTTCCTCCTAAGTAGTAAATAAACAGGATAAGTAGAAGTGAGTTGGCTTCACCGTTACCCATACAGCGCATTCATAAGGAGTTTATCTGTATATATTCAGAAGGAGTAAGTTAGCTCCATTATATATAGGAGATGGAGAGTTGAATTGAGTTATGCAAGCAACAAATAGAATATGATGTTAGCGAGAGGCTATAGAGGAAAGATTGGTATTATACGTTAAAGTTATGAAAAATTATGAGGTTGAGAGATTAACCTGAGAAAATGAAAGTTATATACTTGAAAAGTATTAGTATTATTCCTTAGCGTGATTCTGAGGACAGAATCCTTTTAAGGGGGGAAGGATGTAACATCCGGGAAATATCGTATAATTATTTATATCAATATATTATTCTGATATGAATATTATATGAATTTTTGGTGAATTATCTGGTGTTTGATAATAATATTTGGATGTTTGTATGTAATAAAATGTGAGTATGTTAATTTTAATATGTCCAGAATAAAATATAGGTAATTAAGGTATTTTTCTGGTAATTTTTGGAATATTAGATGATTTTATAATGATTTATGAATTATTAATTATTTTCTGATTAATTATAAAAATTATTTTATAAAGCCGGGAATCGTCCGACTTCAATCGTTTTTACATTTTTACAACCCGAAACTCTTCCGAAAACTCCTTCCTAACCTAATCTGGTAATTCCGGACATTTTCCGTGTTTTGACTTTTTCGATCCGGATTACGGTTTGACCCGTGCGCGGCCCGGTGCAAAATTTTCGATACGATAATCATTTCGGTAAATCAACGAAACCCGTATTTTCAAAAGATGAGATATTATCACATTATTTTTGTATAGAGTATTTTATAAAAAGCCCGGTTGAGATAATTATCCAGAATTGATATCAAACCAGATCGTTATTGCAGTTACTTAGCGACTAAGCAACTAATTTAACGATCCAAAATGATCCAGAACGATCCAATATTCCATAAATATAAATAGCCTATTTCTTATGTTGTTTATTCCGTTTATTCAATTGTAACCAGTAAAAATACCGTAAATACAGAGAAAACCCTAGAAAACCGATACGTTTCCGAGAATCAAACACACGAACGAAGGCGTTATCGAACTCCGATTCGGGCGTGCAGCATATCAAAACGAAGCTCTCGAAATCTTCTTTCTGAATCAATCATCAATTTCTGCCCAGAAATCATGGTAATTTTCTTATTTATTTAATTATATTCGAATTATTTGATGATTAAATTATGAAAATTTGTTCTTGATGTTATGGATGTGATTTGATGCTTCCATCGTGTAGATAATATTTTTCTGGTCAATTTGGTATATTATACTTCAAAAATAGAGCTCAATATCATGTAGAAATTAAGGTTTGATTCTCTGAAAATTCTTTGAATATGTGTTCTTGGTGTTCTTGAAGAATTCTGAAAATCAAGGTCAAATTTGAAGGTGATGCAGATTTCAGAATTCGAAGTATGAGTAACCAAAATGTTCAAATTTTCATGCTCTATCTATATCTGTCATCAAATCATACAAACGATTGGTAATTTTTTAATTCGTTATTTAGGGTTTATGTTCGAAATTGGGGTTTCTTAATCTATGAATCGTTTGTTGATTTGGATGCTTGGTAAAGCTTTATCATTTAATTTTAAATTGATTGGTATGTAGAATTGATGAATATAACCCCCGTAGTAGTATAAACGACTTCTTGAATTTTGGTTTTTACTTTTCGATTTTCTGGGTTGTACACTGATTGTTTGTTGATGTGGTTAGTGTTATTAGATTGTAGGAAATCCCAGCTTTATGTTCATATGTAAATCGTTGTGATTAGTTAAGAAATGAAGCAAATCGTTGCTTCACGGAAAAGCTTGATTTCATCGGCTTCAATGGCTTCCAGGCCGATTTTTTTTTATTCCCGGCGTGGTTTAATGACGATATGATGATAGTAAGACAGCTGGGAAGAATAGCGACGAAAACCAACTAGTAATCAATTGGAAACGAAGTGTTTGGGGAGGTTTTGGGACTAACCGGAACCGGCGACGTCGCCGGAAATTTCCCAGATTCCGGCCGGCGTCCGACCCGGTCCGGGGAGTTCTTCAAGACCCGGTTTTTGACCCGGAAAATACCCGGGTTTGATCCTGTTTTCCCAATTCAATTTATGAAAATGTGTTTCTGTATTTGTATTTTTACAAATAAATGAAAAATCTATTATTAATTTCAAAAATTTGATTTTAAAATTCAAAATTCATTAATTATTTTCTGAAAATTATTTTTAATTCCATAATAAATTTTAATTAATTAATTAATTGATTTTAGTTGAAAATTAATTGTTTAATTAGTCAATTAATTTAAATGTTAATTGATTAATTAATTTAATTAGTTATTAATTATTTTTAATTGATTATTTAATTGGATTTAATTATTTAAATTTAATTTAAAAATTTTGAAAAATAGTATCGAGTTTTAAAATATTAATTTAAATTATTTTCAAAGCTTGATAATTATTTTGAAGTCAAATTCGGGTGTTCGAAGCCTAACATTTAATTATTAAATGATTCGGAGGCCGTTTTAATTCCGAAAAATGTTCAAAAATTCATAATAAATCAACCGTTCATCCGTTTAATACGAAACGAACGCCTCTAGACTCAGAAAAATATTTTGCTTCTATTAAAAGTATTGCCGAGACCTAAATTCCTTTGTGTCTAAAGGACGTTTATTTTATGGATCCTTCTGAGTCGGTTATTGATCAATAAAATATTCTTTTTGACCCGATTTCAATTCTAAATGTATTAAGACCTATCTTTTGTCGATTCAACTTATGTGCTACATGAATTACGTGATTATGTGTTATATGATTACATGCCTTATGTGTACGTATTATGTGAATAATGAGTCAACGTGTCTTCTAAACATTATCTGATTGAGACGTGATCTTTATCTGTTATTATCGGGCGGGTAGACGATAGGTATAAATGTAAACTAGACAATTATATATTGTCGGTTCATTAAATAGTATTATTTGTGATAGATGCACATAGTGCGAGACATTCAAAGCCAGATAGAGATTGTAGAAGGTAAAGCCTGATTGCATGTAGATTTGAAACGAGTGGATTCAGAATAAAGGTAAACCTAAGAGGGTAAATGATAAGAAAGGTCAAGTAGCCGTCAAGGGTAGTACAGATGCGACAGGACTGAGTGATATGGCCGCTAGTTAAAAATCAGGGGGATTCTCAATTGAGGCAAGTATTCCTAACCTTTCTCCTTAAATACTGCAAATATTTATTCGCTCATATTCTAAGTTCAGAATAGTTAACTGTTTTATATTTCACTGCAATTACTCTTATTATGCCAGTTCTTTTAATTATTGTTCCTATAATTCGATTGCTCTCTTGAGCAAATACCCATTCGTTCGGGTTATTTGCGAACCCTAATTTGGGATGTTTCAAAATCAAAATGATTTGATATCAAAATACTCTACGGGCTGGATGGTTACTATACGGGCTGGGTTTTACCTAGACCATTGATTAATAGGCCATAGTTTCCTGGGTGCCCCATATGTTGGTTGGGTCTATGCAGTTGGGTATAGATCTGCACTATCTCCTGACTGATCAGCAGGTTATAGTGCATATGTTGGTTTCTAGTGTCCAGTCCAATTTGTTGTTGATCGCCATTAACGGCATTCTCTCTCGAATGATTTTATGATTCCAAATTCGGACAAAACCCTGATTCAGGAAATGAATCAGGAAATCGCTTTTGGATTTTAGTTAAAGGCTGATGACAGCCAATGTTTATTCACTCACTCACTTAAATTAAATCAAATTGTGTAAACTTGTTTTGAGATGTTGTCCGGAATTTTTCTTTTGATATTAATGTTTGAAACTCAATATATATATACTTGCTGGGCATTTTTGGCTCACTCTTGCTTTGTCAATTCTTATTTCTGCCAGAAACAGATAAGGATAAAAATTAATAGCTTAGATAGACAACATAATATCGGGGAATCTCCGCTGCGAGAGGTTGAAGAAGTTAGAAAAATATGATTCGAGTGTTAATTCAAAGGTATTTATAATTGTATATTGGTTGTTGTAAGTTGTAAAAGATTAGATTCTTGTTTCATACCATAACCTGTAAACGATCCGGATTTAAGGGGTTATTTATTTATTTCTTTATTTTATGTAATGATTGTGTAGTGACACCCAATCCTGACCCCGGATTTGGGGGCGTTACAGTGACCGATTAATCTCCCCCAAACAAGATGATAGATTATCCTGCTATGCTAGACCACAACCCCTTAGTTTCCACTCTTGATTTTCAACCCGCCATAAGCTATGTATAAGTGTATGTTGTTCTACAGCTAATATATATCATTTTTATTTGTGGAGTTATTCGACATAAATTGTGTACATGACAGTAGAGTGTAAATCTATTTATATAACAAGCGACTCAATGACTTGTAACTAATGCCCACTAGTTTCTCCATATTTTCTCCACATCCAGGTAAAATAACTTCTTATCCATCTCTTATCATGTAAACATGGGTTGACTAAGTGCTACATATTAACTTTCAATTTTTAAAACTAACAAATATCTAATAAATTCAAATTTTAGATAAATAATTATTTAAGTAAAATAATATCCATAACTTAAAATTCTAAACTTTACTAATAAAATATCTACTAATGAATGCACCAAATAATTCACCAAATAAAATATGGGGTATTATATTTTCCCCTTAAAATAATTTCGTCCTCGAAATTCTAGTGATGTACCTGATTCGAAGATATATGGATATCTTGCACGAACTAAATCCTCAGTTTCCCAAGTAGCTTCTCGAACATCATGATTTTTCCATAAAACTTTAACAAAAGGGATCGTGTTCTTGCGCAATACTCTCTCCTCCCTTTCCAATATAGCTTCAGCTTCTTCGTCACAAGAAAAATCTTCACGAAATGCGTCTAAGAGATACTAAACAACATGATTAGGATGATATACATACTTCCTCAGAACTGATGCATGAAACACATTGTGCACCCGTGATAATTGTGGCGGTAAAGCAACTTTATGTGCCACAACTCCAACCCTCTCAAGAATCTGAAAAGGCCCTATATACCTCGGACTTATCTTACCCTTCTGATCAAATCATTGAATGCCTCTCTGAGGAGATACCATAAGGAAGACCATGTCTCATTCTTTAAATTTATATTCTCGTCTACCCTTATCAACATAACTCTTCTGTCTAGATCGAGCTTGTTCAAGTCTTTCTCGAGCAACTGCTACCTTATCTGTAGTGACTTGGACTAGATTGGGACCCTCTAAAAGCTTATCTCCTACTTCATTCCAAGAAATTGGTGTTCAGCACTCTTTCCCGTAGAGTGCCTCAAAAGGAGCCATACCAATGCTGCTCTGCCAACTGTTATTATAAGCAAATTCAACCAAGGGCAAATAGTCATCCCAATTTCCATACCACTCTAATGCACATGCTCGAAACATGTCCTTAAAGGTTTGAATTGTCCTCTCTGGCTGCCCATCTGACTGTGGATGAAAAGTTGTGCTATAGTTCAACTTGGTATCCCATGCCTTTTGAAATCCTTTCCAAAACCTTGAAGTAATCTGGGATCTTTATCGGACACGATCGAAACTGGAATCCCGTGTAGTCTCACAATCTCATTCCTGTATAATAGCGCTAAGCTCTCCAAGTTCATGCTCTCACGGATTGCGAAAAAGTAAGCAGATTTAGTGAGTCTGTCTACAATCACCCATATCGCATAATGTTTCTTAAAATTCTTAGCCAATCCTATAACAAAATCCATGCAAATATTCTCCCACTTCCAAGTAGGTAACTCCAATGGTTATAATAAGCCACTTGGCCTCTGGTGTTCAATCTTCACCTGTTGACAAGTGAAACACTTCAAAACAAAATCGGCAATATCCCGTTTCATGCCACGCCACCAAAAGTGTTCCTTTAAATCTCGATACATCTTTGTCTCACCTGGATGAATAGAAAATGGTGATCTGTGAGCCTCTTCCATTAATTACTCCATGAGTTCCTTGTTAGCAGGCACACATAGACGATTATACATCCATAGAATGCCATGATCATCAAAATGAAATCCTGGTTGCTTTTCAGGATCAATATTTTGAACAAAAGACCACAATTCTCCATCTCCATCTTGAGTTGCCTTAATACTAGTGATAAGACTAGGCTCGACATGCAAACTTGCTACCATACCAATTGTATCCTGATGATAAAACTCCAAACCAAATTTCTCAATTTCACGTTGAAGAGGTTGTTGTGTCACCAACGCGGCCAAATTTCCAAAATCCTTCCTACTTAAAGCATCTGCAACCTTATTAGCCTTGCCGGGATGATAATGAATGCTCACATCATAATCTTTCAATAATTCAATCCATCGTCTTTGCCTCATATTAAGCTCTTTATGCGTGAATATGTACTTCAAACTCTTGTGGTCAGTAAAGATCTCACACTTATCACCTGTTAGGGCAGAAACACGCGCTAATAATACACGCAAGTATACGCGTTCGCAAGTAATATAGAATACTTTCTAATTCGTTCCCACAGAGACTCAGACTAATTATGTTCAATTAACACTCACTCACCAATGTCTAATTACTTCTCAATGTTAAGACAATAACACTTAGATTTGATTAACTAATTATTAACTACAATTAACTACGAGAATTAAGCACTTAATTGACACTTGAATTAACAATATTAAAACACACATGAGATCACAACTTTATTACTACTTCCTTCAATAGTCATTGTCATTACCCTTAGAACGCAACAATGATGATATTAATCGAACAACACGAAACTGATAAAAGCCAACTTTCATTGTACTAATACCATTCTACCAAGCATCCACAATTAAGATAGACGTTGAATAGGCATCAATTATGTTGAGACCCTATATGTCTACATAATTTGACAACATAACGATTTAAGCACAAGTTATTCCTTATGATTACTCAGGGCAAGTAAAACAGTTAGAGTTACCCACTAATCATGCATACACATACATGAACCTATACTAGCATGGCAAGTTCTAAACCTCAAGATCCACCGTCGCTTCACAAGAGATTAACACCCTATTGTGACGGCCTCAACCCCGGGGTCAGGAGTTGACGTCACCACACACAACAACCAAAATATAAATAATGAGATTATTATTAAAATATACTAACTTGACCCCAAACCAAGATCTAATCCAGGTTCAAGTATAATTCAGGTTCTCATTATTACAAACCCTTTATTCAACATCTCACACACGAACTTTATTCAGCAACTCATCAGACCCCATGGTCTGATACAAACTATCTCAGAGGAGCCGGTCCAGTAGGGGCGGGAACATGGGTCTGTCTGACTGATCTTCTAGGCATCTGCGAGATATACATAACAGTTTGCAAGGGTGAGCATAATCGCTCAGCAGTACCAAAATATAAATAACGGAATAAAACAATAATGTAACAGTAATAGGAACAGAGCTGTAATCATGATATCAACATTATATAACGAAAATCAGAGATAACTGGATATCACTAACTATCATGCTTTATCAAAACAACATAACAGTATGCTATAAAAATACCAGAGTCCAATTTTAGCATGCTAATCACATTTATAAAATCGATGTATCAACTACTCATTCCCTTACGGGAATCATAAATCCAAATCAGATACGTAGCGGATATGTAAAGATAGCTGATCAGGCTATCAACACCAGATGGCTCCAACTGCCATCTCATTTACCTGTTCCGAAACTCAGAGACCAGCTAGGTCTCTGACCTGCTGGACTAATCAGTTATATAGTGCGCGCAACCGAATTAGCCTCTTACGCCACCTCAATAGGCCTACTCTGGCCCCAACATATCCCATATCTGATCGTTTTATCCAGTTTTCAAAATCATTTTTACCTATCTCTTTCTCAAAATCAATTCTGTCATAGCACACTATTCAAATCCTCTTTTCATTTAAATCACGTTTAGAGATAGGTGTTTTCAGAAGTTACTTTTCCCCAAAACATAATTTTAAACAACATTTCAAATACGGGGGATACGTAACTTAAAATGTTTCTGTTCCATTACGAAAGTAAAACATTTAGCTATTCATATGCACTGAACCATAAAAGAATGGTCAGGGATACTTGCCTTGCAACGCTTTACAAAACCCTAAGTAGCTTTCACGCTGACTTTAATCCTGGGAAAACTCGATCGGAATCTACAAATACAGAATACCCTAATCAGTTACATCGACATGCTTGATATCCTCAAATTCTAACAACTCAATCCGATAACCCGACTTGTATTATTATTATACCCATAATCACATAGTCACGTAGTCGGGATATTGTTAGGGGTAACACGTATAATATAAATACGTACATTTATGAATATATTTTTAGGAAATTTTGGCAGCATCTTATTTATTTATAAGACTACCCGTCGATTACAATCGATGTCAATAATCCACAACAATCCACATTTTCATTCCATACCAATTCCATATTTCACGCACAATTTATTTTCGAAAACATTTTATACGAATCATTTTATTTATTTATAAGATTTAGGACTCAGAACATCGTCATCACCATCCACCGTCCGCTCGTAACGAGTCATCGCGGTATGGCGGCAAAATTTATTGGTGCCCAAAATATTCGGGTATCCGAATAAATTCCACTGATTAATTAAAAATAATTTCCCACATGAATTAATAATATCACGAATTTTAATCAAGAATTCCTTGCAGAAAAGGGAATCAAAATTAAAAATTGCAACAACCAAGTCCAACTGTACGCACAGGCTCAACCAAGAGCCCAACAACAAAAAATCCAACAGCAAGGCCCAACAGGGAAGGCCCAATAGTAAGGCCCAACTGTCAAGCCTAAAGAACCAGCCCACAATAACATCACAGAAGACAGGGGAGCAAGCACGCGGCCGCGCACTGCCCCAAACCAACACCACCAACACAACACAGCACACACACGCACACATCACACTCACACACACGTCGCACACACACATAAATTACACACACATATATATACAACAGTATATATATACACATAATGCAACAAGACTGATCGGAACCACCAAGTTCATCGAAAAAATCACGGCGGCGGCGAGACCAAAGCAACCGGAAACGGGAACGGAGAAAGACAGGGGAGAACAGCCGGAACACGCGAGGAAAAAAGGGGAGGAAGATGGGGAACATAGAGGGAGGGGAGAGATACAGAGAGAGAGAGGAGATTGTATTGAGAGAGACGAGAGAGATTAGAGATAAGAGAGGAAAAATTATTAAGGAATAAAATGTATAACTCTGCTATGCATCTGCCACGTTTCCTGAATTAACCAGAATTTAGACACGTGTCCTGGCTCGCTCGAAAACCAATTTTTTGTCCCGTAATTACAATTTAACGGACTTAAGTGCACCCGAAAACGAACTCGGAAAATTACGAAAACAATCTTAAAATATTACAAATAACCCGAAGTTAATAAAAATATAAGTTTCGAAATTTTAAAAACACTTTCGAGGTGCGGTTTATACCCGCTTTTTAATAAATAACGAAACGACGCACGCATGAAACGAATCCCGAAAATTCCCAAAATAATTTTAAAATTCTCTGAATATTATAACCTTCATAAAATATGAGTTTCGTAATTTTTGAAGATTTCCATAATTAAATATGGATTTTACAACCAAACACACTCAGAAAATCATTTAAAAATAAAGAATTGATAAAATAATGATTTCTCAATTTTATAAAGTCCTAAAAATAATTATTAAAATTATAAAAAAATATAAAACCAATTTTAGAAATAATCCAAGTATTTCTGAAATTAAAACTACAATGAAATCACTTTTTATAAGCAAAATAAAATCATATATCTCACTAATAAATCACACAATTCAATCCCACATAACAACAATCATAAATAATTAAATAACAATCCATAACTGCTGCCAAAACCAATACACACATTTTATTTATTTACTTAAACCTTTATTACACTTCCAAATATTAGAAATAAAATAAAAATACATGAGTCGTTATACCTATCATATATGTTCGCGACGCACATAAGACAAATAAGCACAACCAATACTAGATATCATACAATCATCACACACTAAGGTATTAAACACTAACTAAAAAATTTCATAGTAAATCCGTTACGACCCCATGATCACGATTAGCCCATGATAGAAGTCATTGTCATCATGGGTTCATATGAAAATATGATAATAACACATGGGAATAATTAAAACTACTTATATTAAACCAGAGTACGTCACAAGAGTAAATAGGTTCAAAGTAAAGAAAACTAGCATCCAACGTTACAATGAAATAAAGAATCACAAGAAAGTATGCTTCCTCTTCGTTGCGGTGTGCTAAAACGATCTTCTTCCTTATCTCCTTGCTCCTCGATTAATACTACGATCCAACACTATGTGAAACGTCTTTGAAAACTACTTATATAGGAGTCCCATAAAACCCAGCTAACTCAGAAGTTGGAAGCTTAACAGAATCAGGAGTCTAAAATTATTATTTTAAAATTCCGTCCCTGAGCGGCCGCTCAGCATTCCTGAGCGGGCGCTCAGCTTCCTGAGCAGTCGCTCAGCAGAGCTGAGTGGGCGCTCAGACCCCTTCTGGAAAATGCTCTGTTTTTGCTCCCGTTTCTTGCTGTATTCTGCTCCTATCTTTCCACGCGAAATGCCAAACACATGCCAAGACTTATTCTTGATAAAATCTCTCCAGAAATGCAATTAATACCCTGAAATACACAAACACTAGAAAAACGCATCAAATACACAAAATACTTGATTCCAAGACATCAATTCAAGCCATTATAAGACGTTCTAAGCGGTATAAAATGCCACTTATCACACCCCCAAACTTAAATCGATGCTTGTCCTCAAGCGTCACAGACTCAAAAACAAAACAAAAACATGCATGAATGTAATCTATATGAAATGCAGCGATCCCCTTTACTACGACCAAACCAACCAACTTACGACATCTCAACAAATGCAATTAGGCGAATAAAGATCAATCAAATCATGCAAACTAACATACAGCCGGAAACGTGGTGTGTGCGGATGCTTAGCAGATATGCTTCGAAACTAGATCAATTATCATAACTCGACTATCCTCAAGGTAATCACATGATTATACGAAGAATAAAATTCTAGGCACAAAATGACTTATAACACTTCAAGATTACTGAAGCTTATTACGGAATCAGACTTTTTATTTAACACAACACACAAATGCTTATTTGACCGTGCAATGAGTGAGGTCCACAAAAGACTTATACAATGGCATCCATGTAGCGAGCGTTAGGTTAGCGGATCCCAGACTATAAAAGCCTTAGGTCATTAGGCACAAAGTCCCCTAAGAACTTAATAACTCGAATACCAAAGAACCCACTCGTGATCAATTATGCATTAAATCTCTATTTTTTCCTTTTCTTTTCTTCTCTCTTTTTTTTATTTTTTTTCTATATTTTTTTTCAAAATTTTTTCAAAATTTCTGAGCAACTGCGTTTCGCTCCATCTTGCTCAACCCTAGACTACTCGCATAAAAATACGAGCCGGCTACTAGCCATTTGACGCCTAGCCACAATTAGCAATGAATTCCACTTTTTACTCCAATTTTTCTTTTCATGCCTTTTATCACTAAGAACCTATTATAAATTATAAACTTAATCAATAGATTAACCTTGAAAACCATCAAACCATAACAACAATCTAGTCCTTAAGCATTCTCTAAGATTTAGTGAAATTACAAGTGTTTCTAGCATGCACGTCAACCTACAAGACTCAATATCAATTTAACGCTATCACTACACTCGCATCAACATCACAAATCAATTGGTAAAACAACGCAAAAGAAATCATGGTATATGCATGAGCTACATGACATGATAAATAAAGCTATAAAATAAAATAAAATAAAAAACTATATGGCAAAAGTGCGTTTATATGAACTAAATTATCATGAATATGCAATTATATGACACACACACAAAATATTCCTTAACTACCACCCCCAAACTTAAAATCTTCACTGTCCCCAGTGAAGGTAGTAGAAAGGAACACAGGGTATACCTACTCGGAGAGATCATCATCATCATCACCCTCAGAGGGTGGAGTATCAGGAGGCGGATATGCAGAGTCCTCACCAAAAACTGGCCACTGGATGTCAGCTCCAAGGCCTCTAAAAGCAGTCCCAAGTGCAAGGGTGAGCTCCTGAGCAAACCTGCTCTGCGTCTCATACACAGCATTCATCCTCCTCGACAGGCTCCTATACTGGGCATCAGCCATCCCAGCACCCTCCTGAGCTCTAGAAGAGCCTGCCTCGTCATGCCCTGGCCTCGCCATGGTAGCACCACGTGCTGGACGCCCTCCTGGAAGACGATAACCCAGCCCATGCTCCTCGGGCTCTCCACCAGTCCACTCCAACATCGCATTCAGAGTCCCGAAATCAATAGGAGCGGCCGGCAGCTGTAACTGCTCATGAGACGGCCACTGAACTCCCACTGCTCGACAAAGCTTTATAACAACGGATGCGTAAGGGATGTTCATGTGCTTAGCTCCCTCAAAAACTTCAGAATTCCTTGGTAGATGAACTCACCAAGGTCCACATAGTACTCCTCATTCAAAATACCCCATAACAACTGTGCTCACTCAACTGTAACCTCATGTGCATGTGAAGTAGGCAGAATATTAGGGCAAATAAAGGCATTCCATGCACGGGCATACCTATTCATCGCAATCGCCGAAAAATGGCGATACTCGTTAGTCCCAGTCTTGAAAGTCCAAACAGTGCCCGGCATACAGAGAGTAGCACAAATCAAATCCAAGTCAAAATCTTCAGCAGTCTTCTCGTTCCAATTCTCCTCCGTGGGCTTCCTCTGTCGCTGCCCAATCACACGGAGAATTACCTCAGGGTGATAATCCACCGTCATCCCCGCACAACTAGAAAACCCATTCTTTTCAGCCTTCGCGTTCGCATAGAACTCGCGAACAATGCTCATCGGAACTGCCTCTGGTGACTCACAAAAAGTAATCCAACCCTTCTCAGTAATCATTGGCAACAACTCACCATCCCTCCCCGATGGTAAGAATCCCCTCTCCTTAAAAATTGGCTTACCCAGAAGCCTAGTATACTCCTCCTCAGCAGCCCTATCAAACAAACGAGGCCTCGCAGCAGTACACCTCGAAGAATCAGTAGTAGGAACAGTGTTGCTGCTATCAATAGTCCTGGATCTCTTGGGTGCCATCGAAATTGAGAAAAAGTGTTTAAGATTTGTGATTTTGAAGATGGGAGAGAGTTTAAGGTTTGAAAGTATATGGGGGAGTATATGGAATAGTTGTATGTATATATATGGTAGAGATTAGGGTAAAAATTGATTAGGAGTGGGTTTGAGGGTTAAAAACGTGGGTAATGGGAAGATAATTCGTGGGTAGTGGGGCTGTGTTTTGATTTTTGATTTTTCAGATTTTTTTTTGGATTTTTATAAGGCTTAAAAAAAATTCTGCCAGTCGGGCCCTGAACGGGCGCTCAGCAAAGCTGAGCGGGCGCTCAGGGGTCTTCTGGAAAAAAAAAATTCTTGCCCTGTTTTTCTGATTTTTTTGTGGTTTTGGATAGGTTACTAACTTCTAAGGGTTTCTGTAACAACAAATCATGGGTTGCCTCCCAAGAAGCGCTTCTTTTTCGTCATTAGCTTGACGTAGCGTACCTTAATCAAGTTGATAATAAACGACACTAACCACTTCCCGGTTTGCCGTGTCCCCATAGTAATGCTTCAAATGCTGACCTTTAACCTTGAATGCTTGGTCCGGATCATTCTCAAAAATCTCCACCGCTCCATGTGGAAACAATGTTTTGACAATAAAAGGTCCAAACCACCTTTATTTCAACTTTCCAGGAAAAAGTCGGAGACGAGATTTGAATAAAAGAACTTGCTGCCCCGGCACAAATGACTTAGGATATAGCTTCCTGTCGTGCCACCTTTTCACTTTTTCCTTATACATTTTGTTGTTCTCGTATGCTTGGATTCGAAATTCATCAAGTTCATTTAGCTGAAGCATTCAGTTCTTTCCAGCTGCATCTAGATCCAGGTTCAACTACTTCAACGCCCAATAGGCCTTATGCTCAAGCTCCGCAGGTAAATGACATCCCTTACCATACACAAGTTGAAATGGGGACATCCCAAGTGGAGTCTTGTATGCTGTTCTGTAAGCCCAAACAGCTTCATCGAGCTTTAAAGACCAATCCTTCCTTGACGGACAAATAACTTACTCTAAAATGCACTTGATCTCTCTATTAGACACTTCCGCTTCACCATTCATTTGCGGATGATAGGCAGTAGCAACACGATGATTCACATTGTAGTGCTGCATCATAGAAGAGAACTTACGGTTGCAGAAATGCGACCCTTCATCACTTATGATTACTCGTGGCATTCCAAACCTTGTGAAAATCTGCTTATGAAGAAAATTCAACACTACCTTTGCATCATTCGTCGGCAGAGCTTTGACTTCTACCCATTTTAAGACATAATCGACTGTCAGCAAGATGTACTGATTATTACAGGACGAGACAAATGACCCCATGAAATCGATTCACCAAACATCAAAGACCTCGATTTTAAGCATCACATTTAACGGCATCTCATTCTTCCTCATAAGATTTCCCACTCTTTGGCAACGATCACACCTTAAAACAAACTAATGAGCATCCTTAAACAAAGTAGGCCAGAAAAAATCTGCTTGCAGAATACGAGCTGCCGTCTTCTCACCACCATAATGTCCACCATAAACTGTGGAGTGGCAATCTCGTAATATCCCCTCCGTCTCATAGAATGGGATACATCTCCTGATCATCTGGTCAGCTCCCTGTCTAAACAAATACGCTTCATCCCACATAAACCACTTCACCTCATGCAGAAACTTCTTCTTTTGAGCTGTATTCATATTAGGAGGCATTATATTACTGACAAGATAATTCACAATATCTGTGAACCATGGCTCTTCCTCCTGAACTGCGAACAACTGCTCATCAGGAAAAGATTCGTTGATCAATGTCTTATCATGTGAAGTAGACTCGGGATTCTCCAATCTAGAGAGATGGTCAGCTACTTGATTCTCAGTACCTTTTCAATCCTTGATCTCTAAATCAAATTCCTGTAGCAAGAGCACCCAACGAATGAGTCTAGGCTTCAAATCCTTCTTGGAAACCAAATTACGGATGGCCGCATGATCAGTGAACACTGTCACCTTTGTCCCAAGCAAATAAGATCGATATTTTTCGAAACCAAAGACTATAGCCAAAAGCTCTTTCTCAGTAGTGGTGTAGTTCATTTGAGCTCCATTTAAAGTCTTGCTAGCATAGTAGACCACATGAAAGAGATTATTCTTGCGCTGCCCAAGAACTGCGCCCACCGCATAATCACTCGCATCACACATCATCTCAAAAGGCTCTGTCCAATCAGGTGCCGTAATAACTGGTGCAGTTATCAAACTCTTCTTGAGCGTCTCGAATGCCTTCAAACATTCATCATCAAATTTGAAAGGCACATCCTTCTCAAGCAAGTTGCACAACGGCTTAGATAACTTAGAGAAGTCCTTGATGAAACGCCGATAAAAACCCGCATGACCAAGAAAACTACGGATTCCATTCACAGAAATAGGTGGTGGAAGATTTTCAATGACTCCCACCTTGGCTTTGTCCACCTGAAGACCCTTGCTAGAGAGCTTATGCCCAAGAATAATGCCTTCACACACCATAAAGTGACATTTTTCCAAATTGAGCACCAAATTAGTTTCCACACACCTTTTGAGCACCGCATGAAGATTATTCAAACATTCATCATACGAATGTCCAAAGACGGAGAAGTCGTCCATGAACACCTTGTAATAACCCCAATTTTTGGAAATTTTTGAAACCCTTATGAATAGTGATTTTACAGATTATGCTGAATGAGAAAACTTTTCATGCCACACTATATAGGGGTTCTGTTATTGATCTTCGGGGATATTATTAGTACTCTATGTGGTATATAAGTGTATGTAAAGATCGTCAGAATCCAATTCCGAACACTTTGATTTTTCCCGGAAATCCACTAGAT